>NC_041728.1:181055417-181357502 GCF_004115215.2 Ornithorhynchus anatinus | reverse complement strand
TCTCTCCCCGCTCCGGTCTATTCTTCACTGCGCCGCCCGGCTCGTCTTCCCGCAGAAAGGCTCTGGGCCCGTCACTCCCCTCCTCAAAATCCTCCAGCGGTTGCCCATCGACCTCCGCACGAAACAAAAACTTCTCACTCTGGGCTTCGAGGCCGTCCATCCTCTCGCCCCCTCCTACCTGTCCTCCTTTATCTTTTTCTCCCGCCCACCCCGCAGGCTCCGCTCCTCCGCCGCCCGCCTCCTCGCCGTCCCCCGTTCTCGCCCGTCCCGCCGTCGACCCCCGGGCCGCGTCCTCCCGCGGTCCCGGAACGTCCTCCCTCCTCGCCTCCGCCGAACTCGCTCTCTTCCCCTCTTCAGAGCCCTCCTGAGAGCTCACCTCCTCCAGGAGGCCTTCCCACACCGAGCTCCCCTTTTCCCTCCGCTCCCTCTCTGCCCCCCTTCACCTCCCCTCAGCCGAGCCCTCTTCCCCCCCCTTTCCCTCTGCTCCTCCCCCTCTCCCTAATAGTGATGTTGGTATTTGTTAAGCGCTTACTAGGTGCAGAGCACCGTTCTAAGCGCTGGGGGAGATCCAGGGTCATCAGGTCGTCCCACGTGAGGCTGACAGTCTTCATCCCCATTTTCCAGATGAGGTCACTGAGGCCCAGAGAAGTGAAGCGACTCGCCCACAGTCGCACAGCTGACGAGTGGCAGAGCCGGGAGTCGAACTCACGACCTCTGACTCCGAAGCCCGGGCTCTTTCCACTGAGCCACGCGATCAGACCGTGAGCCCGTCAGTGGGCAGGGATGGTCCCTATTTGTTACCGAATTGTGCATTCCGAACGTTCAGTACAGTGGTCCGCACGTATTAAGCGCTCAATAGATACTACTGACTAAGCGCCCCCTCTTCCACCCGGACCCTCTCCCTCTCCGCAGGAGATCACGTTGCTGAGCCGGGAGGAGTCGGCGCAGCTGCGGCTGGAAGGAGGCGGGAATCTCTGCTTCCCGCCGGCCCTCGTGGGCTTCCCCTCCACCCGCTCCTTGAGCCTGCGGAGCAGCAGTCGCCTGCCCTTGGCCTTCCAGTGGCGGATCCCGTCCGGCCGCGCCGACCTCCTCCAAGTCCAGCCCGCCTCCGGGCTCGTCCTGCCCAACCAGGCCGCCGTGAGTCCTCCCCTCGCATCCCGGGATGGTGACGTCGATCCCAGTGGTATTCGTTAAGCGCCTACTACGTGCCGCGCACCGTTCTAAGCGCCGGGGGAGATCCAGGGTCATCAGGTTGGCCCACGGGAGGCTCCCGGTCTTCATCCCCATTTTCCAGATGAGGCAACTGAGAAGTGAAGTGACTTGCCCCCCGGCTGACAAGTGGCCGAGCCGGGATTCGAACCCATGACCCGTGGCTCCCAAGCCCGGGCTCTGGCCACTGAGCCGCGCTGCTTCTCTTAAGTGACTTGCCCACAGTCCCCCAGCTGACGAGCGGCGGAGCCGGGATCGGAACCCCTGTCCTCCGACTCCCAAGCCTGGGCTCTTTCCACTACGTTATTGAGTGCTTACTCTGTGCAGAGCACTGGGCTGAGCACTTGGGAGAGTAAAATGCAACAATATAATAATAATAATAATAATAATAACGTTGGTATTTGTTAAGCGCTTACTATGTGCAGAGCACTGTTCTAAGCGCTGGGGGAGATACAGCAGACACGTTCCCCGCCCAAAGTGAGTTTTCGGTCTAGAGGGGGAGACAGGCAGAGAGGAGGGTCTAATAATAATAACGATGATAGTGTTTAAGTGCTTACTCTGTGCCAGGCACCGTGCTAAGCGCAGGGATGGAGCAGTGAATTGAAGTGACTTGCCTAAGGTCACGCAGCGGACGAGGGGCGGGGCGGGATTAGAACTCACGTCTTCTGATTCCCAGGCCCGTGCTCTTTCTAATAATTGTGGCATTTTTTAAGTGCTTACTAGGTGCCGGGCACCGTACTAAGCGCGGGGGTGGATACAGGCAAACGGGGGTGGACGCCGTCCCTGACCCACGTGGGGCTCACTCACGGCCTCAATCCCCATTTTACGGAGGAGGGAACTGAGGCACGGGAAAGTTAGCTGGCTTGCCCAAGGTCACACAGCCAATGCGTGGCGGAGCCGGGATTGGAACCCGGGTCCTTCTGAGTCCCAGGCCCGGCCTCCATTCATCCGATAGTATTTACTGAGCGCTCACGATGTGCAGAGCACTGGACTGAGCGCTTGGAATGGACAATTCGGCAACAGATAGAGACCGTCCGCATTCATTCATCCGGCCGTATTTAGTGAGCGCTTTACTGTGTGCAAAGCACCGGACTAAGCACTTGGGAGAGGACGACGGAATGAACGGACACATTCCCTGCCCACAACGAGCTCGCAGCCTAGAGGGGGAGACAGACATTAACATCATTCATTCAGTCAGTAGTATTTATTGAGCGCCTACTGTGTGCAGAGCGCCGTACTAAGCGCTTGGAATGGACAGATCGGCAACCGAGAGAGACGATCCCTGCCCGACGGCGGGCTCACGGTCTGAACGGGGGAGGCGGACAACAAAACCGAACATGAAGACAGGCATCGATCTCATAATTGATGATGATAATAATAATAACGATGGTATTTGTTAAGTGCTTACTATGTGCCCGGCACTGTTCTAAGCGCCGGGAAGGATACAAGGCGATCAGCTCGTCCCACGTGGGGCTCCCAGTCTTCATCCCCGTTTTCCAAATGGGGTGACTGAGGCCCAGAGAAGTCAAGTGACTCGCCCAGAGTCACCCGGCTGACAAGCGGCGGAGCCGGGATTTGAACCCGTGACCTCGGACTCCCCGGCCCGGGCTCTCGCCGCCGAGCCGCGCTATCTAAGGATAGTCGATCCGTAGATAAATTTAGACCGTGAGCCCGGGGTTGGGCAGGGACGGTCTCTACGTGTGGCCGAATTCCAAGCGCTTAGACCAGTGCTCTGCGCACGGTAAGTGCTCACTAAATACGATTGAATGAATGAATAAATATCAGATCTATACGCACGTGTTGTGGGGCGGGGGGGGGGGGGGATGAAGAAAGGGAGGGAGTCGGGGCGACGCAGAAGGGAGCGGGGGAGGAGGAAAGGGGGGGCTCAGGGAAGGCTTCCTGGAGGAGGTGGGCCTTCAGGAAACCTTTGAAGAGGGAGAGAGGAATTGTCTGGGGGGATTTGAGGAGGGAGGACCTTACGGACCAGAGGCGGGACGGGGGTCGGGGCGGCGGCGGGACGGGCGAGACGGAGGCCCGGGGAGGGGGTGGGCCTCGGAGGAGCCCCCTGCCCTCCCACACTGCCCCCCGCCAAGCCGGCCCCGGAGCGGGGGGGGCGGGGGGGGCGCAGGGGATGGAGGGGGGTCGAGCCCTGGGAGGAGGAGGAGGGGGAGGAGGAGAAGGAGGAAGAGGAGGAGGAGGAGGAGAAGAAAGAGGAGGAGAAGGAGGAGAAGTAGGAGGAAGAGGAGGAGGAGAGGTAGAAGGAGGAGGAGGAGGAGAAGGAGGAGGAGGAGGAGGAGGAGAAGTAGAAGGAGGAAGAGGAGGAGGAGGAGAAGAAGGAGAAGGAGGAAGAGGAGGAGAAGGAGGAGAAGGAGAAGGAGGAAGAGAAGGAGGAGGAGGAGAAGTAGAAGGTGGAAGAGGAGGAGGAGGAGAAGAAAGAGGAGGAGGAGGAGGAGGAGGAGGAGGAGAAAGAGGAGAAGGAGGAGGAGAAGGAGGAGGAGAAGGAGGAGGAGGAGAAGGAGGAGGAGAAGTAGAAGGAGGAAGAGGAGGAGGAGGAGAAGAAAGAGAAGGAGGAAGAGGAGGAGGAGGAGGAGAAAGAGGAGAAGGAGGAGGAGAAGTAGAAGGTGGAAGAGGAGGAGGAGGAGAAGAAAGAGGAGGAGGAGGGGAGGAGGAGGAGGAGGAGGAGGAGGAGAAGGAGGAAGAGGAGAAGGAGGAGGAGAGAAGGAGGAAGAGGAGGAGGAGGAGGAGAAGAAAGAAGAGAAGGAGGAGGAGGAGGAGAAGAAAGAGGAGGGAGGAGGAGAAAGAGGAGAAGGAAGAGGAGGAGGAGCAGGAGAAGGAGGAGGTGGAAGAGGAGGAGGAGGAAGAGGAGGAGGAGGAGAAGAAAGAGGGGGAGGAGAAGGAGGAGGAGGAGAAGAAAGAGGAGGAGAAGGAGGAGAAGTAGAAGGAGGAAGAGGAGGAGGAGGAGGAGAAGGAGGAGGAGGAGAAGAAGGAGGAAGAGGAGGAGGAGGAGAAGAAGGAGAAGGAGGAAGAGGAGGAGGAGGAGAAGAAAGAGGAGGAGGAGAAGGAGAAGGAGGAAGAGGAGGAGGAGGAGAAGGAGGAAGAGGAGGAGTAGTAGAAGGAGGAAGAGGAGGAGGAGGAGAAGAAGGAGGAGGAGGAGGGAGAGTACAATACAGACAGTAATAAGCACTGCACAATTTTTATTATTATTAAGCACTTGGGAGAGTACAATGCAGCAGTAATAATAATAATAATGTTGGTATTTGTTAAGCACTCGCGATGTGCAGAGCACCGTTCTAAGCGCTGGGGGAGATACAGGGTCATCAGGTTGTCGCACGGGAGGCTCATAGTCTTCATCCCCATTTTCCGGATGAGGGAACTGAGGCACAGAGAAGGGAAGTGACTCGCCCACGGTCACACAGCTGACAAGTGGCAGAGCCGGGATTCGAACTCATGACTTCTGACTCCCAAGCCCGGGCTCTTTCCACTGAGCCACGCTACCTCAGTAAACGGTGAATGAATGAATGGTGCAGTAAACAGGCACCATTATTATCATTGTTATTATTATTAAGCGCCTGGGAGAGTACAATATAGCAATAAACAATGCACCATTACTATTATGATTATTTAGCACTTGGGACAGTACAGTGCAGGAATAAACACGCACTGTTAATATCATTATTATTTAAGCACTTGGGAGAGTACAATACAGCAATAAACATGCACCGTTATTATTATCATTAAGCACTTGGGAGAGTACAATACGGCAATAAACATGTATTATTATCATTATTATTATTAAGCACTTGGGAGAGTACAATACAGCAATAAACATGCATTATTATTATTATTCCTAAGCACGTGGGAGAGTACAGTACAGCTATAAACTTGCACCAGTATTATTCATTCATTCAGTTGTATCTATTGAGCGCTTCCTATGTGCAGAGCACTGGACTAAGCGCTTGGAATGGACAATTGGGCAACAGATAGAGACCAGCCCCGCCCAGTGACGGGCTCGTATCATTAAGTACCATAGAGCAATCACCGGTGCACAATCACCATTACTATTAAACACTTGGGAGGGTACAACAGAGCGATCAAATGTCGCCGAATTTTATGTTCCAAGCGCTTAGTCCAGTGCTCTGCACGTAGTAAGCGCTCAATAAATACTATTGAATGAATGAATGATTTTTATTAGTAAGCACTTGGGAGGGTACAATAGAGCAATCACCGATGCCAGTGATCATTTTTATTATTATTGAGCACTTGGGAGGGTACAGTAGAGCAATCAACAGTGTCCAGTGATCATTTTTATTATCATTAAGCACTCGGGAGGGTACAGTAGAGCAATCACCAATGCCCAGTGATCATTTTTAGTATCATTAAGCACTTGGGAGGGTACAATAGAGCAATCACCAATGCCAGTGATCATTTTTTTATTACTGAGCACTTGGGAAGGTACAGTAGAGCAATCGCCAACGCCCAGTGATCATTGTTTTTATTATTATTAAGCACTTGGGAGGGTACAGTAGAACGATCAACAGTGCCCAATGATCTTTTTTTATTATTAAGCACTTAGGAGGGTACAGTAGAGCAATCACCAATGCCCTATGATCATTTTTAGTATTATTAAGCACTCGGGAGGGTACAGTAAAGCAATCACCAATGCCCTATGATCATTTTTAGTATCATTAAGCACTCGGGAGGGGACAGTAGAGCAATCAATAATGCCCTATGATCATTTCATGGCTCAGTGGAAAGAGCACGGGCTTTGGAGTCAGAGGTCACGGGTTCGAATGCCAGCTCCGCCACTTGTCAGCTGTGTGACTGTGGGCAAGTCACTTCACTTCTCTGGGCCTCAGTTCCCTCATCTGTAAAATGGGGATTAAGACTGTGAGCCCCTCGTGGGACAACCTGATTCCCCTGTGTCTACCCCAGCGCTTAGAACGGTGCTCTGCACATAGGAAGCGCTTAACAAATACCCACGTTATTATTATTTTATTATTATTAAGCACTTGGGGGATACAGTAGAGCAATCATCAATGCCCAGTGATCATTATTTTTATTGTTAAGGACTTGAGAGGGTACAACAGAGCAATCAACAACACCCTATGACCATTTTTATTAGTATTCAGCACTCGGGAGGGTACAAGTAGAGCAATCGCCAATGCCCGGTGATCATTTTTAGTATCATTAAGCACTCGGGAGGGTACAGTAGAACAATCGACAGTGCCCAGGGATTATTATTAGACGGATTATTAGGCAGCCACATTCCCTGGGGGCAACCCCGGGGGCGAGAAGCCGGGCCGGGGAGGGTGGAGGTGGGCAGGGGGGGCGTCTGTCTCGGAGGGGTCTGACGGTCTCCCCTTCCTCCCCTTCTCTCCCGTCGGCTGTAGAGGCAGGTGTGGACCTTCACGCCGGCGGAGGAGGCCGAGTACCGGCTCCGCGTGGGCCTGTGGGCGTGGGTGGCCACGGGGTCCGCGCCGCCGCCGGCCTCCGCCGTGACCCGCTCCTTCCTGCGGGTGAGCGGGGAGGGCACCGCCGGCCACCTCACGGTGAGGATCCTCGCGCCCGGGACCCCCGGAGAGGGCACGGGGCGGGAAAAACACCTCGGCGGAGCCGGGGTGGGGGGAGCCGGGGCCTGGGCGGGGCAGGAGGGCCTGGCTTCCGATCCATTCATTCAATAGTATCGATCGAGCGCCCGCTACGTGCAGGGCACTGGACTGAGCGCTCGGAATGGACCGTTCGGCGACGGGGACCGTCCCCGCCCGGCGACGGGCCGATCCCGCCCCGGCACGCGTCTGCTGGGCGACCTCGGCCCGGTGGCTCCGTCGCGCTCGTCGGGCCTCGGTTTCCTCGTCGAAATGGGGACGGGGACTGTGAGCCCCAGGTGGGACGGGGATCGGCTCCCACCCGATTTGCTTGTGCGGCGCTTGGTACAGGGCCCGGCGCACAGGAGGGGCTCGACAGATAGGATTGTTTCATGATTATTCAGTCGAATTTATTGAGCGCTTACCGTGTGCAGAGCACTGGACTGAGCGCTCGGAATGGACAACGGGGTGACAGATAGAGACCGTCCCTGCCCGATTTGTCCATTCCGAGCGCTCAGGCCGGTGCTCTGCACACGGTAAGCGCTCAATAAATACTATCGAATGAATGAACGAGAAGCCGACAGTCCAGAGAGGGAGACGGACGTGAATAGAAATAAACGAAATGAGGGATGTGGACCTAAGCGGTGCGGGGCTGGGACAGGGATGAAGAAAGGGAGCGAGTCAGTCGATCAGTCGTATTTCTTGAGCGCTTACCGTGTGCAGAAGCAGCCTGGGAGGCAGAAGGTCATGGGTTCTAATCCCGGCTCCGCCACTTGTCTGCGGGGTGACCCCGGGCAGGTCGCCTGCATCTCTGGGCCTCAGTGACCTCATCTGTCAAATGGGGATTGAGACTGTGACCTCCCCCACCGTGGGACAGGGACTGCGTTCAACCCGATTTGCTGGTATTCCTTCAGTCGTATTTATGGAGCGCTTAATTGTGCGTTCCAAGCGCTTAGTCCAGTGCCCTGCATTCAGCAGTGTTTAATAATATTTATCGAGCACATTGTAAGCGCTCAGTAAATGCTGTTGAATGCAGAGCGCTGGACTAAGCGCTTGGAGGAGCAGCGTGGTACAGTGGAAAGAGCCCGGGCTTGGGAGTCAGAGTTCACGGGTTCGAATCCCGACTCCGCCGCTTGCCAGCTGCGCGACTTGGGGCAAGTCGCTTCGCTTCTCTGGGCCTCAGTTCCCTCATCTGGAAAATGGGGATTAAAACGGGGAGCCCCACGTGGGACAGCCTGACCACCTTGTTTCCCCCAGCGCTTAGAACGGTGCTTTGCGCATAGTAAGCGCTTAACAAATACCACCATTTTTAAAGGACAGTTCGGCAGCAGATAGAGACGATCCCTGCCCACTGACGGTATCCACCCGAGGGCTTAGTACGGCGCCCGGCACACAGTAAGCGCTTGACGGATACCGTGATTAATGATAATTAAACGGGATTTATCGAGGGCTTCGTGTGTGCGGAGCACTGGGCTAAGCGCTTGGGAGAGGAGAGCAATCAACCGACGCATTCCCTGCCCACAGCGAGCTGACGGTCTGGAGGGGGACGTGAATAGAAAGAAATTAATGACGGAGGTGGACCTAAGTGGTGCGGGGCGGGGAGGGGGGGGATGAAGAGAGGGAGCGAGTCGGGGCGACGCGGAAGGGAGGGGGAGAAGAGGAAAGGAGGGGCTTAGTCGGGGAAGGCCTCTTGGAGGAGGCGGGCCTTCATTCAGACGTATTTATTGAGCGCTTACTGTGTGCAGAGCACCGTACCGAGCGCTCGGAAGGGACAATTCGGCAACCGATAGAGACCGTCCCCGCCCGACGACGGGCTCACGGTCTAGAAGACCGGCGGCGTTCATTCAGTCGTATTTACCGAGCGCTGACTACGTGCAGAGCACCGGACCGGGCGCCCGGCACGGACGGCCGGGCTACGGACAGAGACCGTCCCCGTCCGTCGACGGGCCCACGGTCTAGGAGACCGGCGGCATTCGTTCAGTAGCACTTATTCATTCATTCGATAGTATTTATCGAGCGCTGACTACGGGCAGAGCACCGGACCGGGCGCTCGGCACGGACGGCCGGGCTACGGACAGAGACCGTCCCCGCCCGTCGACGGGCCCACGGTCTAGGAGACCGGCGGCATTCGTTCAGTAGCACTTATTCATTCATTCGATAGTATTTATCGAGCGCTCACTCTGTGCGGAGCACCGGACTGAGCGCTCGGAATGCACGTTTACCGAGCGCTGACTACGTGCAGAGCACCGGACTCAGCGCTCGGAACGGACGGCCGGGCTACGGACAGAGACCGTCCCCGTCCGTCGGCGGGCTCACGGTCTAGGGGACCGGCGGCGTTCGTTCGGTGGTATTTACTGAGCGCCACGTGCGGAGCACTGGACCGAGCGCTGGGGACGGGCGATTCGGCGACAGAGACGGGCTCACGGTCGGGCCTTGGGGAGGATGGGGGGGCTGGATCCTTGCCGCCCCCGACCGGCTGAGCCTTATTGAGGGGTCCGACCCCAGGTGAAGGAGGAGGAGCTGGACTTCGGGCCGGTGCTGGTCCACGAGGAGGAGACCCGGACGCTGACGCTGCTCAACGACGGGACCTGCGCCCTGCGCTATCGGCTGCGGGCGGACCAGGCGCTCGGCGGACCCCGCGACCCCGACCGCGTCCGCCGAGACCCCCTCGGTGAGGCCGGGCCGCCGGGGACGGGGAGGCCGTCGGGGCCGACCGCCGGGACAGCTGGGACTCCAGCCCCCTCCCTCAGTCCGTCCCGTCCTATTCACTGAGCGCTCGCTGGGTGCAGAGCCCTGTTCGAAGCCCTCCTCCTCCTCCGAGGAGGCCTTCCCAGATTGAGCTCTCCCCCCTTTTCCCTCTGCTCCCCCTCCCCCCCCCCCCCCCGCTCAGCACTGTGCCCATTTGTACGTGTAATCTGTTACCCTGTGAGAAGCGGCGCGGCTCGGTGGAAAGAGCCCGGGCTTGGAAGCCAGAGGTCGTGGGTTCGAATGCCGACTCCGCCACTTGTCTGCCGGGTGACCTCGGGCCAGTCACTTCACTTCTTTGGGCCTCGGTTACCTCACCTGGAAAAACGGGGATTCAAAAATACGGGACAACCTGATGAGCCTGTATCTCCCCCGGCTCTCGGAACGGTGCTCGGCACATAGTAAGCGCTCAACGAACACCATCGTCATCATTATTGTTATTAAAGAGCTGACCCTCTCGACCGGCATTTCGTTGTGGGCAGGGAATGTGTCCATTATACTGTCAGGTTTTCATTCATTCATTCATTCATTCATTCGGTCGTGTTTATTATTAATAATAATAATAATAATGTTGGTATTTGTTAAGCGCTTACTATGTGCAGAGCACCGTTCTGAGCGCTGGGGGAGACACAGGGGAATCAGGTTGTCCCACGTGGGGCTCTCAGTTTGAATCCCCATTTTACAGATGAGGTAACTGAGTCACAGAGAAGCGATTTGCCCACAGTCACCCAGCTGACAAGCGGCGGAGTCGGGACTCGAACCCGTGACCTCTGACTCCCAAGCCCGGGCTCTTTCCACTGAGCCGCGCCGAATGCTCATGATAATGTTGGTATCTGTTAGGCGCCTCCTATGTGCAGAGCACCGTTCTAAGCGCCGGGGGAGATCCGGGGTCATCGGGTTGTCCCACGAGGGGCTCCCGGTCTTCATCCCCATTTGACAGATGAGGGAACTGAGGCCCAGAGAAGTGAAGTCGCAGTCACCCAGCTAAGTGACAGAGCCGGGATTTGAACCCGTTCCCTCCGACTCCCCGGCCCTTGCTCTTTCCACTGAGCCACGCTGCTTATTGAGCGCTTACCAGGCCCTTAGTGTGTGTGTGCAAGGAAGGAGGTGAGGGTGGGGGGAGGGGTCTCCCGGCTGGGGCTAGTGGGGAGAAGGGGGCCCCGGGAGAGGGACGGGGATCACCCGGGCCCCTCCGTCCCCCGTCCCCGGGGACGTGAGAAGCAGCGCGGCTCGGTGGAAAGAGGCCGGGCTTGGGAGTCAGAGGTCGGGGGTTCCGATCCCGGCTCCGCCGCCTGTCAGCCGGGTGACCGTGGGCGAGTCACTTGACCTCTCTGTGCTTCGGTGACCTCATCTGTCAAATGGGGACGAGGGCCGCGAGCCCCACGCGGGACGACCTCATCCCCCTGCATCTCCCCCGGCGCCTAGAACGGCGCTCGGCACGCAGCGAGCGCTCAGCGGACACCCCCGTTGTTATCGTTACTGTTCCCGGTGCCTCGGTGACTTCATCTGTAAAATGGGGATTGACCGGGAGCCTCGCGCGGGACCACCCGATGACCCCGGATCTCCCCCGGCGCTTAGGACGGTGCCCGGCACCCGGGAAGCGCTTAACGGATACCGCCGTTCTCGTTACCGTCGTTATCCCCGGCAGCTCTGGAGTTGGAGCCCACCGAGGGGACCGTGGCCGCCCGCTCCAAGACCGCCGTGCGCCTGACGGCCCGGCCCGCCCGCCGGCTGCGCTACTCCTGGGTCATCAGCGGTGCCATCCTCGGCCGCCGAGGTGCCGGCCGCTCTTCCTTCGCTCGCTCGTTCGCTCGTTCGGCGGTATTCATCGAGCGCCCGCTACGTGCGGAGCACTGGACTGAGCGCTTGGGCCGGACAGATCGGCCACAGATCGGGACGGTCCCCGCCCGCTGACGCGCTCCCGGTCCAGTCGGGGGAGACGGGCGGACGAGAACGATAGCGATAAATAGAATCGAGGGGACGGACGTCTCGTTAATGAAGCAGCGGGGGCTCAGTGGCAAGAGCCCGGGCTGGGGAGTCGGGGGTCACGGGTTCGGATCCCGGCTCCGCCCCTTGTCAGCCGGGTGACCGTGGGCGAGTCGCTTCGCTTCTCTGGGCCTCGGTCCCCTCATCTGGAAGATGGGGATGACGACCGGGAGCCTCACGGGGGACAAGCCGATGACCCCGCCTCTCCCCCGGCGCTCGGAACGGCGCTCGGCACGTAGTAGGCGCTTGACAAATGCCCACATTGTGATTATCCTCTGGGCCTCAGTCCCCTCATCTGTCCAATGGGGATGAAGACCGGGAGCCTCACGCGGGCCGACCCCACCACCCCGTCTCTCCCCCGGCGCTCAGACCGCCGCTCGGCCCCTTAGGAGGCGCCTGACCGACACCGACGTTACTAGAGCGCCGGGCGCCCAGCGGGGGCCTGACCATCGCCGTCGGAGAGCGGGAGCGGGCCGGGGGTCCCGGGCCCACCGGCCTTCTCGTTCCCCGCAGGGTCGGAGCTGGGGGAGCGGAAGGTGCTGTGCAGGGCGACGGCGACGGGCGTGTACCCGGCCCTGGAGGTCGTCGACGCCTCCGCGGCGGGCGGCGCGCGGGGCGTCGCCCGCACCCGGCTGTGGCGGCTCTTCTCCCTGGACGCCCTCAACGGCTACCTGGGCCGGGACCCCACCCCGCCGGAGCTGCGCCGCGAGGAGCCCACCCCACGCTCGTGAGGACCCCCGAGGAGGCTCCCCCGCCGCCCCCTCCGCCCCCCTCCCCCCCGCCCGGTCTCGCGGAAAGAGCCCGGGAGGCGGGAGGACCTCGTCACGATGGTCGTAATCCCGTCGGGCGCTTCCTGGGCGCCTCGGCGACCTCTTCTGAAGAGCGGGAGCCTCGCCCGGGACGGCCCGACGAGCCCGGGTCCCCCCCTCCGGCGCTTAGAACGGTGCCCGGCACCTAGGGGGCGCTTCACGGATACCGACGTTAGTATTATTAAGATGGGGATGAAGACCGGGAGCCCCCCGTGGGACAATCCCATCACCTTGTAGCCCCCCCAGTGCTTGGAACGGTGCTTGGCCCCCCCCCGCCCCGGTCAGCACTTCATTCATTCAGTAGTACTTATCGAGCGCTCACTACGTGCGGAGCACTGGACTAAGCGCTCGGAACGGACAAGTGGGCGACAGATAGAGGCCGTCCCCGCCCTCCGACGGGCTCACGGTCTGATCGGGGGAGACGGACGGACGGGGACGATGGCGATAGATAGAATCAAGCTTAACAGATAGAATCAAGCTCAACAGATACCACCATCGTTACTGCCGCTATTAGAGAGCCTGGCACGTAGTAAGCGCTTACCAAAGGTGATATTCCCTAATTATTATTATTATTATTCCGGAGAGCCGGTCCCTGTCCCTCGCAGGGATGGCGGAGGGGGGGGGGTCTCCTGGGTCCGGGAGGGCGGGGCGGGCGAGGGCTGGCCAAGGTTCCCGCGGTTTCCCGCGGGCCGAGGGCCTGCCCCGAAGAGCCCGGGCCTGGGAGGCAGAGGTCACGGGTTCGAATCCCGGCTCTGCCCCTTGTCAGCTGGGGGACCGTGGGCAAGTCACTTCACTTCTCTGGGCCTCAGTTCCCTCATCTGGAAAATGGGGTGAAGACCGGGAGCCCCACGGGGGACCACCCGATGCCCCCGGATCTCCCCCGGCGCTTAGAACAGTGCTCGGCGCATAGTAGGCGCTTAACGAATACCGAGGTTATTATTATTCTCTCCCGCCGCCCAGGGTCCAGCGGATCCCCCCGGTGGGCACCCCCGGGGGGCTGGACTTCAACTTCGGAGCCGCCCCCCTGGACGCCCGGCCTTCGGTCTTCCTGCTGCTCTTCAGGAACGTCAGCGCGGTGCCCGCTCGATGGTGAGCCGGGGCGGGCGTCCGCGGCCACCGCGGGCCGAGGCCCGGGGGACGGAGAAGGGGCCGCAGAGGGGAGCGGGGGCAGGGTTCGAGGGAGGGGAGATCCCCCCCCGGGGCCCCCTGGGGCCGATCAGGCAGTTAGTCGTATTTATTGAGCGCCGGTTGGGTGCCGAGCACTGGATTAAGTGATTGGGAGAGCGGAGAGCCCGGGCCTGGGAGTCAGGAGGTCACGAGAGAAATAATTCTGTTTATTTCAGTGCTATGGAGGCCTGTCTACCTGTTTTGTTGTCTGTCTCCCCCTTCTGATAATGTTGATGATGATGTTGGTATTTGTTAAGCGCTTACTACGCGCAGAGCACCGTTCTAAGCGCTGGGGGAGGTACAGGGGAACGAGGTTGTCCCACGTGAGGCTCGCGGTCTTCATCCCCGTTTTCCAGATGAGGTCACTGAGGCCCAGAGAAGTGAAGCGACTCGCCCGCGGTCACCCAGCTGACAAGGGGCAGAGCCGGGATTCGAACCCGTGGCCTCTGACTCCCAAGCCCGGACTCTTGCCGCTGAGCCGCGCTGCTTCTCTAGACCCTTCTAGGCCGGGAGCCCGTCGTGGGGCAGGGCCGGTCTCTCTCCGTTGCCCGGTTGTCCATTCCAAGCGCTCAGTCCAGTGCTCTGCACACGGTAAGCGCTCAATAAATACGATGGATCGAATGAATGAATGAATGAGATCTGATCCCAGCTAATCTCTAGACTGTAAACTCGTTGTGGGCCGGGATTGTGTCTGTTCAATAATAATATTATTATGTTCTTCTTCTTCTTCTTCTTCTTATTAGAAGGTCATGGGTTCTCATCCCGGCTCCTCCACCAGTCTTCTGGGTGACCTTGGGGAAGTCACTTCCCTTCTCCGGGCCTCAGTTCCCTCATCCGGAAAATGGGGATGGAGACTTTGAGCCCCCCCATGGGACCGGGACCGGGTCCGACCCGATTTTCTGGTATCCGTGGCTCATGGTATCCGGAGGTCATGGGTTCGACTCCCGGCTCTGCCACTCGTCAGCTGGGTGACTTTGGGCGAGTCACTTCACTTCTCTGGGCCTCAGTGACCTCATCTGGAAAATGGGGACGGAGACCGCGAGCCTCCCGTGGGACCACCCGATGACCCCGTATCTCCCCCGGCGCTTAGAACGGCGCTCGGCACCCAGTAAGCGCCTAACAAATACCGACGTTATTATTACTGTGTGCCTGGCGTATAGTAAGCGCTTAATAGATACCACAATCATTATTATTCTTGTTATTATTACTGGGTGCAGAGCTCTGTTCTAAGCACTTGGGAGAGGATAAAGCATGGGCTTGGGAGTCAGAAGGGGTCGTAATGATAATAATTATATTATCTGTTAAGCACTTATTATGGGCCAAGCACTGTTCTAAGCGCTGGGGTAGATGCGACGTCCCGCACGAGGCTCCCAGTCTTCATCCCCATTTTCCAGATGAGATCACCGAGGCACAGAGAAGCGAAGTGACCGGCCCAAGGTCACCCAGCGGACAGGCGGCGGAGGCGCGGGTTTGGAGCCCACGTCCTCCGACTCCCGAGCCCGGGCTCTTGCCACTAGGCCACGCTGCTTCTCGTCATGGGTTCGAATCCCAGCCCCTCCGCTCGTCTGCTGGGTGACCTTGGGCAAGTCACTTCCCTTCTCCGGGCCTCGGGTTCCCCCATCTGGAAAATGGGGACGGAGACCGCGAGCCCCACACGGGACGGGGACCGTGTCCAACCCGATTGGCTTGGATCCACCCCAGCGCTCGGTCCAGCGCCCGGCACCAAGTTCAGTGCTTTGCACGCGGTAAGCGCTCAATCAGTACGATTAATAATAAGCGCCTAACAAACAGAGAAGCAGCGTGGCGAAGGGGCAAGGGCGTGGGATCGGACGTCAGAGCACGGGGGTTCTAATTCATTCATTCAGTCGTATTTATTGAGCGCTCACTGGTGCAGAGCGGCTGGACCAAGCGCTTGGAATGGACAGTTGGGCAACAGAGAGAGACCGGCCCTGCCCAACGACGGGCTCACGAGTTCTAATCCCGGCTTCGCCACTCGTCTGCTGTGTGACCTTGGGCAAGCGGCGTGGCTCAGCGGAAAGAGCCCGGGCTTCGGAGTCAGAGGTCACGAGTTCGACTCCCGGCTCTGCCGCTCGTCAGCTGTGTGACTGTGGGCGAGTCACTTCACTTCTCTGGGCCTCGGTTCCCTCCCTCTGTAAAATGGGGATGAAGACCGGGAGCCTCACGGGGGACGACCCGACGACCCCGTATCTCCCCCAGCGCTTAGAACGGTGCTCTGCACAGAGTGAGCGCTTCACAGATACCAACATTATTAAGCCGCTTCACTTCTCCGGGCCTCAGTCACCTCATCTGTCAAATGGGGATGAAGACTGTGAGCCCCACGTGGGACACCCTGATGGCCTCGTATCCCCCCCCCAGCGCTTAGAACTGCTAAGAGGAGCAGCGCGGCTCAGTGGAAAGAGCCGGGGCTTTGGAGTCAGAGGTCATGAGTTCGAATCCCAGCTCTGCCACTCGTCAGCTGTGTGACCGTGGGCGAGTCACTTCACTTCTCTGGGCCTCAGCTCCCTCATCTGTAAAATGGGGACGAAGACTGCGAGCCCCACGTGGGACAGCCGGATTCCCCTGTGTCTCCCCCAGCACTTAGAACAGTGCTCTGCACATAGTGAGCGCTTAACAGACACCAACATTGCTATTATTAGAACAGTGCTGGGCCCATAGTAAGGGCTTAATAAACGCCATTATTATTATTATTGTTATTAAGTACCGTCATTATCATTATTAGGAATTTCCTGTTCCCCAGCGATCAGCGGATCAGCCCGGACTTCTGGGCGGAGAAGATGGACCTGACCCCCCAAGAACTGCACCAGATGCGAGTTCAGGACAACCAGCTCTTCTCCATCGCCCCCCGGGCCGGGTGCCTGGACCCGGGGCAGGAGCAGACCGTGGAGCTCACCTACAGGTGCCCGGCGGGCAGCGGGGTGTCGGGGGCCACCCGGGGTAAGGAGCTCTTCAGTCATTCGTTCACTGGTATTTATCGAGCGCTCACTACGTGCAGAGCACCGGACTAAGCGCTCGGAATGGACGGATCGGTACCGGATAGAGACGGTCCCCGCCCTCTGACGGGTTCACGGTCTGATCGGGGGAGACGGACGGACCAGAACGCTGGCGATAAATAGAATCGAGGGGATGAACGTCTAGTTAACAGAATTCATTCATTCAGTAGTATCTATCGAGCGCTTACTATGTGCGGAGCACTGGACTAAGCGCTTGGAACGGACAAATCGGTGGCAGATAGAGACGGTCCCCGCCCTCTGACGGGCTCACGGTCTGAGCGGGGGAGACGGACGGACGAGGACGATGGCGATGAACAGAATCGAGGGGATGAACATCTTGTTAACAGAATTCATTCATTCAGTAGTATTTATTGAGCGCTTACTATGTGCAGGGCACTGAACTAAGCGCTTGGAATGGACAAATCGGTGACAGATAGAGACGGTCCCTGCCCAACGACGGGCCGGCAGTCTAATCGGGGTCTCAAAGGATCTCCGTCCTTGCCCTCCCCCTCTGCGGGGGCGGGGGAGGCGGAGGAAGCGGCGTGGCGGAGCGGACGGAGCCCGGGCCTGGCGGTCACCGGGTCGTGAGTTCGGATCCTCTCCGATCCCCAGACTGTAAACGCGCGCTGGGCCGCGCGTGTGTCTGCTTAATTTCGTGCAATAGTATTTATTGAGCGCTTACTATGTGCAGAGCACTGTACTCAACGCTTAATAATGATGGTGGTATTTGTGAAGCGCTTAACTGTGTGCGAGCACTGTCTAAGCGCTGGGGGAGATACGGGGTCATCAGGTCGTCCCACGTGGAGCTAACCGTCTTCATCCCCATTTCCCAGGTCACTGAGGCCCAGAGAAGTGACGTGACTTGCCCGAGGTCATTCATTCATTCATTCATTCATTCAGTAGTATTTATCGCGCGCTCACCGTGTGCAGAGCACTGGACTAAGCGCTTGGAACGGACACATCGGTAACAGATAGAGACGGTCCCTGCCCTCTGACGGGCGCACGGTCTAATCGGACAAGTGGTGAAGCGGGGATTAGAACCCATGACCTCTGACTCCCAAGCCCGGGCTCCATAGCGTCCCCGATTGTGCCTTTTTGCCGAGCGCTTACTATGGGCCGGGCACTCTACTGAGCGCCGGGGTGGAGACAAACAGAGGGCGATGGACGCCGTCCCTGCCCCACGTGGGGCTCGCGGTCTCAATCCCCGTTTTCCAGATGAGGGAACTGAGGCCCAGAGAAGTGGAGTGACTTGGCCGAGGTCACACGGCAGACGGGGGGGGGCGGAGCCGGGATCAGAACCCATGACTTTCGGACTGCCAGGCCCGGACCCTGTGCAACACTATGCCGTGCTGCTTCTCGCTCTCCCCAGCACTTAATAAATAAAAAGGCAATAAAGTTGCTATTCGTTAAGCGCTTACTACGGGCGGAGCACACCGTTCTAAGCGCTGGCGGAGATACAGGGTGATCGGGTCGTCCCCCGGGAGGCTCCCAGTTCATCCCCATTTTCCAGATGAGGTCACGAGGCGCAGAGAAGCGAAGCGACTCGCCCCCGGTCACCCAGCTGACGAGTGGCCGGGCCGGGATTCGAACCCATGACCGCCGACTCCGAAGCCCGGGCTCTTTCCGCTGAGCCGCGCTGCTTCGCTTGGTACTCGGACCGTGAGCCTCACGTGGGACAGCCCGACCGCCCCGTATCTGCCCCGGCGCTTAGAAGGGTGCTCGGCACGTAGTAGGCGCTTCACCGGTACCAACGTCGTCGTTACTCGGTGCAGTGCTCTGCATACAGTAAGTAGTCGGTAAATAGAATTGAATTCATTCATTCCATCGTATTTATTAAATTCCGACTGCGTGCGGAGCACTGTACCGAGCACTTGGACGAGCACATTACAACAGTAGACGCTGATGATCCCTGTCCACCGCTGCCTCCCACGGTCTCCTCTCGGACCTTTTTAAAATAATAACCATAGTGATGGTATTTGTTAAGCGCCCACTATGTGCCAAGCACCGTTCTGAGCGCCGGGGGAGATGCAGGGTCGCCGGGTTGTCCCACGTGGGGCACGGTGCCCGACACCTAGTAAGCACTTAACAAATATCATTATTATTATTATCATT
Source organism: Ornithorhynchus anatinus (assembly GCF_004115215.2). Lineage (NCBI taxonomy): Eukaryota > Metazoa > Chordata > Mammalia > Monotremata > Ornithorhynchidae > Ornithorhynchus > Ornithorhynchus anatinus. The sequence continues at coordinate 181,338,878 of NC_041728.1, read as the reverse complement.
ATTATTATCATTAGACCGTGAGCCCGTCACTGGGCAGGGATCGTCTCTATCTGTTGCCGAAATGTCCATTCCAAGCGCTTGGTACAGTGCTCGGCACACGGTAAGTGCTCAGTAAATACTACCGGATGAATGTTATAGAGCAGCAGGGTGGCTTAGTGGAAGGAGGCCGGGCTTGGGAGTCAGAGGTCGTGGGTTCTAATCCCGCCTCGGCCACCTGTCAGGTGTTTGACTTTGGGCAAGTCACTTCGCCCCTCTCTGTGCCTCAGTGACCTCATCCGTCAAATGGGGATGAAGACTGGGAGCCCCACATGGGACAGCCTGATGACCTTGTATCAACCCCAACGCTTAGAACGGTGCTCGGCACATAGTAAGCGCCTAACAAATACCGTCATTATTATTATTCTCTGGGCTTCGGTAATCTCATTGGGGATTGAGACTGTTATTATTATTATTATTATTATTATTATTATTATTATTATGTGGGACAGGGGCTGTGACAACCCAGTTACCTTGTATCTAACCCGGTGCTTAGAACAGTGCTTGGCCCTTAATACTAATAACTGTGGTATTTGTTAAGCGCTCACCATGTGCCAGGCACTGTACTAAGCACAGGGGTGGATAGAAGCCAGTTGGGTTAGACACAGTCCAACGTGGGGCTCGCCGTCTCAATCCCCACTATACAGATAGAGAAGCGGCGCGGCTCAGCGGAAAGAGCCCGGGCTTGGGAGTCAGAGGTCGTGGGTTCGAATCCCGCCCCCGCCCCTCGTCAGCTGGGTGACCGTGGGCGAGTCACTTCCCTTCTCTGGGCCTCGGTCCCCTCATCTGTCACACGGGGGTGAAGACCGGGAGCCTCACGGGGGACGACCTCATGACCCTGTACCTCCCCCAGCGCTTAGAACGGTGCTCGGCACAGAGTGAGCGCCGAACAAATAATACCGTCGGTATTTGTTAAGCGCTTACTATGTGCAGAACACCGTTCCGAGCGCTGGGGTAGATACAGGGCGATACCAACGTTATCATTAGGAGGAGCGGCGCGGACCAGCGGAAAGAGCCCGGGCTTGGGAGTCAGAGGTCATGGGTTCGGATCCCGGCCCCGCCCCTGGTCAGCTGGGGGACCGTGGGCGAGTCACTTCACTTCTCTGGGCCTCGGTCCCCTCATCTGGACAACGGGGACTAAGACCGTGAGCCCCGCGTGGGACGACCTGACGACCCTGGATCTGCCAGCGCTTAGAACGGTGCTCCGCACGTAGTAAGCGCTTAACGGATACCAACGTTATTATCCCCCCCGACCTCGTCTCCCTCCCCGCTTCCAGGCACAGCTTTCCCGGAACGGACCGCTTACCCGTGCTGCTCAAGGTGTCCCGGGGCCGGGAGATCCTGGTAAGGGGGACCCCCCCGCCCCCGGCCCGCCCGGTCTCCCCGACCCGGAGCCGCTGGCGACAACCCCGACCCTGCTACTTTCCGGGCGCTCAGTCCGGCGCTCCGCACCCAGTAGGCGCTCGGTAGCTAGCGCTGAATGAACGAGATGGGATCCCGCGGGACACCCCAGGCCGCGGGGCGTCTCGCCGCCCTCCCTGGCCGTGTCAGGTCACCGCTCTCCGGGCCCGCCTCCTCCAGGGAGCCTTCCCTGACCGCGCCCCGCTCCCGTCTTCTCCCGCTCCCTTCCGCGTCGCCCCGACTCGCTCCCTTTCCTCCTCCCCCGCTCCTCCCGGCCCCACCGACCGCCTGGGTCCCTCCGCCTCATCCGTGGAAAGAGCCCCTGCTTGAGGACCCGGGTTCTAATCCCAGCTCCACCGCGTATGATTCAGTCGTATCTACTGAGCGCCTGCTGGGTGCCGAGCACCGGACTGAGCGCTTGGGAAGGGCGCCTGGGCCGCGGGGAGAGGCCAGCCCTGCCCGACGACGGGCTCACGGTCCAGAAGGGGGGAGGCAGGCAGCAGAGCGAAACAGAACAAGTGGACGGGCTTATTTATTGAGCGCCGACTGGATCCAGAGCACTGGACTGAGCGCTTGGGAGAGGGCAGTTGAAAACTATAACGGTCACATTCGCCGCCCACAGTGAGCTTATTTATTGAGCGCCAGTTGTATCCAGAGCACTGGACTGAGCGCTTGGGAGAGGACAGCCGAGCACCGTATCGGACCCATTCCCCGCCCACGACGGGCTCGTTTATTGAGCGCCGACTGGATCCAGAGCACTGGACTGAGCGCTAGGGAGAGGATAGTCGAACGCTGTAACGGTCACATTCCCTGCCCACAGTGAGCTTGTTTATTGAGCGCCACTTGTATCCAGAGCACTGGACTGAGCGCTTGGGAGAGGACAGCCGAGCACTGTATCGGACCCATTCCCCGCCCGCGACGGGCTCGTTTATTGAGCGCCGACTGGATCCAGGGCACTGGACTGAACGCTTGGGAGAGGCCAATAATCGAACGCTATAACGGTCACATTCCCCGCTCACGACGAGCTTATTTATTGAGCGCCGACTGGATCCAGAGCACTGATCTGAGCGCTTGGGAGAGGACAGTCGAAAACTATAACGGTGACATTCCCCGCCCACGGCGAGCTCATTTATTCAGCACGGACCGTATCCGGAGCGCTGGACTGAGCGCTTGGGAGAGGACAACCGAGCACTGTGTATCGGACCCGTTCCCCCCGCCCACGACGAGCTTACGTATCGAGCGCCGACCGTATCCGGAGCGCTGGACTGAGCGCTTGCGGGGGTGGGGGGCGGTCGAGGAGTAAAGGGCCCCAATCCCTCCCCACCCGACGTCCTCGGTGTCGGCCCCGTTCCTCGGCAGCTGAGCTTCGTGGGAGTGACCGTGCCTCCGGGCCAGGGCTTCCTCCACTTCACCTCCGCCGAGCACCAGTTCGCCCCGGTGGCCGTCGGCACCCGTCTTCCCCCGCGGCAGGTCAGCGGGGGGCGGATCGGGGGCGGGGGGGCCGGCGGGGGGGTCTGCACTCGGGGGGGTCTCGGGGCGGCCCCAGCCGCAGGCCGGGGAAATGCTTATTCATTCGTTCGTTCATTCCGGCATTCATTCATCCAGTCATATTCACTGGGCGCTCACCGCGTGCAGAGCACCGGACTAAACGCTGGGGAGGGGATGCCCGGGTCTGGCACATAGCAAGCGCTTAACCCGCGCCGCGCTCAGTATTAGAGAAGCGGCGTGGCTTAGTGGGTGGAACCCGGGCCCGGGAGCCGGAAGGACCTGGGTTCTAATCCCGGCCCCGCCACCTTCCTGCTGGGTGACCTCGGGCAAGTCGCTGCGCTTCTCTGGGCCTCAGGGACCTCATCTTACCTGGGCCCGGGAGTCGGAAGGGACGGGGTTCCAATCCCGGCTTCACGGGTTCTGATCCCGGTGCCGCCCCTCGTCGGCTGTGCGACCGTGGGCGGGTCACTTCACCCCTCTGTGCCTCGGTTCCCTCATCTGTAAAATGGAGATTAACTGCGAGCCTCACGTGGGGCCACCTGATTCCCCTGTGTCCACCCCAGCGCTTAGAACGGTGCTCGGCACGTAGTAAGGTAAGCGCTTTACAGAGGCCAACATTATTATTATTATTATTATCATGGGCAAGTTGCTTCACTTCTCTGTGCCTCATCTGTAAAATGGAGATTATTATCATTATTAATAATAATCATTCATTCAGTAGTATTTATTGAGCGCTCACTATGCGCAGAGCCCTGTACTAAGCGCTTGGAATGGACAGATCGGTAACAGGTCGAGACAGTCCCCGCCTTTTGACGGGCATACGGTCTAATCTAATAATAATGATGATGGTATTGGTTAAGAGCTTACTAGGGGCCACGCACTGTTCTAAGCACTGGGGTAAATGCAGGGTAATCAGGTTGTCCCGCGTGGGGCTCCCGGTCTTCATCCCCATTTTCCCGATGAGGTCACTGAGGCCCAGAGAAGTGAAGTGACTTGGCCAAAGTCACCCAGCTGACGAGTGGCGGCGCCGGGATTAGAACCCGTGACCTCTCCAAAGCCACTGAGCCACGTCGCTTCTGTCTAGACTGTAAACTCGCTGTGGGCAGGGGACGTGCCGACGACTCTGTTGTATTCATTCGAGAGTATTTATTGAGCGCTTACTGTGCGCGGGGCACTGGACTGAGCACTTATTGTACTCTTCCCGAGTGTCTATGGCAGTGCTCTGCACTCCGTAAGTGCTCGGTAAATGCCACCGATTGATCCAGAGTTCTCCTGGGGGATGCGCAGTGGCTAGCGCGCAGGCCTGGGAGTCAGAAGGACCCGGATTCTCATCCCGGCTCCGCCGCGTGTCTGTGGTGTGACCTCGGTCAAGTCACCTCACTTCTCCGGGCCTCAGTTACCTCATCCGAAAAACGGGGATGAAGACCGTGAGCCCCGTGTGGGACGGGGACCGTGTCCAACCTGATGACATCGTATCCACCTCAGCGCTTAGAACAGTGCTTGGCACATCGTGATCGCTTAACAGATACCATTAGTCTCCCAGGCGCTTATTACGGCGCTCTGCACTCAGTGAGCGCTCGATAAATGCCGTCGATGGAACCACAGTTCTTCCGAAAGTGCATTTCCACCAGAAAGCCTGATGAGTTGCCAGTTTTCCCCACTCCTCCCCCACGTCCCTGCTCGATCCACCGAGGGCACCGAGGCCCGGAGAATAATAACGTTGCTATTTGTTAAGCGCATACTGTGTGCAGAGCACTGTTCTAAGCGCTGGGGGAGATATTCATTCATTCAATAGTATTTATCGAGCGCTCACTACGTGCAGAGCACCGGACTGAGCGCTCGGAATGGACGGATCGGCCCAGGGAGAGACGGTCCCCGCCCACTGACGGGCTCACGGTCTCGTCGGGGGAGACGGACGGACGAGAACGATGGCGATAAAGAGAATCGAGGGGATGAACGTCTCGTTAACCAAATCCATTCATTCAGTAGTATTTACTGAGCGCTCACTACGTGCGGAGCACTGTAGTAAGCGCTTGGAATGGACGGATCGGTGACAGACAGAGACGGTCCCCGCCCTCTGACGGGTTCACGGTCTAATCGGGGGAGACGGACGGACGAGGACGATGGCGATAAATAGAATCGAGGGGAGGAAGGTCTCGTTCAAACAGTAGCAAATAAAGAGAATCGAGGCGACGGACATCTCATTAACAAAATAAATAGGGTGATGGAGAGAGAGACAGTCGAATCAATAGAGTCTCGTCATCGCCGTCCGTCCCGCAGATCTACGAGCTGTACAATGGGGGTTCGGTGCCGGTGACTTTCGAAATTCAGACGGAGCCGCTGCAGAAGGTCCGGGAGGAAAACTTCCGCCATCCCGTCTTCTCCTGCCTCTCCCCGCTGGGCGAGGTCGCCCCCGGCTGCCTGGCTCAACTCCACTGGATCTTCTCGCCGCTGGAGGCCAAGACCTACGTTGTAATTATGATAACGACGGCGATGATGTCGGTATTGGTTCAGCGCTTCCTACGTGCAGAGCGCCGTTCTAAGCGCCGGGGGAGACGCGGGGGGGGATCGGGTCGTCCCCCGTGGGGCTCCCGGTCTTCATCCCCACTTTCCACATGAGCTCACTGAGGCCCAGAGAAGCGAAGTGACTCGCCCACGGTCACCCAGCCGACAAGGGGCGGAGCCCGGCATTCGAACCCGTGACCTCTGACTCCAGAGCCCGGGCTCTGCCCGCTGAGCCGCGCTGCTTCTCTAGGAGAATGTCTGTGACCGTGAGATGAATAAACCGCCCTATCCGCGAGGCGCTTTCATCCCCTCGTTCCACCGTTTCTGGTATTATGGTATTTGTTGAGCGCTTCCTATGTGCTTACTAGCTGGGGCTGATCCCGGTTCCCGCACTTCATTCATTCAGTAGTATTTATGGAGCGCTGACTGTGTGCAGAGCACTGGACTAAGCGCTTGGAACGGACAAGTGGGCCATAGATAGGGACGGTCCCTGCCCTCTGAGGGGCTTGTCAGCTGGGTGACTTTGGGCAAGTCGCTTCGCTTCTCTGGGCCTCAGTGACCTCGTCTGGAAAAGGGGGATGAAGACTGGGAGCCCCACGGGGGGACGACCCGATGACCTTGTGAGAAAACGGCGCTTAGAACGGTGTTTGGCACAGAGTAAGCGCTTAATAGATACGAACATTACTATACGGGGTCATCAGATTGTCCCCCGTGGGGCTCATTCATTCATTCATTCAGTAGTATTTATCGAGCGCTCGCTATGTGCAGAGCACTGGACTAAGCGCTTGGAATGGACAAATGGGCAACAGATAGAGACGGTCCCTGCCCTTTGACGGGCTCGCGGTCTGATCGGGGGAGACGGGCGGACAGGAACAGTAGCCATTTTGACAGATGAGGTCACTGAGGCCCGGAGAGGGGAAGTGACTTGGCCAAGGTCACACAGCAGACGAGGGGCGGAGCCGGGATCAGAACCCACGACCTCTGGCTCCCAGGCCCGGGGCTCTTGAGCGCTTACTGTGGGCAGAGCACTGGACTCAGCGCTTGGGAAAGTACAGTAGGGCGATGACGGTACGGTGTCCGGCGCAGAATAATAAGAATCGTAATAATGACGGTATCTGTTGAGCGCTTACTATGGGCCAGGCACTGTTCTAAGCCCTGGGCTCAGTGGAAGGAGCGCGGGCTCGGGAGTCGGCGGTCGTGGGTTCGAATCCCAGCTCCGCCGCCTGTCAGCTGGGTGACCTAGGGCCAGTCGCCTCGCTTCTCTGGGCCTCAGGGACCTCATCTGGAAAATGGGGATTGGGACCGGAAAATGGGAAAACCTGATGACCTCGTATCTCCCCCAGCGCTTAGAACAGCGCTTGGCACGTAGTAAGCGCTTCACAAATACCATTATTATTATTAACAAATACCATAATTATTATTATTATTATTATTAAGCTCTTACTATGTGCCTGACACTGTACTAAGCGCTGGGGTACTTATAAACTAATCAGGTCGGGCACAATCCCTGTCCTACGTGGGGCTCACAGTCTCCAGAGGAGGTAACTGAGGCACAGGGAAGTGAAGTGACCTGCCCAAGGTCACGCCGCTGACAAGTGGCGGAGCCGGGATTAGAGCCCAGGTCTGTCCGACTCGCAGGCCCGGGCTCTGGCCACTGTTTCGTTTTTAAAAGAAAGGGGGTTTATTAAGCGCTTATTCTGGGTCAGGCGCTGTACTGAACGCCGGGATAGATACAAGACCGTCAAGTCCCTCAGTGGGGCTTAGAGTCTTCTTAGTAGGAGGGGGAACAGGGGTTGGATCTGTCAAATGGGGATGAAGACCGGGAACCTCCCGTGGGACAACCCGATGACCCCGGATCTCCCCCGGCGCTTAGAACGGTGCTCGGCACCTAGTAAGCGCTTAACAGATACCAACATTATTATTATTATTATCCCCATTGGACAGATGAGGGAACTGAGGCCCAGAGACGTGAAGCGACTCACCCAAGGTCACCCAGCAGACAAGGGGCGAGCGAAGTTTAGAACTCAGATCCTCCGACTCCCCTGACGCTGTGGCCCCCTAACTTCCCAGCTCTGTTCTAAGCGCTGGGGGGGGGGGGCAGGAGGTGAGCCGCACATGGGGCTCCCAGTCTTCATCCCCATTTTCCAGATGAGGTCACTGAGGCCCAGAGAAGCGAAGTGACTCGCCTAAAGTCACCCAGCTGACAAGCGGCGGAGCCGGGATTCGAACCCACGACCTCTGACTCCCAAGCCCGGGCTCTTCCCGCTGAGCCGCGCTGCCCAGGGACTGTGTTAGGGAAGCAGAGTGGTTCAGTGGAAAGAGCCCGGGCTTCGGAGTCAGAGGTCATGGGTTCGACTCCCGGCTCTGCCGCCTGTCAGCCGGGTGACTGTGGGCGAGTCGCTTCGCTTCTCCGGGCCTCAGTTCCCTCATCTGGAAAATGGGGATTAAAAGTGTGTGAGCCCCACGTGGGGCGACCCGATGACCCCGTATCTCCCCCAGCGCTTAGAACGGTGCTCGGCACCTAGTAAGCGCTTAACAAATACCAACATTATTATTATTATGATGATTATTAATTTGCTGTAACCCAGTGCTTAGAACAGTGCCCGGCACATAGGAGTAGCTTCACAAACACCATCATTATTATTATTACTCATTCATTCATTCAGCGGTATTTATCGAGCGCTTACTATGTGCAGAGCACTGGACTAAGCGCTTGGAATGGACAGTTCGGCATCGCTGGCCGACGACGGGCTGAGCCCGGGCCTGGGAGCCAGAAGGTCACGAGCTCTAATCCCCGCTCCGTCCCTTGTCTGCTGTGTGACCTTAGGCGAGTCACTTTCATTCATTCATTCATTCATTCGAGAAGCAGCGCGGCTCAGTGGAAAGAGCCCGGGCTCTGGAGTCAGAGGTCGTGAGTTCGAGTCCCGGCTCTGCCACTTGTCAGCTGTGGGACCGTGGGCGAGTCGCTTCACTTCTCTGGGCCTCAGCCCTCTCATCTGTAAAATGGGGATGGAGACCGGGAGCCCCACGTGGGACGGCCCGATGACCCTGTGTCTCCCCCAGCGCTCAGAGCGGTGCTCTGCACATCGTAAGCGCTTAACAAATACCAACATTATTATTCATTCAGTAGTATCTATTGAGCGCTTACTATGTAAACGAAGCAGCGGGGCTCGGTGGAAAGAGCCCGGGCCTAGGAGTCAGAGGTCGTGAGTTCTAATCCCGGCTCCGCCACCTGTCAGCTGGGTGACTTTGAGCAAGTCACTTCACTTCTCGGGGCCTCAGTGACCTCATCTGGAAAAGGGGGATGAAGACCGGGAGCCTCCCGTGGGACCACCCGATCACCCCGTATCTCCCCCGGCGCTGAGGACGGGGCTCGGCACATAGTAGGCGCTTAACGGATACCAACGTCATTATGTGCAGAGCACTGTCCTAAGCGCTTCGCCTCTCTGGGCCTTCACCACCCTCATCTCTGAAATGGGGCTGGAGACGGCGAGCCCCCATGCGGGACGGGGACCGGGGCCAGCCTGATTTGCTGGTCTCCACCCCCGGCGCCCGGCCCGGCGCCCGGCCCTTAAGAAGCGCCTCCCAAGTACCGCCGTTCCCGTTACGCGGCCCCCAGGAGGGGCGTCCGTCCGGGAGCCGGGGCCCGGGCCCGGCGGGTGACCCCGCGCCCCGTCCGGCCCCCCAGGTGGACGTCCCCTTCCGCATTTCGGGCGGAGAGTCGGCCCGGATCACCTTCAAGGGCGTCGGCTACGACCCTCACGCCCTGGGAGCCGCCGGACGCTTCCACGCCCTCGCCTCCTCCGACCCCTCGCCGGCCGTCGCCAGGCTGAGCGCGCCAGGGCAGGTAGGGGGACGCGCCGGGGGCCGGACGGGGACCGGACGGGGACGTCGGGGGGGGGGGGGGGGGCCGGGCGGCGCCGCGGGGCCCGTCGGGACCGTCGGATTCGCTGCCACGTTTATCGAGCGCCGACCCCGCGCGGAGCACTGGACCGAGCGCCCGGGAGAGGACCGCGCGGTCGCAGACACCTTCCCCGCCTACGACCGGCTCGTTCATTCGGTCGTACGGAGCAGCAGGCGGGCACGGCGGCGGGGCTCGGTGGAAAGGGCCCGGGCTGGGGAGGCCGAGGTCGCGGGTTCGAATGCGGGCTCTGGACTGTGGGCAGGTCGCTTCTCCGGGCCTCAGGGACCTCGTCTGGAAAATGGGGATGGAGACCGGGAGCCCCTCGTGGGACGACCCGATGAGCCTGCGTCTCCCCCAGCGCTTAGAACGGTGCTCGGCACGTAGCAGGCGCTTAACGGATGCCAGCATTATCGTTACAGTTCGGCAACGGCCCCCGCCCGACGACGGGCTCTCGGCCTAATGGATAGGAGCCCGGGCCTGCGAGTCAGAAGGACCCGAGTTCTAATCTCGGCCTCACCACTTGTCTGCTCTTCTCTGTGCCTCGGTTGCCTCGTCTGTAAGACGGGGATGATGACCCTGAGCCGGACCGTGTCCCGCCTGATTAGCTTCTAACCACCCCAGCGCTTAGTACGGCGCCTGGCACCTAGTAAGCGCTTAACGAAGCCCATTAACAACCTCCGGTTGCCCGGCCTCATCCCATCCGGCCTCCTCCTCCGGGCGGAGGCCCTGCCCGCCCTGAGCCGGTCGACCGGGAGCTCCTTATGGGCAGGGGATGTGTCTGCTGATTCCGTGGCGTCGTACCGGTCTCCCGGGCGCCCGGTGGGGCGCCCTGCCCATAGTAAGCGCTCAGTAAATAGCCCCGATGGATTTCAGATCGCGTTCCTGTCGCAGCCCCGCCTCCGCCTCCGGAACATCCCGGTGCACTGCACCGTCCGCCGCCTCGTCTTCCTCAACAACCCGTCCTCGGGCCAGGCCGTCGTTTTCTCCTGGAACTTGGGCAGCGGCGGCGCCGCCGAGGTGAATGATAACAATAACGTTGGTAATGTTGAGAGGCAGCGTGGCTCGGTGGAAAGAGCCCGGGCTTTGGAGTCAGAGGTCATGGGTTCGAATCCCGGCTCTGCCACTCGGCAGCTGGGTGACCGCCAGCAAGTCGCTTCACTTCTCTGGGCCTCAGTTTCCTCCTCTGTCCAATGGGGATGAAGACTGTGAGCCTCACGTGGGGCAACCTGATGACCCTGCGTCTACCCCAGCGCTTAGAACGGTGCTCTGCACAGAGTAAGCGCTTAACAAATACCAACATCATTATTATTATCATTATTATTCGTTAAGCGCTTACTCTGTGCAGAGCACCGTTCTAAGCGCTGGGGGAGATACGGGGTCATCAGGTTGTCCCACGTGAGGCTCACAGTAATTCCCATTTTCCAGATGAGGTCACTGAGGCACAGAGAAGTTAAGTGAAGCCCCTCTGGCCCCCCAAATGCCCACCCCTTCACCCCCCCCCCCGGGCCCCCCACAGACCCAGAGGCAGGGTGGTCCAGTGGGGAGAGCCCGGGCCTGGGACTCAGAGGGACGTGGGTTCTCATCCCGGCTCCGCCACTTGTCTGCCGGGTGACCTCGGACCAGTCACTTCCCTCCTCCGGGCCTCAGTTCCCTCGTCTGGAAAATGGGGATGAAGACCGGGAGCCCCACGGGGGACAGGGGCGGTGTCCAACCCGAGTATCTTGAATCCCTCCCAGTGCTCAGTACAGCGCCAGGCACGTAGTGAGCTCAGTGGGGAGAGCCCGGGCCTGGGAGTCGGAAGGTCGTGGGTTCTCATCCCGGCTCCGCCACTTGTCTGCCGGGTGACCTCGGCCCAGTCACTTCACTCCTCCGGGCCTCAGTTCTCTCATCTGGAAAACGGGGGTGAAGACCGGGAGCCCCACGGGGGACAGGGACGGTGTCCAACCCGAGTGTCTCGAATCCACCCCGACGCTTAGTACAGTGCCAGGCACGTGGTAAGATTGAATGAATGGATGACCACCTCTGTAAAATGGGGATTAAGACCGCGGCGTAGCGGTTAGAGCCGGGGCCTGGGAGTCAGAAGGTCATGGGTTCCAATTCTGGCTCCACCACTTGTCTGCTGTGTGACCTTGGGCAGGTCACTTCTCTTCTTTGGGACTCAGTTCCCACATCTGGAGATAAAGACTGTAAGCCACACGTGGGACAGGGACGGTGTCCAACACCATTGCTTCTATCCACCCCGGCGCTTAGTACAGTGCCCGGCACCTACTAAGCGCTTAAAAAATACCACGATTATTAGAAAGAGCCCGGGCCTGGGAGTCAGAAGACATGAGTTCTAATGCGGACCCTGCCCCTCGTCTGCTGCGCGACTTTGCGCGAGTCACGTCAGTCCACTTATTTATCCCTGCGTTGAGCACAGTGCCCGGCACAGAGTAAGCACTTAAATACTGTTATTTTTATTAGACCCTCCTCTCTGTCCATCTCCCCCTATAGACTGCAAACTCACTTTGGGCAGGGAATGTGTCTGTTGTATTGTATTTTACTCTCCCAAGTGCTCAGCCCAGGGCTCTGCACATAGTAAGCACTCAATAATGTAGTGGAAAGAGCCCAGGCTTGGGAGTCAGAGGACATGGGTTCCAATCCCGGCTCTGCCGCTTGTCTGCTGTGTGTCCTTGGGCGAGTCACGTCACTTCTGGGTGCCTCAATCACCTCATCTGTAAAAGGGGGATGAAGACCGTGAGCCCCACGTGGGACAACCTCATTACTTTGTATCGCCCCCGCTGCTTAGAATGGTGGTGCTTGACTCTATTTATCGCCATCGTTCTCGTCCGTCCGTCTCCCCCCCGATCAGACCGTGCGCCCGTCAGACGGCGGGGACCGTCTCTATCTGTTACCGACTTGTTCATTCCAAGCGCCTAGTCCAGTGCTCTGCACATGGTAAGCGCTCAATAAATACTATTGAATGAATGAATGCTTGGCACATAGTAAGCGCTTAACAAATACCAAAATTATTGTTATTGTTATTAATAATAATATTAAATAGGATTGACTGACTTATTGGGTGCAGAGCGGTAGTGTGGCCACCAGGGGGTGACACAGCCCCCACCGTCCCTCTGATCATCGCCCCTTTTTTTATGTCAGTCATTCATTCATTCGGTCGTATTTATTGAGCGCTTATTTTCATTCTTTCATTCATTTATTCAGTCAGTCGTATTTATTGAGCGCTTATTTTCATTCTTTCTTTCAGTCAGTCGGTCGTATTTATTAAGCGCTTATTTTCATTCATTCATTCAGTCAGTCAGTCAGTCGTATTTATTGAGCGCTTATTTTCATTCTTTCTTTCTTTCATTCATTTATTCAGTCAGTCGTATTTGTTGAACGCTTATTTTCATTCATTCATTCATTCATTCATTCATTCATTCATTCATTCGTATTTATTGAGTGCTTATTTTCATTCTTTCTTTCATTTATGCAATCATTTGTATTTATTGAGGGTTTCTTTTCATTCTTTCTTTCATTCATTCAGTCAGTCGTATTTATTAAGGACTTATTTTCATTCTTTCATTCATTCATTCAGTCGTATTTATTGAGGGTTTATTTTCATTCATTCAGTCTGTCAGTCGTATTTATTGAGCGCTTATTTTCATTCTTTCTTTCTTTCATTCATTCAGTCAGTCGTATTTATTGGGTACTTATTTTCATTCTTTTATTCATTCATTCAGTCAGTCGTATTTATTAAGCGCTTATTTTCATTCATTCATTCATTCAGTCAGTCAGTCGTATTTATTGAGCGCTTATTTTCATTCTTTCTTTCATTCATTCAGTCAGTCGTATTTATTGGGTACTTATTTTCATTCTTTCATTCATTCAGTCAGTCGTATTTATTAAGCGCTTATTTTCATTCATTCATTCGGTCAGTCAGTCAGTCGTATTTATTGAGCGCTTATTTTCATTCTTTCTTTCATTCATTCAGTCAGTCGTATTTATTGGGTACTTATTTTCATTCTTTCATTCATTCAGTCAGTCAGTCGTATTTATTAAGCGCTTATTTTCATTCATTCATTCATTCATTCAGTCGTATTTATTGAGCGCTTATTTTCATTCATTCTTTCATTCATTCAGTTGTATTTATTGAGCACTTATATTTTCATTCTTTCATTCATTCAGTCAGTCAGTCGTATATTGAGTGCTTATTTTCATTCTTTCGTTCATTCATTCATTCAGCCGTACTTATTGAGCGCTTATTTTCTTTCTTTCATTCATTCATTCAGTTGTATTTATTGAGCACTTATATTTTCATTCATTCATTCAGTCGTATTTATTGAGCCCTTATTTTCATTCATTCAGTCAGTCAGTCGTATTTATTGAGTGCTTATTTTCATTCTTTCATTCATTCATTCATTCAGTCGTATTTATTGAGCACTTACTGTGGGCAGAGAACTGGACTAAGCTCTTGGGAGAGGAATACAACAATAAACAGACACATTCCCTGCTCATGTATGCCAAACACTGTACCAAGCGCTTGGGAGAGATCAATATAACAATAATAATGTTGGTATTTGTTAAGCGCTTATTATGTGCATAGCACTGTTCTAAGTGCTGGGGTGGGATACAAGGTGATCAGGTTGTCCCACATGAGGCACACAGTCTTCATCCCCATTTGACAGATGAGGTCACTGAGGCCCAGAGAAGTGAAGTGACTTGCCCAAGGTCACACAGTTGACAATAATAATGTTGGTATTTGTTAAGCGCTTACTATGCGCAGAGCACTGTTCTAAGCGCTGGGGGAGAAACAGGGTCATGAGGTTGTCCCACGCGAGGCTCACAGTCTTCCTCCCCCTTTTACACGTGAGGGAACTGAGGCAGAGAAGTGAAGTGACTTGCCCACAGTCCCACAGCTGACAAGTGGCAGAGCCGGGATTTGAACCCACGACTGTTGACTCCCAATCCGGGCTCTTTCCACAGAGCCACGCTGCTTCTCTGTGAGGTATTTGTTAAGCGCTTACTGTGTGCCAAGCACCGTTCTATGTGCGGGGGTAGATACAAGGTCATCAGGTTGTCCCACGAAGGGCTCACAGTCTTCATCCCCATTTGACAGATGAGGTCACTGAGGCCCGGAGAAGCGAAGTGACTCGCCCAAAGTCACACAACCGACAAGTGGCGGAGCCGAGATTCGAACCCATGACCTCCGACTCCCCAGCCCGGGCTCTTTCCGCTGAGCCACGCTGCTTCTCTAGACAGATTCCCCTGCCCACGGTGGGATGATTACAGTCTAGAGGGCATTGGTTAAGCACTTACTATGTGCCAGGTACTGTACTAAGCGCTGAGGTAGATAGAAGCCACTCAGGTTGGACACAGTCCTTGCCCTCCGTGGGGCTCACGGTCTTAATCCCCGTTTTATAGATGAAGGAACTAAGGCCCAGAGAAGTTGAGTGATTTCCCCAAGGTCGCACTGCAGACAGGTTGCAAAGCCGGGATTAGAATCCAGGACTTACTGACTCAAAGGCCCCGGCTCTATCCGCTAGGCCCCGCAGCTTCTCTTCACACACAACTGATAATAACTGTGGTATTTGTTAAGCGCTTACTATGCGTCAAGTGCTGTGCTAAGTGCTGGGATAATAATAATAATAATAATAGTAATGTTGGTATCTGTTAAGCGCTTCCTATGTGCAGAGCACCGTTCTGAGCGCTGGGGGAGATACAGGGTCATCGGGTCGTCCCACGTGGGGCTCCCAGCCTTCATCCCCATTTGACAGATGAGGGACCTGAGGCACAGAGAAGAGAAGCGACTTGCCCAAAGTCACATGGCTGACAAGTGAAGCAGCGTGGCTCAGTGGCAAGAGCCCGAGCTTGGCAGTCAGAGGTCGTGGGTTCGAATCCCAGCTCTGCCGCTTGTCAGCCGGGTGACTGTGGGCAAGTCACTTCCCTTCTCTGGGCCTCAGTTCCCTCATCTGTAAAACGGGGATGAAGGCTGTGAGCCCCGTGTGGTACAAGCTGACGACCCTGTATCTCCCTGAGCGCTTAGAACAGTGCTCTGCACATAGTAAGCGCTTAACAAATACCAACATTATTATTAAGTGGCAGAGCGGGGATTCGAACCCATGACCTCTGACTCCCAAGCCCGGGCTCTTGCCCCTAGGCCATGCCGCTGCTGCGGATTCATTCATTCATTCATTCAACAGTATTTATTGAGCTGCTGATGGTAGAGAGCTCAGTGGAAAGAGCCCGGGCTTGAGAGTCAGAGGTCACGGGTTCGAATCCCGGCCCGGCCATTTGTCAGCTGGGGGACTGGGCGAGTCACTTCACTTCTCCGGGCCTCGGTGACCTCGTCTGAAAAACGGGGAGGAAGACCGTGAGCCTCACGTGGGACAACCTGACGATCTCGTATCTCCCCCAGCGCTTAGAACGGTGCTCGTCCCGTAGTAGGCGCTTAACAAATACCAACGTTATTATTATCATTTGTTAAGCGCTTGCTGGGTGCCAGGCACTGTTCTAAACGCTGGGGGAGACACAGGTTTGGTTACAGTCCCTTCCCAGCCTGAGCGAGGCCTGCCCCTTGCCCCAGCTGCTGCAGGTGTGTCCCGCCATGGGCCTGGTGGCCCCGGGGGCCAGTGCCCCCTGTGTGGTGACCCTGAAGGCGTCGGAGCACCCCTGCTTCTACAACATCGACCTGGAGTGCGAGGTGAGCCCCGAAACGGGCACGGGCGGGGCGGGGGTGGCCTGGGGCGAGTCGCTGCGCTTCTCCGGGCCTCATTTCCCTCCTCCGGAAAACGGGGATGAAGCCCGGGAGCCCCCCGGGGGACGGGGACTGGGGCCGACCTGATCCACTCGTATCTACCCCGGGGCTTAGTACAGCGCCTGGCACATGGTAAGTGCCTAAAAGAAGAAAGGGACGGGGGAAGGGGAAGTGGTGGGGGTCTCTTGCCCGCTTCCTCGCCCCACCAGGTGTACGCCAAGCGGGTCCTGGCCCGGTACCGGGCGGAACTGCGGGCCTGGGAGTCCGAGCGTCTGAGGCAGGAAGAGGAGTTCACCATCACGGAGCTCGGCCTGCAGGTGAGGGTCGGTCGGGGGCCGGGGAGGTCCGGGGGGGGCGGGGGACGCGGGCTGCGGAGGGGCTTCCCCCGCCCTGGATCCCCATCCTTGCCCACGGCCGGTCAGTCAATCCATCGTATTTATTGAGCGCCTACTGTGTGCCGAGCGCTGGAAGGAGCGCTTGGGAGAGGGCGGTACAATAATAAACACACCCATTCCTTGCCCGCGACGAGCTGACGGTCTACCAGGGGAGACGGACATGAATAGAAATCAGTAAATGAGGGTGGTGGACCTAAGCGGGCGGGGGGCGGGGATGGGGATGAAGAAAGGGAGCGAGTCGGGGCGACGCGGAAGGGAGCGGGAGAAGAGGGAAGGGCGGGGCGCAGTCGGGAAAGGCCTCTTGGAGGTCAGTCGGTCAGTCGAGTCGTATTTATTGAGCGCTTACTATGTGGCGAGCGCTGTAATAATATTGATTCTGGTAATAATAATAATAATAACCGTGGCATTTATTAAGCGCTCACTATGTGCAGAGCACTGTACTAGGCGCTGGGAGAGACATAAAGTCACCAGGTTGTCCCACCTGGGGCTCACCATCTTAATCCCCATTTTACAGATGAGGGAACTGAAGGCCAGAGAAGCAAAGTGACTTGCCCAAAGTCACACAGCAGACAGGTGGCAGAGCCGGGATTCGAACCCAGGACCTCTGACTCTCAAGCCCATGCTTTTCCACTGAGCCACGCTGCGAGCCCCAGTGGTAGTTAAGCGCTTACTATATGCCAAGCACTGTTCTAAATGCTGGGGTAGATAGTAGCCCATGGGGCTCACCGTCTTCATCCCCGTTGTACAGATGAGGAAACTGAGGCACAGAGAAGTGAAGCAACTTGCAGACAGTCACACAGCTGACAAGTGGCAGAGCCGGCATTCGAACCCATGACCTCTGACTCCCAGGCCTGAGGTCTTTCCTCATCTGCTTCTCACTGTACTGAGCGCTTCAGAGAGTGCCAGGATAACAGTAAACAGACACATTCCCCGCCCACGATGAGCTTACAGTCTAGAATGTGCAGAACACTCTACTAAGCACTTGGGAGAGTACAGTAGAATAATAATAAAATATATTCCTTGCCCACAAGGAGCTTCCGGTCGAGTGGAGGACAGTTAGAAGCTCCTCGTCCTCCTCTAGTACAGTGCTTTGCGCACAGTAAGCGCTCAGTAAATGCGACTGAATGAACTGTAAGCTTCTGGGCGGGAGGGGATGAACTGCTTCTCCTGACCATGGTCCCACTCCCCAATTCATTCATTCAGTAGTATTTATTGAGCGCTTACTCTGTGCAGAGCGCTGTACTGAGCGCTTGGAACGGACAAGTCGGCAACAGATAGAGACGGTCCCCGCCCTTTGACGGGCTCACGGTCCGATCGGGGGAGACGGGCGGACGAGAACGATGGCGACAGATAGAGTCGAGGGGAAGAACGTCTCGTAAAAACAGTGGCGACTAAATAGAATCAGGGCGATGTACATCTCATTAAACGAAATAAATAGGGTGATGAAGATACATGGAGTCGAGCGGACGAGTACGGTGCCGAGGGGCTGGGACGGGAGAGGGGGACGAGGAGAGGGAAAAGGGGGAGAAGAGGGTTTAGCCGCGGAGAGGCGAAGGGGGAGGGTAGAGGGAGCAGAGGGACAAAGGGGGGAGCTCAGTCCGGGAAGGCCTCTCGGAGGAGGTGAGCTTTAAGTAGGGATTCGAAGAGGGGAAGAGAGTGAGTTTGGCGGAGGCGAGGAGGGAGGGCGTCCCGGGGCCGCGGGAGGACGCGGGCCGGGGGTCGACGGCGGGACGGGCGAGAACGGAGAACGGCGAGGAGGCCTTGGGGCTGTCTCCCCCCCCCCCCCAATCCCTCATCTGTAAAATGGGTATGAAGACTGTGAGCCCTATGTGGGGCAACCCGATGACCTTCTATCTACCCCTCACAGACCCACCCCACAGTGCCTTGGTACTGTCTCTGTCTCTTTACTGTCCCACCCCACAGTGCCATGGGTTTTTCCCAAGGCATTGAGACTGTCTCCTCACAGACCCACCCCCCAGGGCCTTGGGACCGTCTCCCCTCAGTCCCACCCCCCAATGCCTTGGGCCTCTCTCCCCTCAGTCCCACCCTCCAATGCCTTGGGACCGTCTCCTCACAGTCCTACCCCACAGTGCCTTGGGACTGTCGCCCCTCAGTCGCACCCCCCGATGCCTTGGGCCTCTCTCCCCTCAGTCCCACCCCCCGATGCCTCGGGACCGTCTCCCCTCATTTCCACCCCCCGATGCCATGGGTTTGTCCCCCCTCAGTCCCACCCCCCGATGCCGCGGGTTTGTCTCCCCTCAGTCCCACCCCACAGTGCCTTGGGACTGTCTCCCTACAGCCCCACCTCACAGTGCCTTGGGGGCCGTCTCCCCTCATTTCCACCCCCCAGTGCCTTGGGGCTGTCTCCCCACAGTCCCGCCCCCCAATGCCATGGGGCAGTCTCCCCACAGTCCCACCCCCCAGTGCCTCGGGACCGTCTCCTCACAGCCCCGCCCCTCAATGCCGTGGGGCCGTCTCCCCATAGTCCCACCCCACAATTTCTTGGGACTGTCTCCCCTCGGTTCCCCCCCCCGCCAGTGCCCTGGGACCGTCTCCCACCGTCCCACCCCCCCAACGCCATGGGGCCGATTACCCTGAAATGCCTGGGAGCGGTTGTCGGGAGGGCTTAAACCCCCTCTTGGTGCCCGATGGATGGGGTAGAGGAGGGGCACTCCCGCCTGCCTGCCCGGCTCCCTGCTCCCATCCCGTCGTGGCCCCACTGAGGACACTCCCCCGTCTTCCTAGCAATCGCCCGGTCTGCTGGGGAAGGCCGAACAACCACCCGCTCCTGCTCGACTCTACGAGGTGAGGCAAGACACCCGCCCCCGCCCCGGGAAAATGGGGACGGTGTCCGACCCGACTAGCCGGCATCTCCCCCAGCGCTTCCAACGGCGCTCGGCACGTAGTAAGCGCTTAACAAGTGCCATTATGGAGAGGCGGCGTGGCTCGGTGCGAAGAGCCCGGGCTTGGGAGTCAGAGGCCGTGGGTTCTAATCCCGGCTCCGCCGCCTGTCGGCTGGGTGACCTCGGGCAAGTCGCTTCACTTCTCTGGGCTTCAGTTGCCTCATCTGGAAAACGGGGATGAAGACTGTGAGCCCCAGGTGGGACAACCTAATTACCTTGTATCGACCCCAGCGCTCAGAACAGTGCCTTGCACGTAGTAAGCGCTGAACAAATACCATCATTATCGTTATTATTGAGGAGTGGGGAGACGTGATCTGGACTGGACATTCTAAGCGCTTAGTACAGTGCTCTGCACACAGTAAGCGCTCAGTAAATACTATTGAATGAATGAACGGAGCGGGGAGGGACGGGAGCCGGGGAGGTCAGCAAGGAGGCCGAGACGGTCACCTGTGGCCGGACTGTCCGTTCCAAGCGCCCAGTGCAGTGCTCTGCACCTGGTAAGCGCTCAATGAATACGATTGAACGAATGAATCCGGGTGGGAGAGGACGATTGAATTAACGCGGTAGGGTTTGGATGGGCTTCGCCCCTTCTGCTTCGCCCCTCGCCCCAGACGCTGCCCCCCATCAAGAATCAGAGGCCCGGTTTGCGGCCAGCCGGCCGCAGCCGGGGGAAGGGCCGGCGGGACCCCAACAAGGAAGGATCCTGGCTCTGCCCTGAGCCCCCCGAACCCTGCCTGCTGCACCTGAGCCTCACCGCCCGCTCCCATGCCACGGACGACTTCCTGGCAGCCTTCTATTCAGACCTGCGGCATCACTTCCTGTCCCGGTGAGGGCCGGCCCGGGCTACGGGGGGGACTCCCCGAATAGGGCGGGTCCTTGATCCTCAGCTTTGGGACCCCCCGAGTGGGGCGGGTCCTCGGTCCTCAGCTGGGGGACCGGGAGTCCTCTCAGTCGTTCATTCGTTCACCTACGGAGGCTGTATCTCCCCCAGCGCTTAGAACGGTGCTCCGCACGTAGTAAGCGCTGAACAAATACCAACTTTAGTATTATTATTACGGAGCACCCCCTGGGTGCGGAGCACTGCATTAAGCGCTGGGGAGAGTCTCGTCTCCTGCCGGCGAGTCGCTTCCGACCCGTGGCGACGCCGTGGACACGCGACTCGGCAGCGTGGCTTAGTGGAAAGAGCCCGGGTTTGGGAGGTCGTGGGTTCTAATCCCGGTTCCGCCACTTGTCTGCTGGGTGACCTCGGGCCAGTCACTTCACTTCTCTGGGCCTCAGGTTCCTCATCCGTAAAATGGGGATGAAGACGGGGAGCCTTTCCTCATCTGTAAAATGGGGATGAAGACTGTGAGCCCTACGTTAGACATCCTGATGACCTTGTATCCTCCCCAGCGCTTAGAACAGTGCTTGGCACACAGTAAGCGCTTAACAAATACCGACGCTAGTATTATTATCTCAGAAAAGAGCTTGGCACATAAGCGCTGAACAAGCACCATTATTATTATCCACTTATCTTCTCTGGGCCTCAGTTCCCTCATCTGTAGAATGAGGATAAAGACTGCGAACCTGTATCTCCCCCAGCGCTTAGAACAGTGCTCTGCACGTAGTAAGCGCTTAACAAATACCAACATTATTATTATTATTATTATTATTACTGTTAAGTAGATACGGTCAGACAGCTGACCAGCTGCAAAGGGAGGAGGAGGAGGAGGGGAGAGAGAAGGAGGAAGGAGGAGGTCTTCTAGCATGTCTTAATGTTGGTATTTGTTAAGCACTTACTATGTGCAGAGCACTGTCTAAGCGCTGGGGTAGACAGAGGGGAATCAGGTTGTCCCCCGTGAGGCTCACAGTCTTCATCCCCATTTTACAGATGAGGTCACTGAGGCACCGAGCAGTGAAGTGACTTGCCCACAGTCACCCAGCTGACAAGGGGCAGAGTGGGATTCGAACTCATGACCCCTGACTCCCAAGCCCGGGCTCTTTCCACTGAGCCACACTCTAGGCCTGGGAGTCAGAAGGTCATGGGTTCTAATCCCGGCTCTGTCACTTGTCTGCCGGGTGACCTTTGGCGAATCACTTCTCTGGGCCTCAGTGACCTCATCTGTAAAACGGGGATTGAGACCATGGAGCCCCACGTGGGACGGGGACTGTGTCCGCCCCGATTTGCTTGGATCCACCCCAGCGCTTAGTACAGTCCTTGTCACAGAGTAAGCGCTGAACAGATGCACAATCGTTATTATTAACCCCGCTCCCGTCCTCCCCAGGGAGACCAAAAAGCAGCCAGCTGGGACAGACGGGCCCTGGACGGCCGAAACTCGCTCCGCCCGACCAGATCTGGCTTCGGCCTGGCGGCACAAACAAATGCTGACCGATGTCCTGACCACAGTCATCAGGTAATGTCCCCTCCCCGACTCCCCTTCATCTCAGCGCTTAGAACAGTGCTTTGCGCATAGAAAGCACTTAACAAATGTCATCATCCTTATCGTTATTTTCTCAAGCCCCGGACTCGGTCCCCACCTGAATCTGCCCGGCCCCAGAAGGCCCCTCACTTTCCACCATCCACCTTGGGGGCGGAGATCGGGCCTCCCCCCTTGGCTCAGTGGAAAGAGCCCGGGCTTGAGAGTCAGAGGTCATGGGTTCTAATCCCGGCTCCGCCCCTTGCCGGCTGGGTGACTTTGATCAAGTCACTTCACTTCTCTGTGCCTCAGTGACCTCATCTGGAAAATGGGGATTAAAACCGGGAGCCCCACGTGGGACATCCTGATCAGCTCGTATCCCCCCAGCGCTTAGAACAGAGCTTTGCACATAGTAAGCACTAAACAAATACCGCCATTATTATTATTATTATTATCTCAAGCCCCGGGCCCATTCATTCAATCAATTGTATTTATTGAGCACTTACCGTGTGCAAAGCACTATACTAAGCGCTTACTTACTGTACTCACTTCCCACCCCAGCCCGTCCGGTCCCAAAGGCCCCCTCACCTTCCACCGGCCATTTTGGGGGTGGGGATTGGGGCTTCCGTTTATCTCAAGCCCCGCACTCAGAGCCCGCCCGGCCCCAAAAGGTCCCTCACCTTCCATCCGCCATCTCCTCCCGGGCAGTAGTCGTTCTGGACTGGTGTATTTTTTTGTTTATTTCTTTCTGGTGTTTGTTAAGCTCTTATTAAGTGTCAGGCACTGTACTAAGCGCTGGGGTAGATCCAAGCTCATCAGGTTGGATGCAGTCCCTGTCCCACGTGGGGCTCACAGTCTTCATCCCCATTTTACAGAGGAGAAACTGAGGCTCGGAGAAGTGCGGTGACTGGCCCAAGGTCACGCACCAGACGAGCGGCAGAGCTGGGATGAGAGTCCACCACCCTCTGGTTGTGGATTTCCACTAAACCACACGGGAACTAGGAATTAGGATCGAGAAGCGGCGTGGCCTAATGGATAGAACCCAGGTCTGGGAGTCAGAAGGACCTGGGTTAATAATAACGTTGGTATTTGTTAAGCGCTTACTAGGTGCAGAGCACCGTTCTAAGCGCTGGGGGAGATACAGGGGAATCGGGTTGTCCCACATGAGGCTCACTGTCTTGATCCCCATTTTACAGACGAGGGAACTGAGGCACAGAGAAGTAGAGAAGCAGCGCGGCTCAGTGAAAAGAGCCCGGGCTTGGGAGTCAGAGGTCATGGGTTCGAATCCCAGCCCTGCCACTCGTCAGCTGTGTGACTGTGGGCGAGTCACTTCACTTCTCTGTGCCTCAGTGACCTCATCTGTAAAATGGGGATTAACTGTGAGCCTCACATAGGACAACCTGATTACCCTGTATCTACCCCGGCGCTTAGAACCGTGATCTGCACATAGTAAGCGCTTAACAAATACCCACATTATTATTATTATTATTAAAGTGACTTGCCCACATTCAGACAGCTGCCAAGTGGCCGAGCAGGGATTCGAACCCATGACCTCTGACTCCCAAGCCCGGGCTCTTGCCCCTGAGTAGTCCCCTTGGCTGCTCATTGACCTTGGGCAAGTCCCTTCACTCCTCTGGCCACCAATTCCCTCATCTGTAAAATAAGATTAAGACCGTGAGCCCGACGTGGGACGGGGACCGCGTCCAACCCCGCTGATTTTGTATCTACCCCAGTGCCTGGCACGTAGTGAACGCTTAACAAATACCATCATTCATTCATTCAGTGGTCTCTATTAAGCACTTACTGTGTGCAAAGCACTGTGCTAAGCCCTTGGGAGAGGACACTAAACAACAGACGGAGCTATTCCCTGCCCCAGTATCATTAGGCAGCCGTGAGCTCGTCTGTAGCCCGTGAACTCGTCGGGGCTGTCGTTGTAGTGTCCTCTCCCAAGCGCTTAGTACAGCGCTTTGCACACAGTAAGCGCCCAGTAAATATCATTGAGTAGAATAGGACCTCCAGGGATGGAAGATGGGCCTGTTTCCCCCCCCCCCCCACTGTCCCTCACCCCCAGGGGCCTCCTCGATGACCGGCAGTTCCACGAAGCCGTGACCAGAAGCCTGAAGGAGCCCGTACCCTTCTACTCTCAGCTGTGGAGCGAGGACTCGGCCTGGCTGTTGGCCGAGAAGGCCAGCGAGGGCTACGTACTGGACGTATCCCCTCCGCTGGACGAAGAGGAGGAGACGGAGGAGGAGGAGGAGGAGGAGAAAGACGAGGAGGAGGAGGGGGAGGAGGAGGACGGGAGGGAAGAGGAGGAGGAGGATTGGGAGAAGGGGGAAGAGGAAGAAAAGGAGGAGGAGGAAGTAGAGCTGGAGGAGGAGGAAGACGAGGAGGACGGGGCATGGGAAAGAGTTTTGCCCCGGATGAATGTGTCCCGGTCTTCGCTGGAAAACCAGATGCTAGAGAAGCTCAAGGCTGCCGGACTAGAGGAGAAGCAGAAGGAAGAGAAAGAAACTCTTACCCGGTGAGAAGAGACCCGTAGGTCTGGGGGGTGGGAGGGGGAGTTTTGAGGGGGGTGGGGGTCTTGGGAAGGGGCCAGTCTCGGGCCAGAAGGGTCGGGGGGGCCCCGAGGTGACCGGGATATCCACTGAGGGGCGGTTAGAGAGGAGGCCCCGAGGATGGGGAGGAGGAGGGTGGTGGTGGGGAAGGGTCTGCTGGGGGTGAGGGTCTCCTCTCCCCACTAGACCGACTCCGGATGGAGTTCCGGGAGGCCGGACCCGGGGGGTGATCCCGGGCGGCGGGAGGTGGACGCTGAAAACTCATTGTGAGCAGGGAACGTGGCTGCCCATTCTGTTCGGCGCTTAGTACGCACATAGTAAGCGCTTAACAAATACCAACATTATCGTTATTATTATTACGGTGCCTGGCACGTACTAAACGCTTAACAAATACCAATATTATCAGTACTCTCCCAGGCACTCAGTACCACGTTCCGCACACCGCAAGCGCCCAATAAATGGTCCCGATGAGAGGAGAAAGCCCGTGGGGCGGAGGTCGGGGGAAGACCCTCCGACCCCATCGGGGACCACCTGGCCCCCCCCGGCCCCCGGACCCCAATCCCCGTTCTCCCCTCCCCGCCCCGTCAGGCTGCCGGCCTTCGGGAAGCTGTTGGAGTCGCTGCTGGAGAACATCATCCGGAACGTCCTGGTTGAGGCCAGCCTGGGGGAGGTGGTGCTGACCTCCCAGCCCCGGGTCGTCGCCCCGGCCCCCAGCCAGCCCAAGGATGGGGCCCGGTGAGGGTCGGCGGGGGGCTGCCGGGGGTCCAGGGTGGGGCGGGGGGCTTGGCGGGGGTTGGGGGGGACGCCCTCCATCCCTCTCCCTCACTAGCACCCTTCAGTGAGAAGCAGCACGGCCTAGAGGTTAGAGCCCGGGCCTGGGAGTCCGAAGGTCATGGGTTCTAATCCCGGCTCCGCCCCTTGTCTGCTGGGTGACCTTGGGCAAGTTACTTAACCTCTCGCGTCTCGGTTCCCTCGTCTGTAAAATGGGGGTTGAGACTGTGAGCCCTAAGTGGGACGGGGACTGGGTCCACCCCGATCCGCTCGTTCCCACCCCAGTGCTTAGTACGGTGCCTGGCACCTAGTAAGCGCTTAATAAAGACCACGATCATTATTATAGGAGAAGCGTGGCCTAGTGGCATGAGCCCGGGCTTGGGAGTCAGAGGTCGTGTCTGCTGTGTGACGTGGGGCGAATCACTTCTCTGTGCCTCAGTTCCCTCATCTGTAAAATGGGGATCGAGACTGTGAGCCCCACCAGGGACAACCTGATGACCCTGTATCTACCCCAGCGCTTACAACAGTGCTTGGCACCTAGTAGTAAGCGCTTAACAAATGCCATCATTATTTATTCTTATTCTTATTTGTTCCAGTTCGGGTCAGTCGTCCCCCAAGCCCTCGGAGCCGTTTCCCTAAGAAAGTGCAGGGGATGCCAGATCCCGCCCTCGCCAACGTCTCCCGAGCCGCCGCTGCCGTCGGGAAGGCCCGGGGCCCAGCGACCCCCGACCCCTCGTCCAATAAAGCTCCGCTCAGCCGTTCCAGTCTGGCCCGACTCCCTCCGTTCTTGCTGCATTCCGGAACTGAGAGCTTTGGGGATGAGGCAGGTGGGAGGAGGAGCGGGAGGAGGAAGGAGCAACAGGAGAAAGATGAAGGAGGAATTGAAGGGAGGAAGATGGATTGGCGGGAGACGGGATCTGGAGAAGGAAGATGATAAGAGAAGTAACGTGCCTCAGTGGAAAGAGCCCGGGCTTAGGAGTCAGAGGTCATGGGTTTTAATCCCGGCTCTGCCGCTTGTCGGCTGTGGGTCTTTGGGCAAGTCACTTCCCTTCTCTGGGCCTCGGTGGCCTCATCTGGAAAAATGGGGATGAAGACTGTGAGCCCCACGGGGGACAACCTGATCACCTTGCGCTTAGAACAGTGCTTGGCACACAGTAAGGACTTAACAAATGCCATCATTATTATTAATAATAATGATAATAATGATTCTGGTATAGCTAAGCGCTTACAGTGTACTGTTCTGAGCGCTGGGGTGGATCCAAGCAAACTGGGTTGGACACAGTCTCGGGGCTCTCAGTCTTAATCCCCATTTGACCGTTGAGGAAACCGAGGTCCAGAGAATTTCAATCATGGGTGCAAAGCACTGTACTGAGCGCTTAAGAGAGCACAATATAACAACAAACAGACCCATTCCTGCCCACAGTGAGCTCACGGTCTAGAGAAAGTGAAGTGACTCGTCCAAGGACACACAGCAGACAGGTGGCGGAGCCGGGATTTGAACCCACAACCTTCAGAGTCCCAGGCCCGGACTCGAGCCACGATGCCTTGCTGCTTCCCGGCATGAGGATGAGGAGGGAGGAGGGATTGGGGGAGGAAGATGAAGGGGATGGGGAGGAGAGATGGCGGGGAAGATGGGTGGAAGGAGTTGGAGGATGGAGGAGGGAGAAAGGTCGTCTAGACTGTAAGTTCGCTGTGGGCAGGGAATGTTTCTGTTTATTGTTCTAGTGGCCTCTCCCAATCGCTTAGCACAGTGCTCTGCACACAGTAAGCACCCAATAAATGCAATTGAATGAATGAGTTGGAGGAAGATGGAGGGTGGATGAGGGAGGAATATAGAGGGGAAGGAAGATGAGAAGGAAGGATTGGGGTTCAAAAGGTCGTGGCTCCAATGCCAGCTCCGCCACCTGTCTGCTGTGTGACCTTGGGTAAGTCACTGCACTTCTGTGGGCCTAAATTCCCAATTTAGGAGCCCCCGGCTCCTACCAACCGGGACCTTCCCGGACCGGGGGGGAGCCTCAGTGACCCGTAGTCGAGTCAGACCACACCACCGACCGGCCAAGGTTACTGTGGAACGTTTTTTACTTAGTTTTTCCCACCGTGCGAGGGAGTGACGCATAAAACACTCCACCAAGGGTCCGTCCAGTACCAGGCTGCTGGTCAAGGGAGCCCGGTCATTCATCCATTCACTAGTATTTATTGAGCGCTTACTATGTGCAGAGCACTGGACTAAGCGCTTGGAATGGACAATTTGGCAATAGATAGAGACAGTCCCTGCGCATTGACGGGCTCACGGTCTAATCGGGGGAGACGGACGGACAAAAACAAGACAACTTAATCACGGTGAATAGAATCAAGGGGATGGACACCTCATTAATAAAATAAATAGGGGAATAAAAACATACATTCTGCCGATTCCCGAGGCAGACGGTCGGTTGAAGTTCCTGGTGAAACGGGCCACTTATCCTGCAAGCGCCCTCCCCACGCTCCCCCCCAGACGCCCCTTCCTCTCAGCTTTCCCTCTGCTTGCTTTCGAGTGCTGCTGCCTTCCTTGGGATTATTAATAATAATAATAATAATGACATTTGTTAAGCGCTGACAATATGCCAAGCACTGTTCTAAGCGCTGGGGGAGATACAAAGTCATCGGGTTGTCCCATGTGGGACTCACGATCTTAATCCCCATTTTCCAGATGAGGTCACTGAGGCCCAGAGAAGTGAAGTGGCTTCCCCAAGCCCACCCAGCAGACAAGGGGCGGAGCTGGGATTAATAATAGCAATAATCATGTTGGTATTTGTTAAGCGCTTACTATGTGCAGAGCACCGTTCTAAGCGCCGGGGGAGATACGGGGTCATCAGGTTGTCCCTCGTGGGGCTCACGGTTTTAATCCCCACTCTGCCACTTGTCAGCTGGGTGACCGTGGGCAAGTCACTTCACTTCTCTGGGCTTCAGTGACCTCATCTGTCAAATGGGGATGAAGACTGGGAGCCCCACGGGGGACGACCTGATGACCCTGTATCTCCCCCAGCGCTTAGAACGGTGTTCTGCACAGAGTAAGCGCTTAACAAATACCAACACTATTCAATACCAACATTATTAATCCCCATTTTACAGATGAGGTAACTGAGGCCCAGAGAAGTGAAGTGACTTGCCCAGTCCCACAGCTGACCAGGGGCAGAGCCGGGATTAGAACCCATGACCTCTGACTCCCAAGCCCGGGCTCTTGCCACTGAGCCATGCCGCGGGATTCAAAAGGAGCGACTTCATTCTTTAGCGTTTATTGAGCGCTTACTAGGTGCAGAGCACTGGACTGAGTGCTTGGAATGGACAATTGGGCACCAGAGGGAGACCGTCCCTGCCCAATGACGGGCTCACGGTCTGATCGGGGGAGACGGACGGACAAAAACGAGACGACATAATCACAGTTAATCGAATCAGGGGGATGGACACCTCAGGAACAAAATAATCTGCCTCGGGGGTCGCAGCTGTGGCTCTACGGGGCAGTCGTTGATGGGTCCAGGTCCGTGAGCGGGGAGAGAAGGTCAATCCTCCCTCCGGGCCCCGACCCCGAGTGGCGCGCCCGAGTTCCTGGGCGAGTTTCTTCTTCGCCGTTGTCCGTGGGTTCGCAAAGAGTCCCTGGCCCCATGCGGGACAACCTAATTACCTTGTATCTCCCCCGGCGCTTAGGACAGTGCTCTGCACGTAGTAAGCGCTTAATAATAACGTCGGTATTTGTTAAGCGCTTACTACGTGCAGAGCACTGTTCTAAGTGCCGGGGGAGATACAGGGCCATCGGGTTGTCCCATGTGAGGCTCCCAGTTAATCCCCGTTTTCCAGTTGAGGGAACTGAGGCCCAGAGAAGTGAAGTGACTTGCCCACGGTCAGGCAGCTGACAAGCGGCAGAGCCGGGATTCGAACCTATGACCTCTGACTCCCGAGCCCGGGCTCTTGCCACTGAGCCACGCTGCTTCTCATTAAAGCAACTTGTTGTGGGCTCAACACGCTCTGTCAGATTCATTCATTCAATAGTATTTATTGAGCGCTTATTAGGTGCAGAGCACTGGCCTAAGCGCTTGGAATGGACAATTGGGCAAAAGATAGACTGTGATTGAGATGGGGACTGAGATTGTGAGCCCCACCAGGGACAGGGATTGGGTCCAACCTGATTTGCTGCTATCCACCCCAGTGCTTAGTTCAGTGCCTAGCACAGAGTACGTGCTTAACAAGTCCCACCTTATTACTTCTCTGCGCCTCAGTTCCCTCTTCTGTAAAATGGGGATGAAGACGGTGAGCCCCACGTGGGACAACCTGCTGACCTTGTCTCTTCCCCAGCGCTTAGAACAGTGCTTGGCACATAGTAAGCGCTTAACAAACACCATTATTATTGGGGGGAGGAATTAGTCAAGGGTATTTATTGAGAGCTGTGTGCAGAGCACTGTACTAGGTGACGGGGAGAGTACAGTAAAATAGAGTTGGGAGGCAGGATTCCTGAAGGAGAAGCAGCTTGCCGTAGTGAGAAGCGGCGTGACCTAGCGGATAGAACACGGGCCTGGGAGTCAGAAGGACCTGGGTTCTAATCCCGGCTCTGCCACATATCCGCTCCGTGACCTTGGTCAAGCCACTTCACTTCTCTGGGCCTCAGTTCCCTCATCCGTGAAATGGGGATGGAGACTGGGAGCCCCACGTGGGACAGGGACTGTGTCCAACCCGATCTGCTTGGATCCACCCCAGTGCTCAGTGAGTGCTTAACACATAGTAAGTGCTTAACGAATGCCGATATTATCGTTAATTATTATCGTAGAGGTAGATGAAGTGTGCATGTGCTGGGCGGTGGGGAGGGACGGATCAAAACAATGTATTTATCGAAAACTTTGTGAGCAGAGCACCGTACTAAGCGTTTGGAACGGTACAACAGAACAGAGTTGGTGACATGATCCCTGTCGTGAAGGAGGGAGAAGGGATAGGGGAGGAGGAATTAAGGAGAATAATAATAATAATGGTATTTGTGAAGCGCTTACTAAGTGCCGGGCACCGTACTAAGCACCGGGGTGGAAACAAACAAATCGGGTTGGACACAGTCCCTGGCCCACGTGGGGCTCACGGTCTCCATCCTCTTTTTACAGATGAGGGAACTGAGGCCCGGAGAAGTGAAGTGACTTGCCCCAGGTCACCCAGCAGACAGGCGGCAGAGTCTGGATTAGAACCCATGACCTTCTGGTGAAGATGAAGTAGGGAGAAGAAGAAAGGGGAGAGAAAGAGATGGGGGGGGGGGGGAAGACGCTGGAATGGAGAGAGAAGGTAGAAAGGGAAAGGAGGAGGAGGAGGAATAGGAAATGGGGAGGACACTCTAGACCACAAGCTTGTTGTGGGCAGGGAATGTCACTGTTTATTGCTGTGAAGTAGAGCAGCATGGCCTAGTGGGTAGAGCCCAGGCCTGGGAGTTAGAAGGCCATGGGTTCTAATGCAACCTCTGCTACTTGTCTGCTGTGTGGCCTTGGAGAAGTCACTTCACCTCTCTGGGCCTCAGTTCCCTCATCTGTAAAAAGGGGATGGAGACCGTGAGCCCCACGTGGGACGGGGACCGTGTCCAACCCCATTTGCTTGTATCCACCCCAGCGCTTATTACAGTGCCTGGCACAAACTAAGCCCTTAACAAACGCCATTATTATTATTGATATAAAACTATATATAATATACAATAATAATTATAATCCTGAGAAGCAGCGTGGCTTAGTGGACAGAGCCCGGGCGCGGGAGTCAGAGGTCGTGGGTTCTAATCCCGACTCCGCCACTGCTCAGCTCGGTGACTTTGGGCAAGTCACTTCACTTCTCTGGGCCTCAGTGACCTCACCTGGAAAATGGGGATGAAGACTGGGAGCCCCACGGGGGACAACCTGACGACCTTGCATCCTCCCCAGTGTTCAGAACAGTGCTTTTGCATATAGTAAGCATTTAACCAACACAATCCTTATTACTATTATTATTTATTACAGTGCTCTGCACACAGTAAGTGCCCAATAAATACGACTGAATGAAAGTTAAGGGGAGGGAGAGAAGAGGAGGGGACGATACACTGGCCCGGAAGCCCGAGGGGGGATCTAGTCAGACGAGAGGGTCCTCGAAACAGTGGTTGGTCAGTTGGAGGATCCTTAGGGGTTGGGGCCCCGGGCGTGACCCACTAGACTCCTGAAAGAGAGAGAGGGAGAGAGAGTGTATGTGTATGGTGTGTGCTCTCCCAAGCGCTCAGTTTAGTGCTCTGCACACAATAAGCAGCGATGCTCAGTGGCAAGACCCCGGGCTTGGGAGTCAGAGGTCATGGGTTCAAATCCCCGCTCTGCCACTCGTCAGCTGGGTGACTGTGGGCGAGTCACTTCACTTCTCTATGCCTCAGTGACCTCATCTGTAAAATGGCGATTAACTGTGAGCCTCACGTGGGATGACCCGATGACCCTGGATCTCCCCCAGCGCTTAGAACGGTGCTCTGCACATAGTAAGCGCTTAATAAATACCAACGTTATTATTATTATTATTATAAGCACTCAATAAATACAATTGAATGAATGAATATTCCTGGCTCAGCCCCTCTCCTGCTGTGCTCCCTGGGGTAAGTCCCGTAACCTCTCTGGGCCTCAGTTTCCTCAACTGTAAAGTGGGGCTAAGATACCCGCTCTCCCAGTAGAATGGGAGCCCCATGTGGGGCAGGGATGGGTTCCAGTTTGATTGGAAGCAGTGTGGTCTAATGGCTAGAGTCTGGGCCTGGGAGTCAGAAGGACCTGAGTTTGAATCCATGGGAAGCAGCGTGGCTCGGTGGCAAGAGTCCAGGCTCGGGAGTCAGAGGTCATGGGTTCTAATCCCTGTTCCGCCGCTTGTCAGCTGGGTGACTTTGGGCAAGTCACTTCACTTCTCTGGGCCTCAGTGACCTCATCTGGAAAATGGGGATGAAGACTGGGAGCCCCCTGTGGGACCATCTGATGACCTTGTACACCCCCAGCGCTTAGAACAGTGCTTTGCACATGGTAAGAGCTTAACAAATGCCATCATTATCGTTATTATTATTTAATCCCAGATCTGCCCTTTGTCCACTGTGTGACTTTGGGCAAGTCACTTCACTTCTCTGGGCCTCAGTGACCTCATCAGGGAAATGGAGATGAAGATTGGGAGCCCCACGTGGGACAGGGACTGCGTCCAACCAGATTCAAGCACTTAGTACAGTGCTCTGCACATAGTAAGCGCTCGATAAATACCATCGAATGAATTAGCTTGGATCTACCCCAGCGGTAAACTCGTCCTCTAGCGTGGGCAGGGAATATGTCAGTTTATTGTCGTATTGTCCTCTCCCAAGCACTTAGTCCAGTGCTCTGCACAGAGTTAGCACTCAATAAATAAGATGGAATGAATGAAAGAGTGAATGACGTCCTCTGTAAAATGGGGATTAAGACGATGGTGTAGTGGTTAGAGTCGGGGCCTGGGAGTCAGAAGGTCATGGGTTCTCATCCCAGCTCCGCCACTTGTCTGCTGGGAGACCTTG
Organism: Ornithorhynchus anatinus; assembly: GCF_004115215.2. Lineage (NCBI taxonomy): Eukaryota > Metazoa > Chordata > Mammalia > Monotremata > Ornithorhynchidae > Ornithorhynchus > Ornithorhynchus anatinus. The sequence continues at coordinate 181,306,263 of NC_041728.1, read as the reverse complement.
GGTGAGTCACTTTACTTCTCTGGGCCTCAGTTCCATCATTTCTGAAATAAGGATTTAGACTTTGAGCCCCACGTGGAACAGGGATTGTGTCCTACCCAATTTGCTTATATAATAATAATAATAATAATAATGATGGTGTTTGTTAAGTGCTTACTGTGTGCCAAGGACGGTTCTAAGCACTGAGGTAGATACAAGGTAATCAGGTTGTCCCACGTGGGGCTCCCGGTCTTCATCCCCATTTTCCAGATGAGGTCACTGAGACCCGGAGAAGTGAAGTGACTTGCCCAAGATCACCCAGCAGACAAGTGGCAGAGCCTGGATTAGACCCACGACCTCTGATTCCCAAGCCGGGGCTCTTTCCACTAAGCCACGCTGCTTCCCAATGACCCCTGGAAACCACAGCTCTTAGTACAGTGCCTGGCACATAGTAAGTGCTTAAAGGATACCATAATTAAACAAATACCCTCATTATTATTATTATTATTATTGTTAAAACCGTGAGCCCCGTGTGGGACAGGGACCGTGCCCAACGCGACTAGCTTGTCCCTACCCCAGCGCCTAGAACAGTGCTCGACCCATAGAAGTGCTGAATAAATCCTATCATAATTATTTTATTTTATTAATGATGCGACTATATCTATAATCCTATTTCTTTTGATGCTACTGATGCCTGTCTACTTGTTTTGTTGTCGGTCTCCCCCTTCTAGACTTCGAGCCCTTGGTTGGGCAGGCATTGTCTCTATCTGCTGCCGAATTGTACTTTCCAACGCTTAGTCCAGTGCTCTGCACACAGTAGGCGCTCAAAACATACGACTGAATGAATGAAGAATGATCTTGTAGCCCCTGGGCGTTCAGCACAGTACCTAGGGATTGTCTCTCTTTATTGCCCATTTGTACTTGCCGAGCCCTTTGTCCAGTGCTCTGGCACACAGTAAGCGCTCAATACATACGATCGGATGAATGAATAATTATAATGATAACGGTAATAATGTTGGTATTTGTCAAGCACTTACTATGTGCCAAGCACTGTTCTAAGCGCTGGGGTAGAGACAAGGTCATCAGGTGGTCCCACGTGGGGCTCGCAGTCTTAATCCCCATTTTCCAGATGAGGGAACAGAGAAGTGAAGCGACTTGCCCAAGGTCACACAGCAGACAAGTAGCGGAGTCGGGATTAGAACCCACGACCTCTGACTCCCAGGCCCGGGCTCTTTCCACTAAGGCACGCTGCTTCTAATGTTCTTGCAGCCCCTCAGCGTTCAGCACAGTGTCTAGGTGGTGTCTCTATTGCCGAAATGTACTTTCCGAGCGCTTAGTCCAGTGCTCCGCACGCAGCGAGCGCTGAAAACGAACGACCGAATGAAGAACGATCTTGCAGCCCCTCAGCGTTCAGCACAGTGCCTAGGGATTGTCTCTCTCTATTGCCGAATTGTGCTTTCCGAGCGCTTAGTCCAGTGCTCTGCACCCGGTGAGCGCTGAAGACAGACGACCGAATGAATGAAGAATGATCTTGTAGCCCCTCAATAATAATAATGTTGGTATTTGTTAAGCGCTTACTAGGTGCCGAGCACTGTTCTAAGCGCTGGGGTAGACATAGGAGAATCAGGTCGTCCCACGTGGGGCTCACAGTCTTAATCCCCATTTTACAGATGAGGGAACTGAGGCCCAGAGAAGTTAAGTGACTCGCCCACAGTCACACAGCCGACAAGTGGCAGAGCCGGGATTCGAACTCATGAGCCCTGCCTCCAAAGCCCGTGCTCTTTCCACTGAGCCACGCTGCTTCAAGCGTTCAAGCTGCCTCAGCGTTCAGCACAGTGCAAATTGAACTTTCCGAGCGCTCAGTCCAGTGCTCTGCACCCAGTGAGCGCTGAAAACGAACGACCGAATGAATGAAGAATGATCTTGCCGCCCCTCAGCGTTCAGCACAGTGCCTAGGGATTGCCTCTCTCTATTGCCGAATTGTACTTTCCGAGCGCTCAGTCCAGTGCTCTGGCACCTAGTGAGCGCTGAAGACAGACGACCGAATGAATGAAGAATGATCTTGCCGCCCCTCAGCGCTCAGCACAGTGCCTAGGGACTGCCTCTCTCTATTGCCGAAATGTACTTTCCGAGCGCTCAGTCCAGTGCTCTGCACCCAGCGAGCGCTGAAAACGAACGACCGAACGAATGAAGAATGATCTTGCCGCCCCTCAGCGTTCAGCACAGTGCAAACTGTACTTCCCGAGCGCTTAGTCCAGTGCTCTGCACCCAGCGTGGCTCCGTGGAAAGAGCACGGGCTTTGGAGTCAGAGGTGATGGGTTCGAATCCCCGCTCGGCCACTTGTCAGCTGTGTGACTTTGGGCGAGTCACTTCACTAGAGAAGCAGCGTGGCTCAGTGGAAAGAGCGCGGGCTTTGGAGTCAGCGGTCATGGGTTCAAATCCCGGCTCGGCCATTTGTCAGCTGGGTGACTTTGGGCGAGTCACTTCACTTCTCGGTGCCTCAGTGACCTCATCTGGAAAATGGGGGTGAAGACCGCGAGCCCCACGTGGGACAACCTGATTCCCTCGGGTCTATCCCAGCGCTTAGAACCGTGCTCGGCACGTAGTGGGCGCTTAACAAATACCAACGTTATTATTATTATTCACCCAGTGAGCGCTGAAGCCAGACGACCGAATGAATGAAGAATGATCTTGCCGCCCCGCAGCGTCCGTCTCCCTCGACTGTCCAGTTGTACTTCCCGAGCGCTCAGTCCAGCGCTCTGCACCCGGTGAGCGCTGGAGACGTACGACCGAGGGAATGAAGAACGCTCTCGCAGCCCCTGAGCGTTGAGCGCAGTGCTTAGCCCCGCTGGGGACCGAAACGTTTGCGGCGATAAGGCTCCTCCGCCCCCCCGCAACCCGAAGGGTGTGCGGGGGAGGCAGCGGGGAGGCAGATCCGGGTGGCGGGGGGGGAGGAGGGGAGAGGGGGCGGGGCAGGGGAACTGGGGGGTGGTCGTGCCCCCTTCGCACCCCCTTGGTCGAGGGCCGCCCCCTCCTCCCCCACTGGCGGAGATCTCTTCCGCCGGGGGGGCGGTCTCTCTCTCTCTCTCTCTCTCCCCCCCACCCCCGAGGAGGGACAGAGAGGCCAGCAGCAGGTGTCGCACGTGGGAGGTGGGTGGGAGACCACCCCCTCCCCCCGCATCCGTGTCCTCCCGGTGCCTCGACCTACCTGGAGTCCTCCCCTCCCCGCACTTTCTTCCGCGCCCCTTTCCCTCCCCCCAGCCCCCCGCGACCCCCTCCCCCCGATCCGACCCTCCCCCCCCCCCCGTGCCTCGACCTACCTGGAGTCCCCGCTCCCCACTTTCCCCCGCGACCCCCTCCCCCCCGATGCGACCCCTCCCGGTGCCTCGACCTACCTGGAGTCCTCCCCTCCCCCCCACTATCCTCCGCGCCCCTTCCCCCCCGCCTCCCGCGACCCCCTCCCCCCGATCCGTCTCCCTCCCTGTGCCTCGACCTACCTGGAGTCCCCTCCCCCCCCTTTCCTCCGCGCCCCTTCCCCCCCGCCTCCCGGGATCCCCTTCCCCTAATCCGACCCCTCCCGGTGCCTCGACCTACTTGAAGTCCTCCCTTCCCCCCCTTTCCTCCGCGCCCCTTCCCCCTCCGGCCCCCCGCGACCCCCTCCCGCCGATCCGTCTCCTCCCTGTGCCTCGACCTACCTGGAGTCCTCCCCTCGCCCCACTTTCCTCCGCGCCCCTTCTCCCCCCCGCCCTCCGCGACCCCCACCCCCCGATCCGTGTCCTCCCTGTGCCTCGACCTACCTGGAGTCCTCCCTTCCCCCCCTTTCCTCCGCGCCCCTTCCCTCCCCGGCCCCCCGCGACCCCCTCCCCCCGATCCGTCTCCTCCCTGTGCCTCGACCTACCTGGAGTCCTCCCCTCGCCCCACTTTCCTCCGCGCCCCTTCTCCCCCCGCCCTCCGCGACCCCCACCCCCCGATCCGTGTCCTCCCTGTGCCTCGACCTACCTGGAGTCCTCCCTTCCCCCCCTTTCCTCCGCGCCCCTTCCCTCCCCGGCCCCCCGCGACCCCCTCCCCCCGATCCGTCTCCTCCCTGTGCCTCGACCTACCTGGAGTCCTCCCCTCGCCCCACTTTCCTCCGCGCCCCTTCTCCCCCCCGCCCTCCGCGACCCCCACCCCCCGATCCGTGTCCTCCCTGTGCCTCGACCTACCTGGAGTCCTCCCGTCCCCCCCCTTTCCTCCGCGCCCCTTCCCTCCCCGGCCCCCCGCGACCCCCTCCCCCCGATCCGTCCCCTCCCTGTGCCTCGACCTACCGGGAGCCCCCCCTCCCCCTCCCCGGGGGAGCCCCCCCCCCGCCCCCCGCCCCCGCCCCTGGTGGCGGCAGGTGTGGAAAAAGAACATCTGGTGTTATTCCAGCGGGTCCCCCCCCCGCCCCCTCCCCGACGCCCCCCACCTCCTCTCCCCCCCCCCCCCCCCGGACCCTCCACGTCCTCCGGGGGGACACGGGGGGAGGAAAGGGGAGGGAAAAGGGGGGAGGCGGGGGGAGCTCCGCCTCTCCTGAGTCAATATTTGCCCCGGGCGAAGGCGGGCGGCGGCAGGTGTCGGGGGGAGGGGAAGGGGGCGGTGGAAGGGGGGGCGGGGGGCGGGGGGCGGGGGGAGGGTCCGGGCGTTATAAGAGGGGGCGGCGGGCCGGGGCTCGGGCCACTCGGGGGCTCGGAGCGGGTGGGCCGCGGGCGGGCGGTCCTGGGGGGGGGGGGGGCCGGTGGGGAGAGGCCGGGGGTCCGGGCGGGGGGCGGGGGTCGGGCCCACCCGCTGCCACCGTCGACGCGTCCCCCCCCCCCCGCCATTCGACCCCCGGGACCCCGAGCGGGGGGGGGGGTCCCCCCCGCCCCCTCCCGCCTCCCACCCCGAGAGGAGGAAAGAGCGCCACGTGGCTTCGAAGCCCCGCGATCCCCGTCCCTCCTCCCCGGCCCGGGACCCCCGAGGGGGGGGGGGCGTCCGGCCCGCTCCCGGGGTGGCGGGAGAGGGGGGTGACTGCGGTTGTCGTCTTTGCGGTGGGGGGGGCCCGGGGGGCCCGTCCCCCGGGGCCTTCCGCTCTCGCCCCGCGCCAGCCCCTCGCACAAACCGGTCCTCAGCGATTTGTTCGTTCGGCTCGCGTGAGGCGGGGGCGGCCCGTCTGCGCCCCCCACCCTCCCGGAGGGCCTCCGAGATCCCCCCCTCCTACCCGCCCCCCTCCCCGGAGCTCCGGGGGAGGGGGACCCCCGCCCCGGCCAGCCAGGCGCCCGCCGTCGGGGGGGGGGTGGGCGGGTGGGCACGGCCCGGGTGGGCCACGGTGGTCGCGTGTGGGCTTCCCATCGGGTGTGTGTGGCACCGGTTGGGTGGGCGCGGAGGGGGGGGGGTTGGCATCGGCCGCGTATCAGGCCGGGGGGTGGGCAGGCGACTGGGTGAGAGGGGTGACACCGGTGGGGGACAAGGGTCGGGTGGGGGCAGGTGATTGGGCGAGTGTGTGTGTGTGTGTGTGTGTAGCCCCGGCCGGGGGGGGGGGGGGGACGTGGGCACGGGATGGTGTGAGTGTGCGTGGCCCTGGCTGGATCTGAGCGTGGGCAGACGATCGGGCGAGGGGGGGTGGCACCCGTGGCGTGGGGGACGCAGGCCTGGGGGTGGGCGGGTGATTGGGTGAGTGGGCGTAGCCCTAGTCGCGGGGGAGACCCAAGCTGGGTGTGGACACGGGAGTGTGCGAGTGTGCGTGGCCCTGACCGGGTGTCGGGCTGGGTGTGGGTAGACGAGTGGGCGAGGGTGGGTGGCACCCGTGGCGTGGGGGGCGGGTGATCGTGTGAGTGCGTGTGTAACCCCGGCTGTTGGGGGGACGTAGGCCGGGTGCCGTCATACGACGGCGTCGCTGTGTGTGGCACCGCGTGTTTGTCAGGATGGGTGTGAGCGTATGACTGTGTGTATGGCATTGGTTGTGTCGGGGACGTGGGCTGGGTGTGGGCATCCGATCGGGTTGAGTGTGTGTGGCACCGGGCTGGGTGTGGGCATACGACTGTGTCAGGGCGTGTGGCACTGCGTTGTGTGTCAGGCTGGGTGGGTGCGCCTACGTGTGTGAGTGTGGGTAGCACTGGCTGCGTGGGGGACGCAGGCCGGGGGGGTACGCTTATGGTCGTGTGAGGGTGTGTAGCACTGGCTGTGTGGGACAAGCCGGGTGTGTGCCTGTGGCAGGGTGTGTAGCCCCGCTTGTGTGTCAGGCCGGGTGCGTGCGTATGGCTTTGTGAGGGTGTACGGCCCCGGTTGTGTGCGAGACAAGCTGGGTGTGTGCGTATGACTGTGAGTGTGTGTAGCCCGGGTAGTGTGTCGGGCTGGGTGTGTGCGGCCCAGGTTGTGTGTGAAACAAGCCTGGGTGTGTGCATTCGACTGTGAGTGTGTGTAGTCCTGGTGGTGTGTCAGGCCGGGTGCGTGCCTATGGCTTTGTGAGGGTGTATGGCACTGGTTGTGTGCGAGACAAGCTGGGTGTGTGCAAAAGACTGTGAGTGTGTGTAGCCTTGGTTGTGTGTCAGGCTGACTGTGTGCCTATGGCTGAGTGAGTGTGTGTGGCCCTGGTTGTGTGTGAAACAAGCCTGGGTGTGTGCGTATGACTCAGTGAGTGTGTTTAGCACTGGTTGTGTGCCAGGCTGCATGTGTGCATACGATTGTACGAGTGTGTGTGGCCCTGGTTGTGTGTGAAACAAGCCTGGGTGTGTGCGTATGACTCTGTGAGTGTGTTTAGCACTGGTTGTGTGCCAGGCTGCATGTGTGCATACGATTGTACGAGTGTGTGTGGCCCTGGTTGTGTGTGAAACAAGCCTGGGTGTGTGCGTATGACTCTGTGAGTGTGTTTAGCACTGGTTGTGTGCCAGGCTGCATGTGTGCATACGATTGTACGAGTGTGTGTGGCCCTGGTTGTGTGTGGGACACAGGCTGGGTGTGTGCAGATGACTCTGTGAACGTGGCTAGCACCGGCTGTGTGTCAGGCTGGGTGTGTGCCTATGGTGTGTGCGTGTGGGTAGCACCCGTTGTGTGCGGGACAGAGGCTTGTGTCCACTGACCGCACTGCTTGTGTTTGTGGCGCAGACTGTGTCTGTGTGTACGTGATAAAGTGTGAGTGTCTACCGCAGCGCTTAGGACAGTGCTCGGCACATAGTGAGCCCGTAACAACTACCTCAGTTATTATTGTGTGTCTGTATGGCCCAGGCTGAACGTGTGGGCAAATGACACTCTCTGAGTGTGTGTGTGTAACACTGGTTGTGCTGGTGCCACAGGCGGCGTGTGTGCATTTGTGTGAGGGTGTGAAAAGGACACTGTGTGTGAGACGTCACACATGGGTTTTGTAAGTGTGCGTGACCTTATATATGTGTGAGGTAGGCTTTGTGTGGATGTGTTTCTCCAAACATCTCACACCGTGCGAGTGCAACACAGGCTAGGCTGGGAGTGTGTGTACGTGTAAAATACTCTGTGGGTCTGGCGACCAGGGGCGCTCATTCACTCGTATTTATTGAGCGCTTCCTGTGTGCAGAGCACTGGACTAAGCGCTTGGAAAGTACAATTCGGCAACAGATGGAGACAATCCCTGCCCCACAACGGGCTCACACACTACAAGGAGGGGGGAGACAGGCAACAAAACAAAACGAGTAGTCAGGCAGCAATACCTTAATGTATTATGGGTCATTATGGTCATGTGTGTCTCTGTGTGTGTCTCTGCGTGTGTGTCTGTGATTGTGTATCTGTGTGTGTGTGTCTGTGATTGTGTATCTGTGGGTGTGTTCACACCCTGCCCGAGAGCCCCAGGGCCTGGTTCTCTGAGAACACGTTGGGAAATAATAATAATAATAATAATGATAACCATGATAATTGTGGCATTTGTTAAGTGCTTAATAATAATATCAATTATTATATATTATAGTTATTAATAATGATTAATTATAGTATTTTTTAAGCACTTACTATGTGCCAAACACTGTTCTAAGCACTGGGGGAGATACAAGGCAATCAGGTTGAACACACTCCCTGTCCCACGTAGGGCTCACAGTGATGATGTTGGTATTTGTTAAGCGCTTACTGTGTGCCAAGCACTGTTCTAAGCGCTGGGAGGGGATACGAGGTGAAAAGCTTGTCCCACGTGGGGCTCCCAGTCTTCATCCCCATTTTCCAGATGAGGTCACTGAGGCCCAGAGAAGTGAAGTGACTCGCCCGCAGTCACACAGCTGACAAACGGCAGAGCCGGGTCTCCATCCCCATTTTATAGATGAGGTAACTGAGGTACAGAGAAGTGAAGTCACACAGCGGACGAGCGGCGGAGGCGGCATTAGAACCCACAACCTCTGACTCCCAAGCCCGGACCCTTCCCACTAGGCCCCGCTGCTTCTCTCCAAACGGGACCTCCTTTAAGGTGGGGTCAGTTTTACCGTGTACCGGGCCCCATAATAATAATAATGTTGGTATTTGTTAAGCGCTTACTATGTGCAGAGCACCGTTCTAAGCGCGGCGGGGAGATACAGGGTCGTCAGGTTGTCCCACGTGGGGCTCACAGATTTAATCTCCATTTTACAGATGAGGTCACTGAGGCCCAGAGAAGTGAAGTGACTTGCCCACAGTCCCACAGCTGACAAGTGGCAGAGCGGGGATTCGAACCCATGACCTCTGACTCCCAAGCCCGGGCTCTTTCCACTGAGCCACGCTGCTTCTCTAACCGTACTCAGCGCCGGGGCGGACCCGAGTCAATCGGGTCGGACCCAGTCCCCGTCCCACCTGGGGCTCACAGTCTCCATCCCCATTTGACAGATAAGGAAACTGAGGCACAGAGAAGTGAACGGACTGGGATCCCTGGTGGGGGGGGGGGGCGGAGAAAAGCTGCTCCAAGGAAGTCGCAGCAAGGGGCGAGAGGAGGGAGAAAGACCCTTCCTCTTCCCCCCACACAAGCCCAGGGCCCCCCCCTCACCCCCTCTCCCACCCTAGGATTCCCCTTCCCCTCCATCACGGAGAGAGGCAGCGTGGCTCAGTGGAAAGAGGCCGGGCTTGGGAGTCAGAGGTCATGGGTTCGAATCCCCGCTCTGCCACTTGTCAACTGGGTGACTGTGGGCGAGTCACTTCACTTCTCTGGTCCTCAATTCCCTCATCTGGAAAATGGGGATGAAGACTGGGAGCCTCACGGGGGACAACCTGATGACCCTTTATCTCCTCCAGCACTTAGAACGGTGCTCTGCACATAGTAAGCGCTTAAATACCAACATTATTATTATTATTAAAACAGTGCGCTGCACATAGTAAGTGCTTAACAAATACCAACATTATTATTATTATTATTATTAAAGGGGGTCTTCTCCCATTAGTAGCCCTTCTCCCTCCCGGGCGCCAGAGAGAAGATGAGACTTGAGGGATGGGGGGGGCGTAATAAAAAACCGCCCCGATCAAGCCCTTTCATTCATTCAATCGTATTTATTGAGCGCTTACTAGGTGCACAGCACTGTACTAAGCGCTTGGAACGTGCAATTGGGCCACAGACGTGCCCCACGTCTGCCCTACGATGTGCTCACGGTCTAAACGGGGGCGACGGACGGCAGAGCAAAACAAGACAACATCATCAAGATAAAAAGAATCAAGGAGATAGACACCTCATTTACAAAATAAATAAGGTAATAAATAATATATGCAAATGATAATGTTGGTATGTGTTAAATGTTTATTATATGCCAACCACTGTTCTAAGCGCTGGGGGAGATACAAGGTCATCAGGTTGTCCCCCGTGGGGCTCACAGTCTTCATCCCCATTTTCCAGGTGAGGTCACTGAGGCCCAGAGAAGTTATGTGACTTGCCCAATAAATAATATATACAAATGATAATGTTGGTATTTATTAAGCGCTCACTATATGTCAACCACTGTTCTAAGCGCTGGGGTAGATACAAGGTCATCAGGTTGTCCCACGAGGGGCTCACAGTCTTCATCCCATTTTCCAGATGAGGTAACTGAGGCCCAGAGATATGTGACTTGCCCAAGGTCACACAGCTGAAGAGTGGCGGAGCCGGGATTAGAACTCGTGACCTCTGACTCCCCAGCCCGGGCTCTTGCCACTGAGCCACGGGGAGGAGGAGCAGAAGGAAAGGGGGGACTCAGTCTGGGAACTCCCCTCCACTTGCGGCCCCCCGACTTGCCCTCCGGCCCCGCACCTGCCCCCAACCTCGTCTTTTTGGGGGCAAGATAGGCCGGACCCAAGATCTCCGCAGAAACGAAAATCAGAGAGCGGAGTAATCGCTGTGGTATTTATCAAACGCTTACTATGTGCCGGACACTGGACTAAGAGCTGGGGGGGGGGGGGGATACCCACCCCCCGATCTGTCCGTCTCCCCCGATTAGACCGTAAGCCCGTCAAAGGGCAGGGACTGTCTCTGTCTGTTACCGATCTGTCCATTCCAAGCGCTTAGTCCAGTGCTCTGCACATAGTAAGCGCTCAATAAATACTACTGAATGAACCAATACCAGAAATGGGGTTGGACCCGCTCCCTGTCCCTCGAGGGTCTCAGTCCCCGTTTTATAGATGAGGGAACTGAGGCCTGGAGAAATGGAGACTCTCCATCATTCATTCGATAGCATTTATGGGGCGCTTACTAGGCGTAGAGCGATGTACTGAGCGCTTGGAGTGTACGGTTCGACTCGCCAAAGGTCACCCAGCAGACACGTGGCGAGCGGGGGTGAGATTCAGGGCAGCGCTCCGGGCCAAAGCCTGAAATGAGAGGTCACGGGGACGGGGCCGGTCCGAGCTGGTGGGGAGGCCTCACTGAGCCTTCTCCTCCTTGGCTGCTGCCTCTTTATTATTATTATTTTGCTATTTGCTAAGCGCTCACTCTGTGCCAGGCACTGTTCTGAGCCCTGGGGCAAACAGGATAATCAGGTTGGACCCAATCCCTGTCCTACGTGGAGCTCACAGTCTTAATCCCCATGTTATCCATGAGGGAACTGAAGCAGAGAAGTGACTCATCTAAGGTCACCGAGCACTCATTCATTCATTCGATCGTATTTATTGAGCGCTTACTGGGTGCAGAGCACTGGACTAAGCGCTGGGAAAGTACAACTGGGCAACAGAGAGAGGCCATCCCGGTCCAACGACCGGCTCACGGTCTAGAAGCGGGGGAGACGGACAGCAGACAAGTAGTCAGGCATCGATACCATCGAAATTGGTTAAAAGCGCCGTAGATAAATGCACATCATTAATAAAATAAAGAATAATAATAATGTTGGTATTTGTTAAGCGCTTACTCTGTGCAGAGCGCTGTTCTAAGCGCTGGAGTAATAATAATAATAACGTTGGTATTTGTTAAGCGCTTACTCTGTGCAGAGCACTGTCCTAAGCGCTGGAGTAATAATAATAATGATGTTGGTATTTGTTAAGCGCTTACTCTGTGCAGAGCACCGTTCTAAGCGCTGGGGTAGACACAGGGTCATCAGGTTGCCCCACGTGAGGCTCACAGTCTTCATCCCCATTTGACAGAGGAGGAAACTGAGGCCCAGAGAAGTGAAGCGACTTGCTGGCGGTCACCCAGCTGCCGAGTGGCAGAGCCGGGATTCGAACCCATGACCCCTGACTCCCAAGCCCGGCCTCTTTCCCCGGAGCCGCGCTGTACAGATATAGACAAGGGAAGCAGCGTGGCTCAGTGGAAAGAGCACGGGCTTTGGAGTCAGAGGTCTGGGTTCGAATCCCCGCTCTGCCACTTGTCAGCTGTGTGACTCTGGGCAAGTCACTTCACTTCTCTGGGCCTCAGTTCCCTCATCTGTCAAATGAGTATTAACTGTGAGCCTCACGTGGGACAAGCTGATGCCCCTGTATCTACCCCAGCGCTTAGAACAGTGCTCGGCACATAGTAAGCGCTTAACAAATACCAACATTATCATTATTGTTATTATTATTATTAAGCGTTTGTGAGAGTAAAATATTACAGAGTTAATGGATGGAGTTCCCCTGCCCACGTGGAACATGACCCGATAGCCGCCCCACCCTATGTTGGCAAGGCAGGGAGACTGTAAGCTTGTCGTGGACAGAGAATGTGCTTGTTTATTGTTAATAGAATAATAATGTTGGTATTTGTTAAGCACTTACTATGCGCCAAACACTGTTCTAAGCCCTGGGGGAGATACAGGGTCATTAGATTGTTCCACATGAGGCTCCCAGTCTTCATCCCCATTTTACAGATGAGGGAACTGAGGCACCGAGAAGTGAAGTGACTCGCCCAAAGTCACACAGCTGACAGGAGGCGGAGCGGGATTAGAACCCATGACCTCTGACTCCTAGGCCCGGGCTCTTTCCACTGAGCCACACTGCTGCTCTATCGTGCTCTCCTACGCATTCAGTACCGAGCTCTGCACATGGTAAGCGCTCAAGAAATACGATTGAATGAACTGTAAGCGCTCAATAGATGCGATTGAATGAACTGAATGAATCTCCAATGCATTCATTCAATCCTATTTATTGAGCGCTTACTGTGTGCAGAGCACTGGACTAAATGCTTGGAAAGTACAATTCGGCAACAGATGGAGACAATCCCCATCCAACCACGGGCTCACAGCCTAGAAAGGGGGAGACGGACAACAAAACAAGTAGGCAGGCATCAGTAGCATCAAAAGAGATAAATAGAATTATAGATAGATACACATCATTAATAAAATAAATAGAATAATAAATATGTACAAATATACACAAGTGCTGTGGGGCGGGGAAGGGGGTAGCACGGGTCTAGGAGTGATTGTCTCCTAGGTGTGAAAGGCAGCGTGGCCTAGTAGAAAGAGCCCAGGTCTGGGAGTCAAAGGATCTGAGTTCTAATCTCAGCTCTGTCACTTGTCTGCTGTGTGACCTTGGGCAAGTCACTTCACTTCTCTGAGACTCAGTGACCTCATCTGTCAAATGGGGATCAAGACTATAAACCCCATGTGGGACAGGGACTGTGAAACTCATGTCCAACCCGATTTGCTTGTAACTCTTCCAGCGTTTATTATTAATAATAATAATACTAATAATTATAGTATCTGTGAAGTGCTTACTATGTGCCAAGCACTGTTCTAAGCACTGGGGTACATACCAAGTAGTCAGGTTATCCCATGTGGGGCTCACAGTCTTCAACCCCATTTTACAGATGAGGGAACCGAGGCCCAAAGAAGCGAAGCGACTTGCCCGAGGTCACACAGCAGACACGTGGCAGAGCTGGGATTAGAACCCAGGTCCTTCTGACTCCCAGGCCGGGGCCCTAGCTGTATACAGAGCACTGTATTAAGCGCTTGGGAGAGCATAGTACCACAGTTAGAAAACACGTTCCCTGCCCACAAGGAACTTAAAATCATAGAAAACTCCCAGGACCGGGCTCTATCCACTACACCATGCTTCTTCCCTATGTTATTTCAGCGCCTGGCACGTAGTAAGCGCTTAACAAATACCATCATTATTATATAATAATATTAATAATGGTGGTATTCATTCAGCGCTTACTACGCACCAAGCACTGAACCAGGAGCTGGAGTAGATAGAAGATAATCAGGTCCCACGTGGGGCTCACAGTCTCAGTAGGAAGGAGAGCAGGGATTGAATCCCCATTTGGCAGATGACAGAACTGAGACCCAAAGCAGTGAAGTGACTTGCCCAAGGTCACACAGCAGGCAAGTGGGGGAATCTTGATTTATTTATTTATTGAGTGCTTACTGTGTGCGGAGCATTCATTCAATCATATTTATTGAGTGCTTACTCTGTGCAGAGCACTGTACTAAGCGCTTGGGAAGTACAATTCAGCAACAGAGACAATCCCTACCCACAGCGGGCTCACACTGTACTGAGCGCTTGGGAGAGTCCAATACCAGGTCCTCAGGCCTCTGCGACTCCCCACTTCGTCCCAGTGGCTGAAGCGCTGACCCCGGCCCGGGATGACGCCACCCTCCCCTCCAGCTGCCCCAGCCCCAGGCCTCAGTTTCCCCGGGTGAGGTGTTTGGAGGCCCCGTCCCCTCCCCAGCCTCCCTGTCTCTCTCACCCTCTCTGTCTCTTTCCCTGATTCTCTGTCTCTCTCTCCCTGTTTCTCTCCCCTGCCTCCCTGTCTCTCTCCCCCGTCTCTATCTCTCCCCTGCCCATCTTCTTGTCTCTCTCTCCCTGTCTCTCTCCCCCGCCTCACTGTCTCTCTCCCCCGTCTCTGTCTCTCTCTCCCCCGTCTCTATCTCTCCCCTCCCCATCTCCTTGTCTCTCTCTCCCTGTCTCTCTCCCCCGCCTCCCTGTCTCTCTCTCCCCCGTCTCTATCTCTCCCCTCCCCATCTCCTTGTGTCTCTCTCCCTGTCTCTCTCCCCGGCCTCCCTGTCTCTCTCCCCCGTCTCTGTCTATCTCTCCCCTCCCCATCTCCTTGTCTCTCTGTCTCTCTCTCCCTGTCTCCCCTGCGTCCCTGTCTCTCTCTCCCCCACTGTCTCTGACCCCCCATCCCCTTGTCTCTGTCTCCCCTCCCCCGCCCCCCTCCCGGTCCGGGCAGGGATTCGGCAGCTGGTGTGCGGGGGCCGAGACCCGCCATCTCCATCCCCCCACCCTCCCCTACCCGCTCGGGGCCGCGGGTCTCTGCGGGTGGGGGGAGAGACCCTGACCCAGAGACCCTGGCCCAGGAGGGGCTGCTCCGCGACGGGGCCAGGTCCGGGACACCGGGGGGGGGGGGGGGCTGGGGGCCCTCGGCAGGGTCCAGGCCCAGAAAAAGCAGGGGGCTGAGGATACTGGGGTCCGGGTCGGGTAATCAGAGGGGAGGGGGCCAGTCCTGAAAATCCGGGGGCTGAGGATGGAGGGGTCCGGCCGGCAGAAACGGGGGGTCTGGGGTCCCTCCAGGGTTGGGGGAGGACAAGGCCCAGAAGACCAGGGGACTGACGATGTCGGGATCCGACCCGGATAATCAGGGGAGAGGGGGCCAGTCCTGAGAATCCGGGGGCTGAGGAGGCCGGGGTCCGATCGGCAGAAACAGGGGGTCTGGGGTCCCTCGGGTGGGGTGGGGGTGGGGAATCCAGGCCCAGAAGACCAGGGCCCTGATGACGGCGGGGTCCGGCCGGCAGAATCAGGGGGTCTGGGGTCCCTCGGGTCGGGGGGAGGGGGTGCAGACCCAGAAAAGCAGGGGGCTGAGGATCCGGGGATCCGGGCCGGGTAATCGGGGGGAGGGGTCCAGTCCTGAGAATCCGGGGGCTGAGGATGGCGGGGTCCGGCAGGCAGAAACAGGGGGGTCTGGGGTTCCGGGAAGCTCAGGCCCAGAAAACTAGGAGGCTGAGGATACGGGGGTCCGGTCAGGGTAATCGGCCCCCGGATTCTCAGGACTGGACCCCTCCCCTCTGATTAATAATAATAATAATGATTCTCAGGACTGGACCCCTCCCCTCTGATTAATAATAATAATACCAACATTATTATTATTATTATTATTATTAATCAGAGGGGAGAGGTCCAGTCCTGAGAATCCGGGGGCTGAGGATGGAGGGGTCCGGTCGGCAGAATCAGGGGATCTGGGGTCCCTCTGAGGGTTGCGGGGAAGGGGTTCAGGCCCAGAAAAGCAGGGGGCTGAGGATACTGGGGTCCGGGCCGGGTAATGGGGGGGAGGGGTCCAGTCCTGAGAATCCGGGGGCTGAGGATGGAGGGGTCCGGCCGGTAGAATCGGGGGGTCTGGGGTCCCTCGAGGGTTGGGGGGAGGGGCCAGAAAAGCAGGGGGCTGAGGACGGCGGGGTCCGGGCCGGGTAATCGGGGGGAGGGGGTTCAGTCCTGGGGCCCAGAGAAGCAGGGTTCCCGGGTCCCCCCGCCCCTCCCCCTGCCCTGGGGGAGAGCGGGCTCCCTCCCAACCAATCAGAGCGCGCCCTGACCCCTCCCTCCCTCCGTGGGACGTCACCGTCTCCATGGCGACCCGCCCCGCCCCTCCACGTGGGGCTGCAGCGATGCTCCGATAAGGGGCGGCAGGTGCACCGTTGGGTGTGGGGGCGGGGAGGACGCCTCTCCCCACCCCCCCCAGTCGGCCAATACGTCACAACCGGTCCCCAACACCTGGCGCCACTATTTATTCATTCAATCGTATTTATTGAGCCCTTACTGAGCGCAGAGCGCTGGCCTAAGCGCTGGGGAGAGGACGATATAGCAGTAAGGAGAGATGTTCTCTGCCCACCACGAGCTCAGAGTCAAGAGGGGGGAGGCAAGCATCCATTATTCATTCATTCGATTGTATTTATTGAGCGCTTACCGTGTGCAGAGCACTGTACTAAACGCTTGGAAAGTACAATACTGCTATAAAGAGAGACAATCCTTACCCATAGTGGGTTTACAGTCTAACATCAGCTTCTTAATGCCCAGGGGTGGGAGTGGGGGACTTTCTGGGACCCTAGGAGACCCTCTTCACCCCCCACCCTCCTCCAGGTTCTTCCATCGTGTCCGCCCTATTGATAATAATGTTGGTATCTGTTAAGCGCTTACTATGTGCAGAGCACTGTTCTAAGCGCTGGGGTAGATACAGGGTCATCAGGTTGTCCCACGTAAGGCTCCCAGTTAATCCCCATTTACAGAATGAGGTCACTGAGGCCCAGAGAAGCGAAGTGACTTGCCCACAGTCACACAGCTGACAAGTGGCAGAACCGGAATTCGAATCCATGACCTCTGCCCTCTTTCCACCTAGCCATGCTGCTTCTCTATTTCGGCTCCCCAGAAGTCCCCAGACCACCCTCCTCTAGACTAAAAACCCGTTGTGGGTAGGGATTATCCTTCTTTATTGCTGTTTTGTACTTTCCAAGCGCTTAGTACAGTGCTCTGCACAGAGTAACCGCTCAGTAAATGAATGAATGACACGCCGTTCTCGATCACTTCTCCGGGAGTTGTCTCTCTTCTTCTCTGCTGTCTCTGCCCCCGCCTCTATCTCTGCCCCTAGCTTTATCTGTGTCTCTGCCCCATCTCTACCTGCGTCTGCCTCCGCCTTCTTATCTCCCCCTCTGTCTCTGCTCCTGTCTCTGCCGCTATAATGGTTGGGGCATTTGGTTAAGCGCTTACTATGTACCAGGCAGTATATTGAGCGCTGGGGTGGATACGAGCAAATCGGGTTGGACACAGTTCCTGTCCCACGTGAGTCTTACGGTCTTACAGTTAATAATGTTGGTATTTGTTAAGCGCTTACTATGTGCAGAGCACGGTTCTGAGCGCTGGGGGAGACACAGGGGAATCAGGTTGTCCCACGTGGGGCTCACAGTCTTCATCCCCATTTTACAGATGAGGGAACTGAGGCACCGAGAAGTTAAGTGACTTGCCCACAGTCACACAGCTGACAAGTGCTGGATCTGGGATTCGAACTCATGACCCCTGACTCCAGGGCCCGTGCTCTTCCCACTGAGCCACGCTGCTTCTCAGTTAGGAGAACTCAGTTAGGGGAACTCAGGGGAACTGAGGCCCGGAAGAGTGAAATGACGTGCTCAGGGTCACACAGCAGACAAGTGGCGGAGCGGAATTAGAACCCAGGCCCTTCTGACTCCCAGCCCCGTGTTTTATCCACTAGGCCGTGCCGCTTCTATGCTGTTGTTTTCTCTGTCCCGTCTCTGTCTGCTTCTGCCACTATTTGAGCCCCTATCTCTGCCTGGGTCTCTGTCTCTGCCCCTGTCTCTGCCTCTTCCTCCACCGCTGTCTCTGTCTCTGTCTCTCTCTGCCTCTGCTGCTGTCTCTGCCCCATCTCTGCCTGTGTCTCTGCCCTCATCTCTGCCTGGGTCTCTGCCTCCGCCTGTGTCTGCCCTTATCTCTGCCTTTGCCTCTGCCTCCACCTGTGTCTCTGCCCCTCTCTCTGCCTGTGCTTCTGCCCCTGTCTCTGCCTGTGTCTCTGCCTCCACCTGTGTCTCTGCCCCATCTCTGCCTGTGTCTCTGCCTCCACCTGTGTCTCTGCCTTTATCTCTGCCTGTCTCTGCCCCTGTCTCTGCCTGTGTCTCTGCCCCCGGCCGGGGTCTCTGCCTTTATCTCTGCCTGTGTCTCTGGCTCCACCTGTGTCTCTGCCTCCGCCTGTGTCTCTGCCCCTATCTCTGCCTGTGCTTCTGCCCCTATCATCTCTGCCTTTGTCTCTGCCTCCGCCTGGGTCTCTGCCTGTACTTCTGCCCCTATCTCTGCCTGTGTCTCTGCCTCCGCCTGGGTCTCTGCCTTTATCTCCGCCTGTGTCTCTCTGCCTCCCCGCTGTCTCTGCCCCATCTCCGCGTCTATCTCTTCCTCCGCCGGTGTCTCTCCGCCCCTGTCTCTACCCCTGTCTCTGGGCCGTTGGAACAGCAGGACCACTCCGGCGGCCTCGGGGGTCCCGGGGGTCCCGGCCTCCCCCTCAACGGGGACCCCCCCCCTCGGCCCACCCTCATCGGGGAGGGGCCTCCGGGGCGGCTTCGGCTGACGGTGGGAGAGGAAGGGGAGGGGGCGTCCAGTTCAGAGGCCTCCCGCCCGGGTGGCGATCCCCGGGGCCCAGGAAGCCAGGCGGGGCTGGAGTTTCCATCCCCAAGCCCGTCCTGACCTTCAGGAGGATTAATTCCCATGGGAACGTGGCGGCCATCCGCCCCCTCACTCCCAGACCTGGCGAAAAAGAGGGAGGGGGATCAGGCGGGAGGGGCAGGGAGGGCCAGACCCGCTGGAAAAGCAGGAAGAAGGCACAGAGATTGCTAATATAATAATAATAACAATAATAATGTGATTTGTTCAGCGTTTACTATGTGCCAGGCCCTGTATTCAGCGCTGGGGTAGGTTGGGGTTGGACCCAATCCCCCATGGGCCTCACACTCTTCATCCCCATTTTCCAGATGAGGGAACTGAGGCCCAGAGAGGTGAAGTGACTTGCCCAGGGTCACACAGCAGACAAGTGGCAGAGTCGGGATTAGAACCCGTGACCTTCTGACCTCCAGGCCCGGGCTCTAGCCATTGGGCCAGGCTGCTTCAATCCATCCCAGCCCTCAGTACAGTGCCTGGCACATAGTAAGCGCTGAAAAATATACCATTATTATTATTTGGCCAGAGGGAAGGGGATGAGAGGAGTATGATGGTGGGGTGACCGGATAGAAAGGGGGTGCGTAAAACCGGGGGGCTCGGGGGTATAAACCCTCCCTCAGACAGGGAGGAACGAAGGGGACGGTTGAACTTTCTCTAGATTGTGAGCTCGTTGCGGGCAGGGAATGTGTCTGTTATTCTAGTGACCTCTCCCAAGCGTTTACTACAGCGCTTTGCACACAGTAAGCACTCCATAAATACGACTGAATGAATAAATGACCTTTCCACCCCCAGACTTCGAATCGTATTTAGCAAGGCGTCGTGGAATCAGCATGGAATAGTGGCTAGAGCCCGGGCCTAGGAGTCAGAAGGTCATGGGTTCTAATCCCGGCTCCTCCAGGTGTCTGCTGCGTGACTTTGGGCAAGTCACTTCACCTCTCTGGGCCTCAGTTCCCTCATCTGTAAAATGGGGATGGAGACTATGAGCCCCACTTGGGACGGGGACTATGTCCAACCCGATTTGCTTGAATCCACCCCAGCGCTTAGTACAGTCCCTCGCCCATAGTAAGCGCTTAACAAATACTATACTACCAGTAGTAATTTATGGAGCGCTTACTGTGTGCAGAGCACTGTACTAAGCGCTTGCGAAAATACAATGTAACAATAAACAGGGATATCCTCTGCCCACAACGAGCTCACAGTCTTGCGGGGGCGGGGAGGAGGGGCGTGAAGGAAGACATCATTAATCAATCGTATTTATTGAGCGTTTACTGTGTGCTGAGCACTGGACTAAGCGCTTGGGAAAGCACAATACAACAATAAAGAGTTGTTCCCTCCTCTCCTGCTCAAGCCAGAAGGCTGTTGGACAGCACCAGGTGAGGATGCCCTGAGGTTGGGTGGGTTTTGGGGGGTTTCTGGTCATTGAGGATCGGGGTTGTACACCCTGGCATATAATAATAATAATGTTGGTATTTGTTAAGCGCTTACGATGTGCAGAGCACTGTTCTAAGAGCTGGGGTAGATAAAGGGTAATCAGGTTGTCCCACGAGAGGATCACATTTAATCTCCATGTTACACATGAGGTCACTGAGGCCCAGAGAAGTGAAGTGACTTGCCCACAGTCACCCAGCTGACAAGTGGCAGATCTGGAATTCGAACCCATTACCTCTAACTCCCAAGCCGGTGTTCTTTCCACTGAGCCACGCTGCTTCTCCATATGAGCGTGTGTGCAACAAGCAGTGGATCAGTGATATTTATTGAGCACTTTTTTAAAATGGTCTTTGTTAGGCGCTTACTGCGTGGCAAGCACTGCCATTATTTTATTTTATTTATTTATTTTATTATTATTATTTTATTGCCATTGTTCTTGTCTGTCCGTCTCCCCCGATTAGACTGTAAGCCCGTCAAACGGCAGGGACTGTCTCTACTGCCGACTTGTTCATTCCAAGCGCTTAGTACAGTGCTCTGCACATAGTAAGCGCTCAATAAATGCTATTGAATGAATGAAAGCACTGTTCTAAGCGCTGTTGTAGGATCGTTAATCAGGTGAGAGACAGTCCTTGTCCCACATGGGGGGCGGGCTCACAATCTCTGCCGCTGCTGGGAAGCAGCATGGTGTAGAGGGTAGAGCCTGGGCCTGGGAGTCAGAAAGTCATGAGTTCTAATCCCGCTCTGCCACTTGTCTGTTGTGTGACCTTAGGCAAGTCACTTCATTTCTCTGGGCCTCAGTTCCCTCATCTGTAAAATGGAGGACTGAGAACCCTATGCCGGCCAGGGACTATATCCAACGTGATTTGCTTGTATTCACCCCAGCGCTTAGTACGGGCCTGACACATAGTAAGTGCTCAACAAATACCATAATTATTATTGTTATTATTATTAAATAACACTCACACTTACTCTGCACAGGAACGCTGTAGTAAACCCCTGGGAGAGAATAATGGAGCTTGTAGATAGAATCCCTGCCCTGAAGAAGTTTACAGTCTAGTCGGGAAGACAGACACTAAAGGTAAGTATGAATAAAATAATAATAATGTGGTATTTGTTAAGCGCTTATTATGTACAGAGCACTGTTCTAAGCGCTGGGGTAGATATAGGGTAATCAGGTTGTCCCACGTGAGGCTCACATTTAATCCCCATTTTACACATGAGGTAACTGAGGCCCAGAGAACTGAAGTGACTTGCCCACAGTCACCCAGCTGACAAGTGGCATATCCGGGATTCGAACCCATTACCTCTGACTTCCAAGCCGGTGTTCTTTCCACTGAGCCACGCTCCAATAGAAGATTGAGATCTATAAATTAATGCTTGGGTGGGGTGGGGGGTGAGTTTCCAAAGTCTTAAGTGATGCACCGGTGCTGAAGTCGCAGCTGAATCCATCAATCGGTGGTATTTACTGAGCGCTTACTGGGCGCCGGACACTATACTAAGCGCTTGGGAGAGGATGAACCCACCAGGAGCTTACAGTTTAGAGAGGAAGGCAGGGGAATATATACAGAGAGATGAGAGAAGTGAAGTGACTTGCCTAAGGCCACACAGCTGACAAGTGGCGGAGTCGGGATTAGAACCCATGACTTCCTGACTCCAGATCCGTCCCCTATCCACTATACCAAGCTGCTTCACGTTCCCTGCCCACCAGGAGCTTTCAGTCTAGAGGGGGACAGACATTGGCAGGGAGATATGGAGCTGGAGATGAGAGATATTCATCAGGACAGGCTTCAATCAATTGATCAACCAATCAGCGAGATTTCTTAAGTGCTTACTGTGTGCAGAGCACTGTACTAAACTCTCGAAAGTGTACAGTACAACTGAGTTGACACATTCCCTGCCCGTAAGGATCGAAGAGTCTAGAGAGGGAGACAGAAATTGGCAGCAGCCTTGCTTTATTGTTGTATTTTACTTTCCCAAGTGCTTAGTACAGTGCTCTGCACACAGTAAGTGCTCAATAAATACGATTGAATGAATGAATGTATAGAGTGATAAATGGGTAATATATCAGATAAATGGGGAAACAGTATGGTCTAGTGGCAAGAACCTGGGCTAGGGAGTCAGAGGACCTGGGTTCTAATTCTAGCTCTGCCACTTGTCTGCTGTGTGACCTGGGGCAAGTCACTTCACTTCTCTGGGCCTCAGTTCCTTCCTCTGTAAAATGGGGATTAAGACTGTGAGCCCTAGGTGGGCAAGAACAAGGGCTTGGCACATAGTAAGCTCTTAACAAATGCCATCATTATTATTCATTCATTCAATAGTATTTAGCACTGTACTAAGCGCTTGGAATGAACAAGTCGGTAACAGATAGAGACAGTCCCTGCCGTTTGACGGGCTTACGGTCTAATCGGGGGAGACAGTCTAATCGGGGGAGACAGTCTAATCGGGGAATATTATGATTATGTGACTGTTTATTCCTGTACTGTCCTCCCCCAAGTGCTTAGCCCAGTGCTGTGCACACAGTAAGCGCTCAAAAATATGAATGAATGGATGAATGATGGATGGTGCGATCTCGTGGCTCAGGGGAAAGAGCCCGGGCTGGGGAGTCAGAGGTCAAGGGTTCGAATCCCCACTCTGCCACTTGTCAGCTGTGTGACTGTGGGCAAGTCACTTGACTTCTCTGGGCCTCAGTTACCTCATCTGTCAAATGGGGATGAAGACTGCGAGCCTCACGTGGGACGACCTGATTCCCCTGTGTCTACCCCAGCACTTAGAACAGTGCTCTGCACATAGTAAGCGCTTAACAAATACCATGTTATTATTATTATCTCTAGAGGGAAGATTGTATGTGGGATTTTGAGATTTTCCTGGATGGTAAGAAGGAGAAATAAGATGGAAGGGATACTATACACGCACAAACCCTCGCACCCACAAACACACATCTGGCCATCCTTCCCCTCCTCCTCCTCCTCCTCCTCCGGGGCTGTGCCCAGCTTGGTACCCCTGACTCCAGGACCAGGTGGCCGGCTGTACCACGGTCCCTGTTCTTTATCTCTGTCTCCATAGCAACCAGCCCGGGCCCAGTCCCGGGAAGGTGAGGGACACGATGTTCCCATGACGAGAGGGAAAGGGATGGGGATGGGCAAGGAGGGTGGAGCTTGGGAGACGGAAAGGCCAGGAGTTCTGAGGGCCTGGGGCCTTGGGGACAGGGGAAGGGTACGATCCCGATGAGGAGCAGCCCGGCCTAGTGGCTACAGCCTGGGCCCGGGAGTCAAAAGGTCATGGGTTCTAATGCCGGCCGCACCACCCGTCTTCTGGGTGACCCTGGGCAAGTCACCTAATAATAATGTCGGTATTTGTTAAGCGCTTACTAGGTGCCGAGCACTGTTCCAAGCGCCGGGGGACATACAGGCTCATCAGGTTGTCCCACGTGGGGCTCACAGTCTTCATCCCCGTTTTCCAGATGAGGGAACTGAGGCCCAAAGAAGTGAAGTGACTTGCCCAAAGTCACACAGCGGGCAGATTGGAACCCATGACCTCTGACTCCTAAACCCGGGCTCTTTCCACGGAGCCACGCCGCTTCTCTTCGCGGCTTCACTTCCCTTGGTTGGGTCTGGAAAATAGGGGTGGAGACCGGGAGCTCCTCGTGGGACAGGGACCGAGTCTGGTCCGATTTGCTTGTGTCCGTCCCAGCGCTTTGTACAGGGCCTGGAACATAGTAAGCGCTGAACAAATACCACAATTATTAGTATTAGTATTAGCATTCATGCAATTCGATCCTATTTATTGAACGCCTAAGGCGTTCAGAGCACTAAGCGCTGGGGAGAGGACAATAAAACAATAAACACATTCCCTGCTCACAATGAGCTGACAGTCTAGAGGGGGAGAAAGGCCATTAATAGCCATAAATACATTACAGATAGAGACATAAGTGCTCTGGGGCTGCTTCTTAATGACATTTTCCAGATGAGATCACTCAAACCCAGAGAAATGAAATGACTCGCCCAAGGTCACCCCACAGACAAGCGGCGGAGCCGGGATGAGAACCCAGCCACCTGTCTGCCGGGTGACCTTGGACGAGTCACTTCACTTCTCTGAGCCTCAGTTCCCTAATCTGTCATATGGGGATGAAGAATGTGAGCCCCAGGTGGGACAGGGGACTGTGTCCAACTGGATTACCTTGTAACCACCCCAGTGTTTAGAGCGGTGCCTGGAACATAGTAAGCGCTTAACAAATACCGTAAAAAAAAATAATTTGCATTCTCAGCAGCCGCCAAAGCTGGGACAATTTCCCAGGGAAATGAAGGGGGAGGAGACGTGGACTGGATTCGGCGTCAGGAAGTGTTTAGTAAAGTAGGAATCTCTCGGGGGTTTGTGTCTTCACTGGGGGTTGGAGGCTCTGTGAGTCTGGGGGAGGCCTCTCTCCCCTCTCTCCCCTTAGGAGAACATTTTTGTGACTAGAGAAGCTAGAGAGACAGTATGGCATAATGGATAGAGCGCTTAGTACAAGCACTTAGGACAGAGTTTTCTTTGCACACAGTAAGCGCTCAATAAATACGATTGAACGAATAAAGCAGGGACCTGGCAGTCTGAAGGACCTGGGTTCTCATCCCGGTTCCGCCACGTCTGCCCTGTGACCTTGGGCAAGCCACTCAATTTATCTGTGCCTCAGTTTCCTCACCTGGAAAAATGGGGATTGAGACTGTGAGCCCAGTGTGGCCCAGACCGGTCCAACCTGCTTGGCTTGTCATAATAATAATCGTGGTATTTGTTAAGTGCTAACTCTGTGCTAAGGACTGTTCAAAGCACTGGGGTAGATACAAGGTAATCTGCTTGTCCCACTTGGGGTTCACTTAATCCCCATTTTCCAAATGAAGTATAACTGAGGCCCGGAGAAGTGAAGTGACTTGCCCAAGGTCCCACAACTAAAGTCCTCTGACTCCCAGGCCCGCCCTCTTTCCACCACCAGACCATGCCGGTGCTTAGAACAGTGCTTGGCACATAGTAAGCGCTGAACAAATACCATAATCATTATTATTACAGTCATCTCAGTGGAAAGAGCCCCGGCTTGGGAGTCAGAGGCTGTGGGTTCTAATCCCAGCTCTGCCACTTATCTGCTGTGTGACCTTGGGCGAGCCTCTCAACTTCTCTGTGCCTCAGTTCCCTCACCTGGAAAATGGGGATGAAGACCGGGAGCCCCACGCGGGACAACCTGATGACCTTGCATCTACCCCAGTGCTTAGAACAATTCTTGGCGCATAGTAAGCCCTCAATAAATATCAGAGTTATTTTTATTATTATTATCCGGCGTCTCCGTGGGGCCTCGGGAGTCTCTACTCGAACGTCCGCTGGCCGCGGACCCCCTCCCCATCCCTCCCGGGGGGCTGAGGGTTGGTGAGGGGTGTGTGAGGGAGAAGGAAAGGGCTGTGGGTGGTGGCGGGGGGGAGGAGGGTGTGAGGCAGGCAAACAAAGACACCTGTGAGGCCAAAGGAGACAGGAAGCACCCAGAGCAACTAGCCTGGAAAACAAACAGGAACAGCTGCCGGGACCGGGGGAGGGGTGAGGATAGGGGGTGGGAGGGGGGTGTTGAGGGACAGAGAGGAATGGAGAGGGGAGGGGGCCCCGACCGTGTGGTCGGGGGTCCGGCCAGGGACAAATAAGGGTCTCGAGGGACCGCAGCAGCCCCCCTTTTCCGCCCCACCAGGGAGGGAGAGAAGAAGACGAGGCCGGAACCGGGCCCGACCTCTTCCTCTCTATGAGTCAAAAGCAGTGTGGCCTAGTGGAAAGAGAAGCAGCGTGGCTCAGTGGTAAGAACACGGGCTGGGGAGTCAGAGGTCATGGATTCGAATCCCGACTCTGCCACTTAGCTGTGTGACTGTGGGCGAGTCACTTCACTTCTCTGGGCCTCAGTTACCTCATCTGCAAAATGGGGATCCAATACCTGTTCTACCTCCTACTTAGACCCGGGGACCTGATGATCTTTATCCACCCTGGCACTTAGTACAGTGTTTGGCACATAGCGAACACTTTACAAATACCACTATTGTTCGTAGTAATATTAGGAAAGGGGGGAAGTGAATCCCTAGAATCTGGGTGGAGTGGGGGAGTGTTCTTTTAGTGGGGCAGGGCACCCCTTCATCCCCAGGAGGAGGGGATTGGGAGGCCAGAGGAAAAATAGTGGGAAGAGTGTGTTTGGGCAACAATAATAGTAATAATGGCATTCATTAATCACTTGCTATGTGCCAAACACTGTTCTAGGCACTGGGGTAGGTATAAAGAAATCAGGTTGGACGCAGTCCCTGTCCCATGTGGAGCTCACAGTCTCCATCCCTATTTGACAGATGAGGGAACTGAGAAGTGAAGTGACTTGCCCAAGTCCTGCTCTCTTAAGCAGCGTGGCTTAGTGGCAAGAGTCCGGGCTGGGGAGTCAGAGGTCGTGGGTTCTAATCCCGCCTCTGCCACTTGTTCATTCATTCAATAGTATTGATTGAGTGCTTACTATGTGCAGAGCACTGTACTAAGCGCTTGGAATGAACAAGTCGGCAACAGATAGAGACGGTCCCTGCCGTTTGACGGGCGCACGGTCTGATCGGGGGAGACGGACAGACAAGAACAATTGTCTGCTGTGTAACCTTGGGCAAGTGACTTCACTTCTCTGGGCCTCAGTTCCCTCATCTGCAAAATGGGGATTGAGACTGTGAGCCCCTCATGGGACAACCTGATTACCTTGTATTTACCCCAGCGCTTAGAACAGTGCTTGGCACATAGTAAGCGCTTAACAAATGCCAACATTAATTATTTATTAAGCCAACGTGGTCCTCCAGCCCCCTCTCGTGGCCCTATTTAGGAGTGCAACCGCCACTTTTAAAATAATTCAATTCAATCGTATTTATTATTATTATCATCAGTAATAATAATATAATAATAGTTGTATTGAGCGCTTACTGTGTGCAAAGCACTGTAATGCTATTGAATGAATACTAAGCGCTTGAGAGAGGACAATATAGCAGCGTGGCTCAGTGGAAAGAGCCCGGGCTTTGGAGTCAGAGGTCACGGGTTCGAATTCCACTCTGCCACTTGTCAGCTGTGTGACTGTGGGCGAGTCACTTCACTTCTCTGGGCCTTAGTTACCTCGTCTGTAAAATGGGGATGAAGACTGTAAGCCCCACGTGGGACAACCTGATTCCCCTGTGTCTACCCCAGCGCTTAGAACAGTGCTCGGCCCATAGTAAGCGCTTAACAAATACGAACATTATTATTATAACATCAGTCACGTTCTCTGCCCACAACTAGCTCACAGTCTGGAGAACAAGCTCACATACTGAGTGTTTACTGTTGGGCAAAGCACTGCATTAAACGGTCAGGAGAGCTTGGGGGAGTGCAGTAGAACCCTAAACAATAAAATAAAATGAATAATAAACTACAAAACTGAGAAGCAGCATGGCGTAGTGAATAGAGCACGGGCCTGGATGTCAGATGGTCAGGGGTTCTAATTCCGACTCCGCCATTTGCCTGCTGTGTGACCTCGGGTAAGTCACTTCACTTCATTCCGTCATTCAATCGTATTTATTGAGCGCTTACTATGTGCAGAGCACTGGACTAAGAGCTTGGAATGGACAATTGGGCAACAGATAGAAACAATCCCTGCCCAACGATGGGCTCACGGTCTAAATGAGGAAGACACTTCTCTCACTTCTCTAGGCCTTAGTTACCTCATCTGAAAAATGGGGTTTAAGACTGTGAGCCCCGTGTGGGACAGGGATTGGGTCCAACCAGTTTAGCTTGTAGTATGCGCCTAACCCAGGTACAGTGGAAAGAGCATGGGCTTGGGAGTCAGGGGTCCTGGGTTCTAATCCCAGCTCTGCCACTGATCTGCTGTGTGATTTTGGGCAAGTCACTTCACTTCGCTGTGGCTCAGTTACCTCATCTGTAAAATGGGGGTGAAGGCTGTGAGCCCCATGTGGGACAACCTGATTACCTTGTATCTACCCCAGTGCTTAGAACAGTGCTTGGCACATAGTAAGCGCTTAACAAATAACAGCATTATTAAAGAATTAGAGTGGCTTTGTGGAAAGAACCCGAGGTTGGGAGTCAGAGGTCGTGGGTTCGAATCCTGCTCCATCACTAATCAGCTGTGTGACTCTGGGCAAGTCACTTCACTTCTCTGTGCCATAGTGATCTCATCTGTAAAATGGGGGTGAAGACTGTGAGCCCCATGTGGGACAACCTGATAACTTTGTATCTACCCCAGTGCTTAGAACAGTGCTTGATTTATAGTGAGTGCTTAACAAATACCGTTATTATTATTACTATTAATAAACAGACAAATTCTCTGCCCACAGTGATATTACTAACTGCGTTATTTGCTAAGTGCTTACTATGTGCCAGGCTCTGTACTAAGTGCTGGGGTAGATACAAGATAATCAGGTTGGACACAGTCCCTGTCCCGCATGGAGCTCGCAGTCTTAATCCCCATTTTACAGAGGAAGGAACTGAGGCATAGAAAAGTTAGGCGACTTGCCCAAGGTCACACAGCAGACAGGTGGCAGAGTCAGGATTAGAACCCAGGTCCTTTTGACTCCCAGACACGTGTCCTCTCCACTAGGCTGCTGTTCGCTAAGAGTTTACTATGCGCCAGGTGCTGTTCTAATTTCTGGGATAGATACAAGCTATTCAGCTTCGACAGAGTCCATGTCACCCCCATTTTACAGATGAGGCTACTGAGGCACAGAGAAGTGCAATGACTTGCCCACACAGACAAGTGGAGGATCCAGGATTAGAACCCAGGTCTTTAAGTGTTTAGTACAGTGCTCTGCACATAGTAAGCGCTCGATAAATACCTTGATTGATTCTGACCTCTGGGCCCGTGCTCTAACCACTAGACCACTACCTCAGCACTTAGAACAGTGTTTGGCACATAGTAAGTGCTTAACAAATACAATAATAATAATAATAATGTGATGCTGCTTTGTTAGAGCTTACATTGAGCCAAGCACTGTACCAAGTTCTGGGGCAGATACAAGCTAATCATTTTGGATCTGGTAGGTGGGCTTTCTCTCCATTAAACTTTGAGGTCTGACCCTTAACCAATCAATGATATTTATCGAACGCCTCCGTTATGCAGAGTACTGTACTAAGACCTCCTTTCAAAGCCTTATTGAAGGCCCATCTCCTCCAAGAGGCCTTCCCAGACTAAACTTCCCCTTTCCTCATCTCCCACTCCCTTCTGCATCGCCCTGACTCGCTCCCTTTGCTCTTCCGCCCGTCCCAGCTCCGCAGCACTTAGGCACACAGTGTGTCTTAGTGGAAAGAGCCCAGGGTTGGGAGTCAGAGGTCATGGGTTCTAATCCCGGCTTTGTCACTTGTCTGCTGTGTGACCTTGGGCAAGTCACTTCACTTCTCTCTGCCTCAGTTCCCTCACCTGTAAATGATAATAATAATGTTGGTATTTGTTAAGTGCTTACTATGTGCAGAGCACTGTTCTAAGCACTGGGGTAGGTACAGGGTAATCAGGTTGTCCCACGTGAGACTCACAGTTTTCACCCCCATTTTACAGATGAGGTAACTGAGGCGCAGAGAAGTTAAGTGACTTGCCCACGGTCACACAATGACAAGTGGCAGAGCCGGGATTCACACCCATGACCTCCGACTCCCAAGCCTGGGCTCTTTCCACTGAGCCACGCTGCTTCCCTGTAAAATGGGGATAAAGGCTGTGAGCCCGACGTGGGTCAACCTGATTACCTTGTACCTCCCCCAGTGCTTAGAATAGTGCTTGGCACATAGTAAGTGCTTAACAAATACATTATTATTATAATACATCTGTCATTTTAGTTATTTGTATAGATGCCTGCCCCCCCCCGGCACCGCCTTCTAGATTGTGAGCTCGTTGTGGGCAAGGAATGTCACTGTTTATTGTTGCAGTGTACTTTCCCAAGCGCTTAGTACACTGCTCTGCACATGGTAAACGCTCAATAAATACGATTAAATGAATGAATGAGAGTCCAATAGTACAGAATTAGCAGATTCGTTCCCTGTCCACCCCCAGGCAGAGATTAGGATCTGCTTTGTACTCTCCCAAGAGTTTAGTACAGTGCTCTGCACATAGTAAGGGCTCAGTCCAGCGTTTAGAATAGGGCTTGGCACATAGTGAGTGCTTAACGAGCCCCATTATTATTATTAATAATAATATTAAAAATACCGCTGATTTGTGGTAGAGACCCTCTACCCGGATGCCGTCGGGAGACCGTAAGCAATGTCACCGATAGGCTCCGGAAGGGAACGCTACAGCTCCAGTTGAGGCCCGGGACCCTGCTGCCCTCCTCGACGTTCATTCATGAATTCATTCAATCATTTATTAAGCTTTTACTCTATGCAGAGCACTGTGCCAAGCGCTTGGGAAAGTATAATAAAGCAATAAACAGTGACATTGCCTGCCCACAGTGAGTTCACAGTCTAGAAGAGGGGAGATGGACATCACTACAAATAAATAAAATTCCCTCGCTCCCAGTTCTCACCCATCCACGGTGCTCCAATCTGGGCTGCGGAGGATTATATGAATAGCGGCGGATTGGGATTGTTGCGGGGAGATGGCTGGGACAGTTCATTTGTTCATTCATTCATTCATTCATTCAATAGTATTTATTGAGCGCTTACTATGTGCAGAGCACTGTACTAAGCGCTTGGATTGGACAATTCAGCAACAGATAGAGACAATCCCCCAATTAGACTGTAAGCCCATTGTTGCCGATTTGTCTATTCCAAGCGCTTAGTACGGTGCTCTGCACATAGTAAGCGCTCAATAAATACTGTTGAATGAATCCCTGCCCATTGATGAGCTTACAGTCTAAGCGGGGGAGACAGACAAACACAACAGCAATAAATAGAATCAAGGGGATGTACATCTTATTAACAAAATAAATAGGGTAATAAAAATATATACAAATGAGCGCTTACTGGGTGCAGAACATTGTACTGAGAGCTCGGGAGGGTCTTATAGAACAATAAACAGACACATTCCCTGCCCACAACGAGCTTACGGTCTAGAGAGGGAGACCGATATGACGTAAGTGGTGCGGGGCTGGGAGGGGGCGATGAAGAAAGGGAGCAAGTCAGGGCGATGCAGAAGGGAGTGGGAGAAGAGGAGAAAGGGAAGTCAGGGAAGGCCTCTAGGAGGAGATGGGCCTTCAGTAAGGCTTGGAAGCAGGGGAGAGTCATTATCTGTCAGGAGAGGTGGTAAGAAGCAGAGGCAAGCAGCCTGGAGAAGATCGTATCTAAAAAGTCGATGCTTTCAAAATCCAGTGTGATTAGCTTGTATCTACTCCAGAACTTGGTAAAGTGCTTTGGCTCAATGTAAGCTCCCAACAAAGCAGCATGACATTATTATTATTGTATTTGTTAAGTGCTTACTATGTGCCAAACACTGTTCTAAGTCCCACATGGGGCTCACAGTCTTAATCCCCGTTTCAAAGATGAGGCCCAGAAAAGTGAAGCAACTTGCCCAAGATCCCACAGCAGACAAGTGGCGGAGCTGGGATTAGAACCCACGTCCTTAGTGAATAGAGGCAGGGTCTGGAGTTATAAGAAACTGAATTCTAATCCTGGCTCTGCCACTTGTCTGCTGGGTGATCTTGGGCAAGCCACTTGACTTCTCTGGGCCTCAATTCCCTCATCTGCAAAATAAGGATTCAATCCCTGTTCTCCCTCCTATTTATGAAGCAGGGAAGATGGTCAGTTTGTCTACGGTGATGGGAAAATCTAGGATGGACAGGTGAAAAGATGAGTAGTTCTGCCTTGGACATGTTAAGCCTGAGGTGCAGGGCAAACATTCCAGTAGCGCTTAGTACAGTGCTCTGCACACAGTAAGCGCTCAGTAAATACGATTGAATGAATATGTCCTGAAAGCAGGCAGAAATGTGAGATTTCAGAGAAGGAGAGAGGTCAGGGCTGGAGAGATAGATTTGAGAATCTTGATTCTATTTATTGCTATTGTTCTCGTCTGTCCGTCTCCCCCGATTAGACCGTAAGCCCGTCAAAGGGCAGGGACTGCCTCTATCTGTTACCGATTTGTACATCCCAAGAGCTTAGTCCAGGGCTCTGCACATAGTAAGCGCGCAATAAATACTATTGAAGAAGAAGAATCATTTGCCTAGAGGTGGCCGTTAAAGCCGTGGGAAGGAATGATTTCTCCAAGGGAGTGGGTGTAGATGGAGAATAGAAGGGGACCCAGAACTAAACCTTGAGGGACCCCCACAATTAGAGAGGAAGAGAAGGAACTGGCTAAAATGAGAAGGAGCAACCGGAGAGATAGGAGAAGCAGAAGAGGACAGTGTCAGTGAAGCCGAGGTTAGTTTCCCGGAAAAGGGGGTGATTCACAATCTCCAAGGAAGTGAAGCGTTGAGGAGGATTAAAATGGAGTAAAGGTCGCTAGATTTGGCAGGTGGAGTTTATTGGTGGTCTTAGAGAGGGCAGATTCCATGGAGTGAAGGGGGCAGAAGTCAGATTGGAGAAAGTCTAGGAGAGGGAGAGGGAGGCAGAGGGTGTCAACAAATCTCTCTAGGAGTTTGTAAAGGAATCGTAAGAGGGAGACGGAGAGATGACTGAAGGGAGCCCTGAGGTCAAGAGAAAGATTTTATTTTTTTAGGATAGGGGATACACGGAATCTTTAGAAGCAATGGGGAAGTAGCCATTGGAGAGCGAGAGGTTGAAGATGGTGGACGGGGAGGGGAGATGATGGGGGCAAGTGTTTCAAAAAGTTGGGAAGGGATGGGGTGAGAGAGGCAGGTGGAAGGGGTGGCTTTTGAGAGGAGGTGGAGATCTCTTGGCGTACTGCGAGGAAGAATGGGAGAGTTGAGGTGGGATAGGAGGAGGGAGGGACTGGAGAGGAGCAAGGGAGTTTTTTATTATTACTACTAGTAATAATAGTAGCAAGAGAGTATTATTATTACTAGTAGTACTACTACTAGTAATAATGGCATTTGTTAAGCACTTACTATGTGCCAGACACTGTACTAAGCACTGAGGTGGATACAATCAAGTTGTTCCCACGAGGGGCTCACAGTCTTAATGCCCATTTAACAGATGAGGTCACCGAGGCCCAGAGAAGTGAAGTGACCTACCCAGGGTCACAGAGCAGACAAGTGGCTGCGCCGGGATTAGAATTAGGATTTTAGAGAGATCACGCCTCCTGGTTTCAATTTTCTCGATGGAGTGGAAAGATCATTAAGGGCAAGAGGGGAGGTCCGGGGGACAGGTAGTTTGAGGAGAGAGTTGGTCTGAAACAGCCGGTGAGGGGAATGGCAATGTGAGTCAATAACGATGGAGAAGTGAGGTTCGTTCATTCATTTAATCGTATTTACTGAGAGCTTACTGTATGCAGAGCACTGTATGAAGCATTTGGGAGAGTACAATATAACGGTAAACAGACACATTCTCTGCCCACAATGAGGTTGCTGGGCAGAGG
Organism: Ornithorhynchus anatinus; assembly: GCF_004115215.2. NCBI lineage: Eukaryota > Metazoa > Chordata > Mammalia > Monotremata > Ornithorhynchidae > Ornithorhynchus > Ornithorhynchus anatinus. The sequence goes on along the minus strand of NC_041728.1, from coordinate 181,272,923 downwards.
AGAGGGCAGCGTTGTAGCGGGTGAGCATGAGGATGAGTCTGAGATGGACAAAGGCAGCCTGGTATCTGGAACTCAAGCACAAGAGCAGAGGGTAAGAAAGAATAATGATAATAATAATAATAATGCTATTTCATTCATTCAATGGTATTTATTGAGCACTTACTATGTGCAGAGCACTGTACTAAGCGCATGGAATGTACAGTTCCAAGAAGAAGAAGAAGAAGCAGCGTGGCTCACTGGAAAGAGCATGGGCTTTGGAGTCAGGGCTCATGAGTTCGAATCCCAGCTCTGCCACTTGTCAGCTGTGTGACTGTGGGCAAGTCACTTAACTTCTCTGGGCCTCAGTTCCCTCATCTGTAAAATGGGGATTAAGACTGTGAGCCCCACGTGGGACAACCTGATTCCCCTATGTCTACCCCAGCGCTTAGAACAGTGCTCGGCACATAGTAAGCGCTTAACAAATACTAACATTATTATTATTATTATTACAATTAGACTGTAATTCGATTAGACTGTCAGCCCGTCAAAAGGCAGGGACTGTCACTATCTGTTACCGATTTGTACATTCCAAGCGCTTAGTACAGTGCTCTGCACATAGTAAGCACTCAATAAATACTACTGAATGAATAAATACTATTGAATGAACAATTCGGCAACAGAGAGAGACAATCCCTGCCCAACAATGGGCTCAGAGTCGAAGTGCTTACTATGTGCCAAGAACTGTTCTAAGCACTGGGGTAGACACAAGGTCATCATGATAGACTCAGTCCCTGTCTCCCAATGGGGCTCACAGTCTTAATCCCCATTTTACATCTGAGGGAACTGAGGCACAGAAAAGTTAAGTGACTCACTCAACATCACACAGCGGACAAGAGGCAGAGCCGGGATTAGAACCCATGTCCTCTGACTCCTAAGCCCGTGCCATTAGGACAATGTCAGTGAAGCCGAGGTTGGATAATATTTTGTAAAATGGGGATTAAGATTGTGAGCCTCACGTGCGACAACCTGATTACCCTGTATCTACCCCAGTGCTTAGAACATTGGTCTGCACATAGTAAGCGCTTAACAAATGCCAACATTATTAAGATTTCCAGGAGAAAGGGGTGGTTGACAGCATCGAAGGCAACCGAGGGATGGAAGACTACTCTTTTGAGACCCCCTTGCCCACCCCAGGCCCACTTTGAAAGGCAAAATGTTCAGAGGGGGGTGGGTTAGAGAGAGACCTCCTAAGGCAGATAGACTGAACCCTTGAACCTTGAATCTTGAACACCGGTGCGCTGAGAGGAGAGACTTCATCCATTCATTTATTCATTCAATCGTATTTACTGAGCGCTTACTGTGTGCAGGGCAATGTATTAAGCCTTTAATAATTATGGTATTTGTTAAGCGTTTACTGTGTGCTGAACTGGGTGAATTGGGTGAATGGGAATGGGATAGGCTGGGGTTCGTGATAATAATAGTTTTGTTAAGCGCTTACTATTTGCCAAGCACTGTTCTACGCACTGCGGTAGATACAAGGTAATCAGGTCGTCCCCGGTGGGGCTCACAGTCTTAATCCCCATTTTCCAGATGAGGTAACCGAGGGACAGAGAGGTGAAGTGACTCGCCCGAAGTCACACAGCTGATAAGTGGGGGAACTGGGATTAGAGCCCACGACCTCTGACTCCCAAGCACCTGCTCTTTCCACCAAGCCACGCTGCTTAACCACTGAGCCACTAAACCGTTGGGTCCAGGGGAAGGGTGGGCAGCTCGGAGACGGGGGGATGTCTCCAGTGACCCCGGGAAGCTGCAGCCCAGCCCCCAACCCTGATCCTCTCCCGGCCACGTCCCCAGCGTCCCGTGGAGGAAGAAAAGAACCGCGGTGTCAGCCCGGCTGGCCTTTGTGTCGGTCCAGCCTGGAGCTCAGCATTTTGCTTTTTGGCCAGGGGCGGGGGGCGGGGGGCGAGGGGTGGAAGGGGAGGGGGTCTGCAGGAGTCAGCACTCAGTCGGGGGGTGGCGAGGGAGATGCCTGGGTATAAAAGCCCAGCAGGCCAGGGCTGTGCTTAGCTCGTAGGCCCCGGCCGGTGCGTCCACTGAAGGTCGTGAGTCCTGGGGGATCCGGGTTAGGGGGAGCTGGAGTTTGGGGGGCCTTTGGGGGACTTGATTAACGTGGGTGGGAGACCTGGGCAGGGCTGAGCTGGGGAGGGAGGGGGCTGGGGGGTGCAAGACTGACTCTGTGGGGGTCTGGGATGAGGCCGGGGGAGGTGCTGAGCTGGGTGAGCTGGGTGAATGGGGCTGAGGTTAATAATAATAATAGTTTTTGTTAAGCACTTACTATGTTCTAAGTGCTGGGGTAGATGCAAGGTCAACAGGTTGTCCCAAGTGGAGCTCACAGTCTTCCTCCCCATTTTCCAGAGGAGGGAACTGAGGCCCAGAGAAGTGAAGTGACTTGGCCAAGGTCACACAGCGGACAAGTGGCGGAGCTGGGATGAGAACCCAAGTCCTCTGACTCCCAGGCCCGTGCTCTACCCACTAGGCCATGTTGCTTCAAGGGGAGGGCCTAGGTTGAGAGTGTAGGTGTGTGGGGGTGGGGGGGGGAGGAATTAGGGCGGGATTGGGCTGGGGGTGGCGGGGAGATCCGGGAGTGGGGTGGGGTTGGGTTTGGGGAGTGTAAGGAGGAACAGAGTTGGGGCGGCAAAGCTTAGTGGCTAGAGCCCGGGCCTAGAAGTCAGAAGGTCCTGGGTTCTAATCCCAGCTCTGCCACATGTCCGCTATGTCACCTTGGGCAAGCCGCTAGAGAAGCAGCGTGCCTTAGTGGAAAGAGCACGGGCTTGGGAGTCAGAGGGCATGAGTTCGAATCCCAGCTCTTCCACTTGTCAGCTCTGTGACTGTGGGCAGGTCACTTCACTTCTCTGGGCCTCAGTTACCTCATCTGTAAAATGGGGATTAAGACTGTGAGCCTCATGTGGGACAACCTGATGACCCTGTATCTCCCCCAGCGCTTAGAACAGTGCTCTGCACATAGTAAGCGCTTAACAAATACCAACATTATTACTTCACTTCTCTGGGCCTCAGTGACCTCATCTGTAAAATGGGGATTGAGACTGTGAGTCCCACGTGGGACCGGGACTGTGTCCAACCTGATTGTGTTGGAGCTACCCCAGCGCTCAGAACACTGTTTGGTACATAGTAAGCGCTAACAAAATCATAATTATTATTATTATTCACTGAGCCTCAGCCACCTCACCTGTAAAATGGGGATGAAGACTGTGAGCCCCACGTGGGACAGGGACTGTGTCCGACCCGATATGCTTCTATCTAGCCCGGTGCTTAGAACAGTGCTTGGGACATAGTAAGCGCTTAACAAGTACCATGAAGATGATGAGGATGATGATGATGAGTAGGGGCTGGGCTGGGCAGAGGAAATAGCAGGACTGGGGCGGGGGCAGGAGTCCTTTTCTCTTGTCCCACTCCCTTCTGCGTCACCCTGACTCGCTCCCTTTCTTCATCCCCCCTCCCAGCCCCACAACACTTCCGTCCACATCCCTCATTTATTAATTTTTATTCATCTCTGTCTCCCCCTTCCTACCCTGTCAGCTCACTGTGAGCGGAGAATGTGTCTGCTTATTGTCGTATTGTCCTCTGCCAAGCGCTTGGAACAGTGCTCTGCACACAGTAATAGTTATGGTATTTGTTAAGCACTTAATAATAATAATATTTATTGAGCGCTTCCTATGTGCACAGCACGGTACTAAACGCTGAGGAGAGTACAATTAATATCAGAAACATTCCCTGCCCATATCGAGCTCACGAGTCTAGAGAGAGACAGACATTAATTAATTAATTCATTCATTCATTCAGTAGTATTTATTGAGCACTTACTATGTGCAGAGCACTGGACTAAGCGCTTGGAATGAACAAGTCGGCAACAGATAGAGACGGTCCCTGCCGTCTGACGGGTTTACGGTCTAATCTGGGGAGACAGGCAGATGAGAACAATGGCAATAAATAGAGTCGAGGGGAAGAACATCTCGTAAAAGCAATGGCAACTAAATAGAATCAAGGCGATGTACATTTCATTAACAAAATAAATAGGGTAATGAAAATATATACAGTTGATGATGATGATATGGTTAATGATGATGATGGTATTGGTTAAGCACTTACTATGTGCCAAGCACTGTTCTAAGCACGGGGGTAGATACAAGGTAATGAAGTTGTCCCATGTGGGGCTCACAGTCTTTATCTCCATTTTACAGGTGAGGTCACGGAGGCACAGAGAAGTGAAGCGACTTGCCCAAAGTCACCCAGCAGAGAAGTGGCGGAGTCGGTTGGAACTCACAACTTCTGGCTCCCAAGCCAGGGCTCTTTCCACTAAGCCACATGGCTTCTAAATAAATAGATAAATAAATTATATATAGAGAGAGAGATTGCTGTGGGGAGGGAATGAGGATGAATGAAGGAGCAAGTAAGTATGAGCGGTGCAGAAGGGAGAGAAGAGTGGAGGAGGGCTCAGTCTGGGAAGGCTTCCTGGAGGAGATGGGCCTTCAATAAAGCTTTGAATCGGGAGAGAATAATTATTTGTTTTGAGGAGGGAGGGTGTTCCAGGACAGAGGTAGGATGTGAGCGAGAGGTCGGCGGCGAGATAAACGAGAAAGAGATAGATGAAATAGAGGAGATTACTATGTGGCCCACTGTGCCACTAGTCTGCTATGTGACCTTGGGCTTCTCTTAACTTCTCTGTGCTTCAGTTACTCCATCTGTAAAATGGGGATTAAGACTGCGAGCCCCATGTGGGACAGCCTGATTATCTTGTATTCATTCATTCAATCGTATTTATTGAGCGCTTGCTGTGGGCGGAGCACTGTACCGAGCGCTTGGAAAGTACAAATTCAGCAACAAATAGAGACAATCCCTGCCCCCAACGGGCTCACAGGCTACAAGGGGGGAGACAAGCATCAGAATAAGTAGACAGGCATCAGTAGCATCAATAAAAATCACTAGAATTATAGATATATACACATCATTAATATATATAAATAGAATTATAAATATGTACGCATATAAGCACAAGTGATTTGGGGCGGGGGCAGGAGGAGGGTAGAGCAGAGGGAGGGAATTGGGGCGATGGGGAGGGGTGGAGAAGCACAGGAAAAGGGGGGGCTTAGTCTGGGAAGGCCTCCTGGAGGAGGTGAGCCTTCAGTAGGGATTTGAAAGGGGCAAGTGTGATTGTCTGGTGGGCTCGAGGAGGGAGGGCATTGCAGTATCTACCCCAGTGCTTGGCACACAGTAAGCGCTTAACAAATGCTATAATAATTATTATTATTATTATTACTAAGCCCTTGGGTGGATACAAGCAAATCGGATTGGATACAGTCCCCTGACCCATCAGGCACTCGCAGTAAGCGCTCAAAAACTACGTATGAAAGGAAGAAAGAAAAATTGAATGCATGAAGGAATCAGCAGGAGCAGCAGCACTGTAGTCTGCCAGTGGCGTAGTTGTTAATAATAATAATAATAATGATGGTATTGGTTAAGCTCTTACTAGGTGCCAAGCACTGTTCTAAGCACTGAGGGGGTTACAAGGTCATCAGGTTGTCCCATGTGGGGCTCACAGTCTTAATCCCATTTTCCAGATGAGGTCACTGAGGCACAAAGAAGTAAAGTGGCTTGCCTAAAGTCACACAGCTGATAAGTGGGGGAGCTGGGACTAGAACCCACGTCCTCTGAGTCCCAAGCCCGGGCTCTTGCCACTAAGCCATGCTGTTAGAGGATAGTCCTAGGAGTCAGAAGGTTGTGGGTTCTAATCCCACCTCCACTTGTCTGCTGTGTGACCTCAGGCAAATCACTTCACTTCTCTGGGCCTCAGTGACCTCATCTGGAAAAGGGGGGTTGAGACGATGAGCCCCATGTGGGACAGGGACAGAGTCCAACGCGATTTACTTGTATCCACCCCAGTGCAGAGTACAGTGTCTGGCACATCGAAATACCATAATTATTACAAGAAGCAGCGTGGCTCAGTGGAAAGAGCCCGGGCTTGGTAGTCAGAGGTCATGGGTTCTAATCCCCGCTTCTCCACTTGTTTGCTTTGTGACCTTGGGCAAGCCGCTTTGCTTCTCTGGGCCTCAGTGACCTCACTTGTAAAATGGGGATGAAGACTGTGAGCCCCACGTGGGACAACCTGATCACCTCGTATCTACCTCAGCGCTTAGAACAGTGCTTGGCACATAGTGAGCGCTTAAGAAATGCCACCATTCTTCGCAGGAGCAGGAGCATATCAGCAGGATGAGCAGCTTGTCCCCGCAGGACTCGGGGCGGGCCCGCCTGACCCTCTGGGAAGAAGAGGGCTTCCAGGGTCGCCGCTGCGAGCTGATCGGAGACTGTCCCAGCATCCGGGACCGCAGCGGTTTTCGCAGGGTCCGCTCCGTCAAGGTGGAGAGCGGCGCGTGAGTGACACTTTTTTTTGTTAATAATAATAACAATAATAGTGCTGATGGTGTCTGTTAAACGCTTTTCATTCCGCGAGGTTTAGTGGAAAGAGACTAGGCTTGAGAGTCAGAGGATGTGGGTTCTAGTCCCGGCTCCGCCACTTCTCTGCTGGGTGACCTTGGGAAAATCATTTCACTTCTCTGTGCCTCAGTGACCTCATCTGTAAAAGGGGAATGAAGACTGTGAGCCCCACGTGGGACGACCTGATGACCTTGTATCTACCCCCAGCTTTAGAAAGGTTCTTGGGACGTAGTAAGCGCTTAACAAATACCATTATTATTATTTAATGAACGCTTTCTTTGTGCAGAGCACCCGACTAAGCGCTTGGGAAGGAACAATACTACAATAAAGAGTGACAGTATCTGCCCACAATGAGCTCAGAGTCCAGAGTTGGGGGTGGGGGACGGATATCAACACAAATAAATAGACGATAGATCTGGACATAAATGGTGTGGGGCTGGGAGGGGGGGATGAAGAAAGGGAGCGAGTCAGGGTGACGCAGAAGGGAGTGGGAGAAGAGGAAATGGGGCGCTTAGTCAAGGAAGGCCTCTTGGAGGAGGAGCAGCGTGGCTCGGTGGAAGGAGCACGGGCTTGGGAGTCAGAGGTCATGAGTTCGAATCCCGGCTCTGCCACTCGTCAGCTGGGTGACTGTGGGCGAGTCACTTCACTTCTCTGTGCCTCAGTGACCTCATCTGTAAAATGGGGATTAACTGTGAGCCTCACGTGGGACAACCTGATGACCCTGTATCTACCTCAGCGCTTCGAACAGTGCTCGGCACATAGGAAGCGCTTAACAAATACCAACATTATTAATAAGGCTGTGAAGTGGGGGAGAGTCATTGTCTGTGGGATTTGAGGAGGGAGGGCGTTTCAGGCCAGAGGCAGGACGGGGGCCGGGGGTCGGTGGCCGGACGGGTGAGCCGGAGGCCCGGGGAGGAGGCGAGCGGCGGCAGAGGAGCGGAGCGTGCGGGCTGCGATGGAGAAGGAGGGAAGGGAGGGAGAGGGAGCAGGGGGCCGGGGGGTGGTGGGCTTGGAAGCCAAGAGTGAGAAGTTTCCATTCATTCAATCGTATTTACTGAGCACTTACTGTGTGCGGAGCACTGTAATAAGCTCTCAGGAGAGGACGATACAATAGAGGAGCAGCCTGGCTTCGTGGAAAGAGCCCGGGTTTGGGAGTCAGAGGGTGTCGATTCTAATCCCGGCTCCCCCACTTGTCTGCTGTGTGACCTTGGGCGAGCCACCTCACTTCTCCGAGACTCAGTGACCTCATCTGTAAAATGGTGATTAAGACTGTGAGGCCCACGTGGGACAACCTGATAATGTTGGTATTTGTTAAGCGCTTACTACGTGCAGAGCACTGTTCTAAGCGCTGGGGTAGACACAGGGGAATCAGGTTGTCCCACGTGGGGCTCACAGTCTTCATCCCCATTTTACAGATGAGGTCACTGAGGCACCGAGAAGTGAAGTGACTTGCCCACAGGCACACAGCTGACAAGTTAATAATAATGATGATGGTATTTGTTAAGCGCTTATTATGTGCCAACCGCTGTTCTAAGCCCTGGGGTAGATACAAAGTAATCAGGTTGTCTCACATGGGGCTCACAATCTTCATCCCCATTTCCAGATGAGGGAACCGAGGCCCAGAGAAATTAAGCGGCTTGCCCAAGGTCACACAGCAGACAAGTTTAGGAACCGGGACTAGCTCTTGTTCATTCGCTCACTCGAATTTGGAGAATCGTATTGGAGAAGCAGTGTGGCTCAGTGGCAAGAGCCCGGGCTTGGGAGCCAGAGGTCATGGGTTCGAATCCCGGCTCTGCCACCTGTCAGCTGTGTGACTGTGGGCAAGTTACTTAACTTCGTTGTGCCTCAGTGGTCTCATCTGTAAAATGGGGATGAAGACGGTGAGCCTCATGTGGGACACCCTGCATCTACCCCAGCGCTGAGAACAGCGCTCTGCCCATAGTAAGCGCTTAACGAATACCAACATTATTATTTATTGAGCGCTTACTGTGGGCAGAGCACTGTACTGAGCGTTTGGAAAGTACAGTCCGGCGACGGATTGATGCGTGTCTTCCCGACGACAGATGTTCTCCATCCTTCTACTTGAGGGGGGGTGGGCGGGGGTCTCCTCCCCCGACCCCTCCCCTGCTCCATCTCTCCCCAGCTGGGTGGGCTTCGAGCACCCGGATTTCCAGGGCCAACAGTTTATCCTGGAGAGGGGCGACTACCCGTGCTGGTTGGCCTGGAGCGGCAGTAGCGGCTACCACACTGACCAGCTGCTCTCCTTCCGGCTCCTACAATGTGCGGTGAGCTCTGCCCCCCCGAACCCCAAAACCCCCCAGGACCCTCCCCCTCTCCCTCTCCTGCCATCCGCTTCCCCGTGCTCATCTCCTGCTGGGCCCTCCTCGCCCCCGACCCCTTCCCCACCCCGGGTCCCCTCGATACCCGTCCCAATCCCGGCTCTGCCACTCGTCGGCTGTGTGACCTTGGAGAAGTCACTTCACTTCTCTGCAGCGTGGCTCAGTGGAAGGAGCCCGGGCTTGGGAGTCAGAGGTCATGGGTTCTAATCCCGGCTCTGCCACTTGTCAACTGGGGGACTCTGGGCGAGTCGCTTCACTTCTCTGGGCCTCAGTTCCCTCATCTGTAAAATGGGGATGGAGACTGTGAGCCCCATGTAGGACAACCGGATGACCTTGTATCTACCCCAGCGCTTAGAACAGTGCATGGTACAGCGTAGCTCAGTGGAAAGAGGTCATGGGTTCGAATACCGGCTCTGCCACTTGTCAGCTGGGCGACTGTGGGCGAGTCGCTTCACTTCTCTGTGCCTCAGTTACCTCATCTGTAAAATGGGGATGGAGACTGTGAGCCTCACGTGGGACCACCTGATGACCCTGTATCTACCCCAGCGCTTAGAACGGTGCTCTGAACATAGTAAGTGCTTAACAAATACCAACATTATTATTATAGTAAGCACTTAACAAATACCATAATGATAACAATAACCATGGTACTTGTTAAGCGTTTACTATGTGCCAAAAACTGTTTTAAGCACTGGGAGTAGATACAAATTAATTAGATTGGACAGGGTCCTTGTCCCACATTGGGCTCACACTCTTAATTCCTATTTTTTACAGTTGAGGTAACTGAGGCACAGAGAATAATACTGATAGTATTTCTTAAACGCTTACTATGTGCCAAGCATTGTTGTAAGCGCTGGGGTAGATACAAGGTAATCAGGTTGTCCCAGGTGGGGCTCACAGTGTCAATCCCCATTTTACAGGTGAGGTCACTGAGACGCAGAGAAGTGAAGCGACTTGCCCAAAGTCCCACAGTTGACAAGTGGTGGAGTCGGGATTAGAACCCACGACCTCTTTCTCCCAAGCCCAAGCTCTTTCCACTTAATCACGCTACTTCTCAAGTGAAGTGACTTACCCAAGCTCACACTGCAGACATATGGCAGAGCCGGGATTAGAATCCATGACCTTGTGACTCCCAGGCCCGGGCTCTAACCTGTACATCATGCTGCTTCCCTATTATTATTATTATTATTATTATTTGGCTCAACTGGAACTGCAAGAGTTCCTTCGGGGACGATCACGTGAGGGGATCGTTTCGCCCTTTTAAAAAATGGTATTTATTGAGCGCTTACTAGAGTTCAAGCACTGCTCTAAGCGCTGGGCTAGATACAAGTGAATCGGGTCGGTTACCGTCTCTGTCCCACGTGGGGCTCACAGTCTAAATAGGAGGATGGAGAGGTATCGAACCCCGTTTTTTTACAGTTGAGAAAACTGAGGCCCAGAGAAGTTGTGACTGACTCCCAGGCTTGAGAGTCAGAGGAGGAGGATTCTAATCCGGCTCCTCCACTTTTCTGCTGTGTGACCTCGGACGAGTCAATCCACTTACCCGTGCCTCAGTTTCCCCGACTGTAACATGGAGATTAAATACCCGTTCTCCCTCCTACTCAGACGGCGAGTCCCATGTGGAACAGGGTCTGTGTCCGACCTAATTAACTTGTACCTACCCTAGTGCTTAGAACAGTGTTTGACACATAGTAAGCGTTTTAAAAAAAATGTTGGTATTTGTTAAGCGCTTACTATGTGCAGAGCACTGTTCTAAGCGCTGGGGTAGATACAGAGTAATCAGGTGGTCCCGCGGGAGGCTCACAGTTAATCCCCATTTTACAGATGCGGGAACTGAGGCACAGAGAAGTTGTGACTTGCCCACAGTCACACAGTTGAGTTTAACAAATCCATCATAATGATTACTATTATTATTACGGATAGGGATCATGGCAAATATCGAGGACATGTTTAGAATCAGTTTAGGACTCAGATGTCAAATTCAGATAGTCAATCGTATTTATTGAGCGCTTACTGTGTGGAGAACACTGTACTAAGCGCTTGGGAGAAGACAATAGAACAATATGACAGACATATTCCCTGCCCACAGTGGGTTTTCAGTCTATTCATTCAATCATAGTTATTGAGCGCTTATTGTGTGCAGAACACTGTACTAGGCGCTTGGGAGAGGACAATAGAACAATAAACAGACACCCTGCCCGCAGTGAGCTGACAGTCTAGAGGATCACCACATTAATTCGCTTTGACTCAGTGGAAAGAGCCCGGGTTTGGAAGTCAGAGGTCAGGGGTTCGAATCCCAGCTCTGTCACTTGTCAGCTGTGTGACTGTGGGCAAGTCACTTAACTTCTCTGAGCCTCAGTTCCCTCATCTGTAAAATGGGGGTTAAAACTGTGAGCCCTACGTGGGACAATCTGATCACCCTGTATCTACCCCAGCGCTTAGAACAGTGCTCTGCACATAGTAAGCGCTTAACAAATACCAACATTATTATTTTTATTGAACGCGGTTAAGACAGCACGGGGTGGGGGAGAACCCTTGGGCAGGTGGTCAGACTGGCTCTTCCTACGGGCCTCCATTCACTACAGAACCACCATGGCCTAGTGGCTAGAGTCCGGGCCCGCAAGTCAGAGGTCGTGGGTTCTAATCCCGACGCCTCCCCTTATCTGTTCTGTGACCTTGGGCTAGTCACTTGACTTCTCTGGGCCTCAGTTCCCTCATCTGGAAAATGAGGATTGAGGGTGAGAGCCCCCCGTGAGAGCTCGCTGTGGACAGGGAATGTCATCGATTATTGTTGCATTGTCCTCTCCCAAGTGTTTGGCGCAGCGCTCTGCACACAGTTAGCGCTTAATAAATGCGACTGAATGAATGACAGGGACTGGGTCCGGCCCGATTTGCTTGGATCCACCCCAGCGCTCAGTACAGTGCCTGGCACATAGTAAGCGTTTAACAAATACCGAGAAGCAGCGGAGCTTAGTGGAAGAGCCCAGGCTTGGGAGTCAGAAGTTGTGGGTTCTAATCCCGGCTCTCCCACTTGTCAGCTTTGGGCAAGCCACTTCACTTCTCTGTGCCTCATCTGTAAAATGGGGATTAAGACTTTGAGCCCCACGTGAGCTTATGTGCTCATTTGTTTATATTTTTATTACCCTATTTATCTTGTTAATGAGATGTACATCCCCTTGACTCTATTTATTGCTATTGTTTTTGTCTGTCCGTCTCCCCCTATTAAACTGTGAGCCCATCAATGGGCAGGGATGGTCTCTATCTGCTGCCGAATTGTACATTCCAAGCGCTTGGTACATAGTAAGTGCACATAGTAAGTGCTCAATAAATGCTACTGAATGGATGAATGAATGAACAACCTGATTACTCTGTACCTATCTCAGCGCTTAAAACAGTGGTTGGCCCAAAGTAAGCGCCTGACAAATATCATTATTACGAGAAGCAGCGTGGCTCAGTGGAAAGAGCCCTGGCTTGGGAGTCAGAGGTCATGGGTTCTAATGCCGGCTCGGCCGATTGTCAGCTGGGTGACCTTGGGCAAGTCTCTTAACTTCTCTGTGCCTCAGTTACCTCATCTGTAAATGGGAATGAAGACTGTGAGCCCTACGTGGGGCAACCTGATGACCGTGCACTGAATAATAATGTTGGTATTTGTTAAGCGCTTACTATGTGCCGAGCACTGTTCTAAGCGCTGGGGTAGATACAAGGTAATCAGGTTGTCCCACGTGAGGCTCACAGTGATTACCCCTGATTAGCTTGTATCTACCCCAGGGCAGTGCTTGGCACATAGTAAGCGCTTCACAAATACGATGATGACGATGATTGTTACTGCAAGCAGGAAGGATTGTCCAGAAGGCCGGGGGAGAGGTTCCTCCGGTAGCCCCCTCACCCTTTTCGCCCTCCGCAGAACCACAGCGACAGCCGCGTGACATTGTTTGAGGGGGAGAACTTCCAGGGTGGCAAGTTCGAGGTGAACGATGACTACCCATCTCTGCCCGCCATGGGCTGGACCAGCAGCGTCGTAGGCTCCCTCATGGTCGGCTCCGGAGCGTGAGTCCCGAGGGGGGCCTGGGGCTGGGGGGCGGGGGGCTTTGGGGGCAAAGAGATGGGGGCTAGGGGTGGGGACAAGGGCCTGGGACGGATAAGGAGCTGGAGGGGTCATTCATTCAGAATAACTTCACCATTAAATCCATATTTTTCAAATTCATATCATTTCATAATAACCACGTTGTCCGTTAAGCGCTTACTATGTGCCCAGGACTGTTCTAAGCACTGGGGGAGATACAAGGTCATCGGTTGTCCCGCGGGGGCTCACGGTCTTCGTCCCCATCATTCATACTAACCTCATAATTAAATTCGTATTTTTTCAAATTCACGTCATTTCATAATAATGACGGTATCTGTTACGCGCTTACTATGTGCCGAGGACTGTTCTAAGCGCTGGGGGAGATCCAAGGTCATCAGGTTGTCCCGCGTGGGGCTCACAGTCTTCATCCCCATTCATTCATAATAACCTCGTAATTAAATTCGTATTTTTTCAAATTCATATCATTTCATAATAATGATGGTGCTTGTTAAGGGCTTACTGTGGGCCGCGCACTGTTCTAAGCGCTGGGGGAGATACAAGATCCGCAGGTTGTCCCGCGTGGGGCTCACAGTCTTCATCCCCATTTTCCAGATGAGGGAACTGAGGCACAGAAAAGCACACTGAGAAGCAGCATGGCGTAGTGGATAGAGCAAGGACCTGGGAGTCAGAAGGTCATGGGTTCTAATCCAGTTCCACCACTTGTCTGCTCTGTGACCTTGGGCGAGTCACTTTACTTCTCTGTGCCTCAATTACCTCATCTGTAAAATGGAGATTGAGACTATAAACCCCACATGGGACAGGGACTGTGTCCAACTCGATTTGCTTGTAACCACCCCCTCGCTTAGGTCAGTACCTGGCACATAGTAAGGTCTTAACAAATACCATTATTATTATTATCAAGTGGCTTGCCCAAGGTCACACAGCAGACAAGTGGCAGAGACGGGATTAGAACCCACGTCCTCTGACTCCCAGGCCCGGGTTCTTTCCACTAAACCGTGCTGCTTCTATAATAATTGTGGTATTTGTTAATTGCTTTTCTGTATGCCAGGGACTGTACTAAACGCTGAGGTGGATACAAGCGAATCATGTTGGACACAGTCCCTGTCCCACAAGGGGCTCACAGTCGCAATCCCCATTTTACAGATGAGGGAGGGAATTGACTCCCAGAGAAGTGAAGTGACTCACCCAAGGTTACCCGGCAGTCAACTAGCGGAGTCTGGATTAGAACCCATGACCTTCTGACTCCCAGGAGCACTTGCTGTGTGCAGAGCACTGTACTAAAGAGCACTGTACTAAGTGCTTGGGAAAGTAGAGTATAACAATAAACAGACATTCCCTGCCCACAGTGAGCTTATTGTCTAGAAGGGGAGACAAACATGAATAGAAATAGAGAGGGGAGATGGGGGGCGGGGGGCTTCGGGGGCATAGAGATGGGGGCTTGGGGGTGGGGTAGGAGACAAGGGCCTGGGATAGAGAGATAAGGAGCTGGAGGGGTCGGGGGACTCAATTCTGGGAGAGGGGAGATGGGGGGCTCATGGGCAAAGAGTTAGGGTGAAAAGCAGTGTGGCCTAATGAATTGAGCATGGGCCTGAAAGTCAGAGAATGTGGATTCTAATCCTGGCTCTGCCACTTTGCTGTGTAACCTTGGGCAAGTTACTTTGCTTCTCTGTGCCTCAGTTACCTCAATTGTCAAATGGGGATGAGGACTGTGAGCCCTATGTGGGACAGGGACTGTAATCAACCCGATTCTCTTGTGTCCACCCCAGCGCTTAGAATAGTGCCTGGCACATAGTAAGAACTTAACATATAACCCAATTAATATTATTATTAGATGGGGTTGGGGGCGGGGGGGATAGGGAACAAGGACCTGGGATAGAGAGATAAGGAGCTGGGGTGGGGGGGTTGGGGGTCTTGGATACAAGGCTGGGAGAGGGGAGATGGGGGGCTGAGGATGGGATGGTCCCTGATTTACTCCCTTCATTCATCACCTCCCCCAGCCCCACAGCACTTATGTCCATATCTGTCATTTATTTATTTCTCTTAATGTATGTATCCCCCTCTAATAATAATAATAATAATTGTGATATTTGTTAAGCGCTATGTGCCAGACTATGTACTAAGCTCTGGGGTGGATACAAAAAATCGGGTTGGACACAGTCCCTGTCCCCCTGGGGCTCACGCTCTCAAACCCCATTTTACCTCACTGAGGCATAGAGAAGTGAGGTGACTTGCCCAAGGTCACACAGCAGACAAAGTAGAGGAGCCGGGATGAGAACCCATGACCTTCTGACTCCCAGGCCCGGGTTTTAACCCAGGCAGAGAGCGTGTCTGTTTGTTGTTCTACTGTCCTCCCCCAAGCGCTTAGTACAGAAGCAGCGTGGCTTAATGGATAGAGCTCGGGCCTGGAGTCAGAAGGTCATGGGTTCCAATCCCAGCTCTGCACTTGTCTGCTGTGTGACGTTGGACAAGTCACTTCACTTCTCTGGGCCTCAGTTCCCTCATCTGAAATATGGGAATGAAGACCTATGTGGGACCGGAAGACGTCCAACCTGACTACTTTGCAACTACCTCAGCGCTTAGAACAGGGCTCGGTACTTAGTAACCGCTTAACAAGCACCATTATTATTATTTTTTTTAGTAGTAAGCGCTCAGTAAATACAACCGAATGAATGGCATGATTTGCTTGTATCTATCCCAGCGCTTGCTACAGTGCCTGGCACATAGTAAACGCTTAACAAATGCTATCGATATTATTATTATTAACTTGGGGACGGGGGACTGCGAAACAGAGAGAAGGGATCTGGGAGCCAGAGAAAGCAGGGGTTCAAGGGTGAATGTCGGGGCGCGCGTAAGGTTTGGGGGGGGTCCCTGAGAGACTGTTGAGAGAAGCAGCATGGTGTAGTGGGTAGAGACCGGGCCTGGGATTCAGAAGGTCATGGGTTCTAATCCCCACTCCACCCCTTGTCTGTTGTGTGACCTTGGACAAGTCACCTTCATTTCTCCGGGCCTCAGTTCCCTCATCTGCAAAATAGGGATGGAGACTGTGAAACCCACGTGGGACAGGGACTGTGTCCAATACGATTTGCTTGTATTCATTCATTCAGTCATATTTATTGAGCGCTTACTATGCGCAGAGCCCTCTACTAAGCTCTTGCATTCATTCAATCGTATTTATTGAGCGCTTACTGTGTGCAGAGCACTGTACTAAGCGCTTGGCACTGTACTAAGGGCAAGTCGCTTCACTTCTCTGGGCCTCAGCTACCTCATCTGTAAAATGGGGTTGAAAAAAAAAGTTGGTATTTGTTAAGCGCTTACTATGTGCAGAGCACTGTTCTCAGCGCTGGGGTAGACCCAGGGGAATCAGGTTGTCCCACGTGGGGCTCACAGTCTTCACCCCCATTTGACAGATGAGGGAACTGAGGCCCAGAGAAGTGAAGTGACTTGCCCCCAGTCCCACAGCCGACGAGTGGCAGGGCCGGGATTCGAACCCATGACCTCTGACTCCAAAGCCCGGGCTCTTGCCACTGAGGCATGCTGGAATAATAATAATAATAATGTTGGTATTTGTTAAGCGCTTACTATGTGCCGAGCACTGTTCTAAGCGCTGGGGTAGACCCAGGGGAATCAGGTTGTCCCACGTGGGGCTCACAGTCTTCACCCCCATTTGACAGATGAGGGAACTGAGGCCCAGAGAAGTGAAGTGACTTGCCCCCAGTCCCACAGCCGACGAGTGGCAGGGCCGGGATTCGAACCCATGACCTCTGACTCCAAAGCCCGGGCTCTTGCCACTGAGGCACGCTGGAAGACAGTGAGCCCCACGTGGGACAACCTGATGACCTTGTATCTACCCCAGCGCTTAGTATAGTGTCTGGTACATAATAAGCGCTTAACACGGCCCATAACTATTCTTATTATTACTTTTCCCTCTCCCCCGCCCCCCGGGGGGTCCAGGTGGGTGGCCTACCAATACCCCGGCTACCGAGGCTTCCAGTACGTCCTGGAGAGGGATCGCCATGGAGGAGAATTCCGCAAATACAGCGAATTGGGGACTCAAGCCGCCACGGGCCAGATCCAATCCATCCGCAGGATCCAGCAGTAAGGCCTCACCCTCGGGGGGCCCGACCCCGACCCCAGACCACCCCTCCTCCATCCCAAAATAAATACTCGACAACCCACCCCGCCCCCGGCTCCCTCCTCTCTTTAACCCGGCGCCAACGGGACAGCGTGGGGACCGGGATGATGATATATAATGTTGGTATTTGTTAAGCGCTTACTTTGTGCAGAGCACTGTTCTAAGCGCTGGGGTAGGCACAGGGGAATCCCACGTGGGGTTCACAGTCTTCATCCCCATTTTACAGATGAGGTAACTGAGGCACAGAGAAGTCACCCAGCTGACAAGTGGCAGAGCGGGAATTCGAACCCATAACCTCTGACTCCAAAGCCCGTGCTCTTTCCACTGAGCCCCGCTGCTTATTTGTTAAGCGCTTGCTCTGTGCCGAGCGCTGTTCTAAACGCTGGGGCAGATACAGGATCATCAGGTTGTCCCACGTGGGGCTCACCGTCTTCATCCCCCTTTTACAGAGGACGTAGCTGAGGCACGGGGAAGTGAAACGACTTGCCCACGGTCACGCAGCAGACAAGTGGCAGAGCCAGGATTAGAACCCACGACCTCTGACTCCCAAGCCCGGGGTCTTCCCACTAAGCCACGATGCTTCTCTGAAATTAATGAGGGTATTTGTTAAGCTCTCCAACCTCTCCCGGGTGATTCATTCCTTCGATCGTATTTATTGGAGCGTTTTAGTGGAATGCTAGGACGACAGAATAATAATACTACTAATAATAATGATATCTGTTAAGTGCTTACTACGTGCTGAGCACTGTTCTAAAAAGCTGAGATAGATGCAAGGTCGTCAGGTTGTCCCACGTGGGGCTCACCGTCTTCATCCCCATTTTACAGAGGACGTAGCTGAGGCCAAGAGAAGTTAAGTGACTTGTCCAAGGTCACACAGCAGCAAGTGGAGGAGAAGAGATTAGAACCCACGACCTGCGACTCCTAAACCCGGGGTCTTTCCACTAAGCCACGATGCTTCTTTAAAATTAATGATGTTAAGTGCTTCAACCTCCCCCAGGTGGTTCATTGCTTCGATCGTATTTATTGGAGCGCTTTAGTGGGGCGCTAGAACGATAGAACAATAATAATAATCATTATGGTTTTCGTTAAGCACTTGCTATGTGCCGAGCACTGTTCTAAACGCTGGGATGGATGCAAGGTAATCAGGTTGTCCCACGGGGGACTCGCAACTTTAATTTCCCATTTTACAGATGAAGTCACTGAAGCCCAGAGAAATTACGTGACTTGCCCAAGGTCACACAGCAGCAAGTGGAGGAGACGGGATTAGAACCCACGTCCTCTGACTCCCAAACCCGGGCTCTTGCTACTAGGCCGTATTTGAGCGTTTTAGTAGGTGAAGAACACTGGATTAAACGCTTGGGAGAGGACGATAGAACAATAATAGTAATGATAGTATTTGTTAAGCTCTTACTATCTGCCAAAAATTATTCTAAGCGCGAGGATAGATACAAAGTAATCAGGTTTGTCCCACGTGGGGCTCACAGTCTTAATTTTACAGCTGAGGTAACTGAGGAACATTCATTCATTCACTGAGTCATTCAATCAATCATATTTACTGAACGCTTACTGGGTGCAGAGC
Source organism: Ornithorhynchus anatinus (assembly GCF_004115215.2). Lineage (NCBI taxonomy): Eukaryota > Metazoa > Chordata > Mammalia > Monotremata > Ornithorhynchidae > Ornithorhynchus > Ornithorhynchus anatinus. The sequence goes on along the minus strand of NC_041728.1, from coordinate 181,254,300 downwards.
AGTGGACGAAGCGCTTGGAAAGTCTTGATTCTATTTATCTTGATTCTATTTATTGCTATTGTTCTCGTCTGTCCGTCTCCCCCGATTAGACCGTGCGCCCGTCAAAGGGCAGGGACTGTCTCTGTTACCGATTTGTACATTCCAAGTGCTTAGAACAGTGCTCTGCACAGAGTAAGCGCTCAATAAATACTATTGAATGAATGAATGAATGAACGATTGAATGAATGAAAGTACAATTCGGCAACAAATAGAGATAATCCCTGCCCAATGGGCTCACGGTCTAGAAGCGGGGAGACAGACAACAAAACAAAACAAGTTGATGATAGCATTAATATAAAAAATAGAATTATAGATAGATATACATCATTAATAAAATAAATAGAATAATACATATGTACAGATATACACAAAGATGTGGGGCGGGGAGGGGGGAGAGCAGAGAGAGGGAGAGTAGGGGCCTTGGGGAAGGGAGGAGGAGCAGAGGAAAAGGGGGGCTCAGTCTGGGAAGGCATCCTGGAGGAGGTGAGCTTTCAGGAGGGCTTTGAAGGGGGGAAGAGAGTTAGTTTGGCGGAGGTGAGGAGGGAGGACGTTCCAGGCCAGAAGGAGGACGCGGGCCAGGGGTCGACGGTGGGACAGGTGAGAAGGAGGCCCAGTGAGGAGGTGAGCAGGGGCAGAGGAGCGGAGTGTGCGGGCTGAGGTGGAGAAGGAGAGAAGGGAGGTGAGGGACGAGGGGGCCAGGGGATGGACAGCTTTGAAGCCAAGAGTGAGGAGATTTTTGAGGAGGGGGGGTGACGTGCCCTGGACGTTTCTGTAGAAAGATAATCCGGGCAGCACAGTGAAGTATGGACTGAAGTGGGGAGAGGCAAGAGGTTGGGTGGTCAGAAAGGAGGCTGATGCAGTCACCCAGTCAAGATAGGATGAGAGACTGTACTAACGTGATAGCCGTTTGGATGGAGAGGAAAGAGCGGATCTTGGTGAGGTTGTGAAGGTGACACCGGCGGGTTTTGGTGAGAGATTGGATGTGTGGAGTGAATGAGAGGGCGGAGTCAAGGATGACACCAAGGTTACAGGGTTTTGAGACGGGAAGGATGGTGGTGCCGTCTACAGTGATGGGAAAGTTCGGGAGAGGTCAGGGTTTGGGAGGGAAGATAAGGAGCTCGGTCTTGGACATGTTGAGTTTGAGGTGGCGGGCGGACGGCCAGGTGGAGACGTCCTGAAAGCAGGCGGAGATGCGAGCCTGGAGAGAGGGAGAGAGAACAGGGGAGGAGATGTCAAATGGCTTCCTCAAGGTCCGAGCTGACAGTCCGGAGGATCGATGGTATTTATTGAGCGCTTAACGGGTGCAGAGCACTGGACTAAACTCTTGGGAGAGGACGATAGAATAATAAGCATTCACGTTCCCGGCCCACAGCGAGCTGACAGTCCGGAGGATCGATGGTATTTATTGAGAGCTTACTATGTACAGAGCACAGGGATAAGCGTATGGGAGAGTAAAAATTCCAGCTCTGCCACAGGTCTGCTGTGTGAGCTGGGGCAAATCGCTGAACTTCTCTGGGCCGCCTCTTTTTAAATTGGGATTGACAGCGTGAGCCCCAGGTGGGATAGGGATTAGTAATAATGATGGGATTTTTTGAGCATTTACTGTGGATTGTGTCCAACCTGATTAACCTGTATCTACTAGTTCTTAGAACAGTGCTTGGCACATAGTAAATTCTGTACCAGTACAGTTATTATTATTATGCAAAAGAATTAGCAGACACTATTAGATACCCATAATGAGTTTATAGTCTAAACCGGGAGACAGACATTAATATAAATTATGGATGTAGACATGAGTGCTATGGGGCTGAGGGAGGGGTGAGTAAAAGGTGCAAAAAGCAGCGTGGTCTAGCGGAAAGAACACAGGCTTGGGAGTCGGAGGACCTGGGTTCTAATCCAGAGTCCGCCGTTTACCTGCTGTGTGACCTTAGGTGAGTCATTTCACTTCCTCTGGGCCTCAGTTCCCTCATCTGCAAAAGAGGGATTCAATCCATGTTCTCCCTCCTACTTTTAGACTGTGAGCCCCATGCGGGACCTGGTAATCTTGGGTCTATCCGGATTGATCAATCATATTTATTGGGCAGAGCACTGTACTAAGGGAAAGTACAATACCGCAAAATTAGCAGACACGTTCCCTGCCTATAACGAGTTTACAGTCTAGTGTGAATATTTTTTATGGTATTTATTAAACGCTTACTATGCACCTGTGCTAAGCGCTGGGGTATATAATAATAATGGTATTTGTTAATCGCTTACTACGTGCCAAGCACTGCTGATGCAAGTGTGAGCAGGGAACGTGTCTATTACATTGTTCTATTGTCCTCTCCCAAGTGCTTAGTACAGTGCCTTCCACACAGTAAGAGCTCAATAAATACGATTAACTGACTGACTAATCAGATTGGACACAGTCCAAGTTCCATGTGGGGTTCACAGTCTTAATCCCCATTTTACAGATGAGGTCACTGAGACCCAGAGAAGTGAAATGACTTGCCTATGGCCATACAGCAGACAAGTGGTGGAACACTTCGAGCAGTGCTTTGCACATAGTAAGCACTTAACAAATACCAACATTATTATTATTAACAATTATTGTTGTTATTTTTATTATTCTTCCCCAGCTCCTATGCACAGGTCTTTCTCTAAACCGAGAGATTTGTGGGACAGGAGATCCCCAAGCCCACCCTTACTCCTTATCCTTGGGCGCCCACCACCCATCATAGGCAGGAGGTCTCCCTATTTCCTAACCTCCATCCCTCCTGCTGCAGGGTCAGCCCGAGCCCCTCAGTGGTGATGGAAAGCCTCTTAATATCCCAACCTCCAATTTCCCACACCCTCTTTCCCCTGTCGAAACAGCCAGACTATGTCCCCTCAAGCCTTCCTGCCCCAGGGTGAACATCCGGGTTCCTTTCACTTGCCCTTTGCGGATCATATTTTCCCCTCATCCTCTAAGGCCTACCCCACTGATGATGATGATGATGATGATTGTAGTGTTTGTAAAGCGCTTACTATGAGCCAGGCACTGTACTAAGTGCTGAATAATGATGGTATTTGTTAAGCGCTTACTATGGGCCAAGCACTGTTCTAAGGGCTGGGGTAGATTCAAGGTCATCAGATTGTCCCACGTGGGGCTCACAGTCTTCATCCCCATTTTACAGATGAGGTCACTGTGGCCCAGAGAAGTGAAGTGACTTGCCCAAAGTCACACAGCTGACAAGTGGCGGATCCGGGATTAGAACCCACGCCCTCTGACTCCCAAGCCCGGCCTCTTGCCACTGAGCCACGCTGATTCTCGTGAATTAGGTGAAGGGCTGAAGTGGTAGAAGAAACGGCGAGGGGGGCGGGGGACAAGTGGACATTGAGAGATTAATCAGGGAAGGCTTCCGGGAAGAGATTCATTCAATAGTATTTATTCAGCGCTTACTATGTGCAGAGCACTGTACTGAGCGCTGAGAAGGTACAATTTGGCAACAGATAGAGACAGCCCCTGCCCCATGATGGGCTCACAGTCTAATCGGGGGAGACAGACGGCAGAGCAAAACAGAACGAAACCAAAAAAAAGACAATATTATCACGATAAATAGAATCAAGGGGATGTACACCTCATCAACAAAATAAATAGGGTAATAAAATATATATACACAAATGATCACAGTGTTGAGGGGAGGGGGAAGAGCAGAGATGTGAATTCAGAATGGCTTTGAAAATAGAGAGAGTTGAGCTCTATCGGATGGGAAGGGGAAGGGAGTTCCGAGTAGGAGAGAGAACGTGAGTAAGGGGTCAGCGACGAGAGAGACAACGAGCACGGTGAGTAATTTAATAATTATGGTATTTGTTAAGTGCTTACTATGTGCCAGGCACTGTACTAAGCACTGAGGTAAGTACAAAGTCCACAATCCCTGTCCCAGATTGGGCTCACAGCCTTAATCCTCATTCTACAGATGAGGCACAGAGAAATAAAGTGACTTCCCCAAGGTCACACAGCAGACGTAATTCAGCTGGGATTAGAATCCAGGTCCTTCTGACTCCCAGGCAAGGGCTCTAACCACTAAGCCACGTAATTTAGTGTCAGAGGTGCAAAGCCCGAGGCTGGAGTGCAATGGGGGAGAAGTGAGGTTAAGAAGGCGGGGTGGAGATCTGATTTAATATTTTAAAAATTAATGTGAAGAATTTGTACTTGTTGTGAAGAGGCGTGGACAACTCTTGAGAGAGTAGGGAGATAATAAGGATAGACACAAGTTAATCAGGTTGGGCACAGTCCCTGTCCTCCACGGGGCTTCCGCTCCATTCCCACTTTACAGAAGAGGAAACTGAGGCCCAGAGAAGAGCCTTGCCCAAGGTCACACAGTAGGTCTGTGGCAGAGCCTGGATTAGAACCCAGATCCTCTGACTCCCAGACCCGGGCTCTATCCACTAGGCCATGCTGGAAGATGTGCCCAGAACGATGTTTTAAAAAAAGGATCTGGGCAGAGGAGCAAGTTATGGATTGGAGAGGGAAGAGGCTGGAGGCAGGGAGATCAAAGAGGAGGGCTGTGCCATATTCATTCATTCATTCAATCGCATTTATTGAGCGCTTACTGTGTGCAGAGCACTGTACTAAGCGCTTGGAAAGTACAGTTCGGCAACAGACAATCCCTACCCAACAACGGGCTCACGATCAAAACAGGATATGACAAATGCTTGGACTTGTCACTTATTATGTGCCAGACACTGTGCTAAGTGCAGGGGCATATAGAAGCTAATCAGGTTGGACGCTATGTCCCACATGGGGCTCCCAACCTTAATCCCCATTTTAAAGATGAGGGAATTGAGGCAGGGAGGAAATTCATTCAATAGTGTTTATTGAGAGCTTACTATGTGCAGAGCACTGTACTAAGCGCTTGGAATGTACAATTCGGCAACAGATAGAGATAATCCCTGCCCAATGATGGGCTCACATGAAATGACTTGCCCGAGGCTACAGAGCAGACAAGTGACGGAGTCGGCATGAGAACCCAGGTCCTTCTAATAATAATAATGATGATAGTAATAACACTCGTTAGCGCTTACTATGTACCAAACACTGTTCGAAGCCCTGCGTTAGGTACGAGCCAATCAGGGTGGAGACAGTCCGTGTCCCACATGGGGCTCACAATTCCCATTTTACATATGAGGAAACTGAGGCCCAGAGAAGTGAAGTGATTTGCCCAAGATCACACAGCGGATAAGGGGCAGAGACGAAATTAGAACCCAGGTCTTTCTGACTCCCAGGCCCGGGCTCGAGCCAGTAAGGTGGACCCATGAATCTTGGAGGGAGCTAATCTCAGGGGAGTGACGGGGGCCAAAATCAATCAATCAATCAATCAATCAATCGTATTTATTGAATCCTTACTGTACTGGACTGTAGTGGGTCAAGAAGCGAGCTGGTGGTGAGGGAATGACGGCTACCCTATATAGCACTTTCTGCTGTGCGATCTTGGGCAAATCACTTAACTTCTCTGATCCTCGGTTCCCTCATCTGTAAAATGGGGATTGACTGTGAGCCTCATATGGGACTGTTTATTGTTGTACTGTACTCTCCCAAGCGCTCAGTACAGTGCTCTGCACACCGTAAGCGCTCACAGAAAGCTCCGAGAAGCAAAGAAAGAGCCCGGGCTTGGGAGTCAGAGGTCGGGGGTTCTAATCCCGGCTCTGCCACCGATCAGCTGTGTGACTTTGAGCAGGTCACTTAACTTGTCGGTGCCTATTTGGAAAATGAGGATTAAGACTGTGAGCCCCACGTGGGACAACATGATTAACTTTGTACCTCTCTCAGCGCTTTGAACAGTGGTTGGCACAAAGTAAGCGCTTGGCAAATACGATAATTATCACTAATAAACACGATTGAATGAATGAATGCATGAATAACTCTCCCTGCCTCACTTTCTCCTCTGTCCCCAGGCTTCTGGCTCCTTTTAGACCCTTTGCCCCCGGTTCTCTCCGGCTGCAGGCGATCTTGGGGAGAGGTGAGACCCTCCCCGGAGCGAGAGGGGAGGGAGACCCGGGCCCAGGGAGCCAGGACTCCGGGGTTCTTTGCTTCCTCGGCCTTTCGTCTATACCCACCCGCGATCACTGGGAGATTCATGCGGGTTCGGCGAGTCACCGCAGGGCAGACTCGGGGTGGTAGGAAAACTGGAGTTTGGGGGTCCAAGAGGGGTCTCGGTGGAAAACGGGTCCTTAACCCCAGCCCGAGATCTGCTCCGGGCACCGAGACTGCCAACAGCTGTTGTCAATCGACTCACCCTTCTATCTCCCTGCCTCAGATAATGACTGCCGTATTTGTTAAGCGCTTACTATAATAATGTTGGTATTTGTTTAGCGCTTACTATGTGCAGAGCACTGTTCTAAGCGCCGGGGTAGATACAGGGTCATCAGGTTGTCCCACATGAGGCTCACAGTTAATCCCCATCTTACAGATGAGGTAACTGAGACTCAGAGAAGTGAAGTGACTCGCCCACAGTCACACGGCAGACGAGTGGCAGAGCCAGACACTGTAAGAAACTCTGGACTGTGTCCAACCCGATTTGCTGCTATCCACCCCTGGGTTCGATACAGTGTCTGGCACGTAGTAAGCGCTGGACTGTGTCCAACGCTATTAGCTGGTATCCACCCCAGCGCTTAGTAATAATAATAATGATGAGGATAATGGTATTTGTTAAGCGCTTACTATGCGCCAAGCACTGTTCTGAACGCTGGGGTAGATACAAGGTAATCAGATTGTCCCACGTGGGGCTCACAGTCTTCATCCCCATTTTACAGATGAGGTAGCTGAAGCCCAGAGAAGTGAAGTGACTTGCCCAAAGTCACACAACTGACAAGTGGCGGAGCCGGGATTAGAACCCATGACCTCTGACTCCCAAGCCCGTGCTCTTTCCATTTAGCCACGCTGCTTTTACAGTGTCTGGCACATAGTAAGCGCTGGACTGTGTCCAACCCTCTATGTTGGTATCCAACCCAGCGCTCAGTACAGTGTCTGATATCAGTATATAATAATAATTCCACAATTATTATTATACAAGCAAATCGGTTGGGCACAGTCCCTGTCCCGCATGGGGCTCACCGTCTCAATCCCCGTTTCACAGATGAGGTCACTGAGGCACAGACAAGGGACGTGACTTGTCCAAGGTCACACGGCAGACAAGTCCCAAACCGAGCTCCATATCTTCCCTCCCAAATCCTGTCCTCTCCCGAACTTTTCCATCACCGTAGACGGCACCGCCATCCTTCCCGTCTCAAAAGCCCGTAACCTCGGTGTCGTCCTTGACTCCTCTCTCTCTCGTTCACTCCACACGTCCGATCCGTCACCCGAACCCGCCGGTGTCACCTTCACGACGTCGCCAAGACTCGCCCTTTCCTCTCCAACCGAACGGCTACGACGTCAGTCCAATCCCTCGTCCCCTCCCCGCTGGATTCCTTCATGGGCTTCCTTTCTGACCTTCCGCCCTCCTGCCTCTCCCCACTTGGGTCTCTCCACTTGGCTCCGCTGCCCGGATCCTCGTTCTACGGAAACGTTCGGGACCCGTCACCCCCCTCCTCAGAAATCTCCAGCGGTTGCCCATCCAGCTCCGTACCGTGCCAGAAACTCCTCACTCTTGGCTTCCAAGCCCCCCATCCCCCGGCCCCCTCCTCCCTCCCCTCCCTTCTGTCCTTCTCCATCGCAGCCCTCCCACTCCGCTCCTTTGCTTTCGCTCACCTTCTCCCTGGGCCTCCAACTCTCCTGTCCCGCCACCGACCCCCGTCCCCCGTCCCGCCTGTGGCCCGGAACGCCCTCCCTCCTCAAATCCACCAGACAATGACTCTCCCCACCTTCTAAATCTTACTGAAGGCCCATTTCCTCCCAGAGGCCTTCCCAGGTTAATCCCACTTTTCCTCTTCTCTTTTGCATCGCCCTGACTTGCTCCCTCTGCTCTCCCCCCCTTTTATTTCTGTCATTTTCTTTATTTATATTGATGTCTGTTTATTTATATTGATGTCCATCTCCCCCCTCCCACCCCCCGCTCTAGACTGTGAGCTCACTGTGGCCAGGGATTGTCTCTCTCCGTTGCTGTATTGTACAGAAGCGCTTAGGACACAGTAAGCGCTTAATAATTACGATTGAATGAATGAAGTGGCGGAGTCGGGATTAGAACCCATGACTTTCTGACGCCCGGGTCCGGACTCTAGCCACTAGGCCACGGCTCTTCTCTTCTGAGCCCGCTCTCGTCCACCTCCCCGCTCCTCGCTCACAAAGTTCCTCCGGCCCGGAACCTTTTTCCCTCCCCGAATCCGACAGACCCCAGCCCTTCCCGTTTTTAAACCCGTCCTGCAAGTCCAACTCCTCCAATCAATCTATCAATCGTAATTCTTGAGCGTTTACTGGGTGCAGAACACTGCACTAATCGCTTGGGAGAATACAATATGAACCTGTCGATATATTTATTGAGCGCTTACTGTGTGCAGAGCATAAGCACTTGGGAGAGTACAATGAGTCTGTCCATCGAATTTATTGAACCCTTACTGTGTGCAGAGCACTGCATTAAGCGCTTGGAGAGTACAATATGGGTTAATCAATCGTATTTATTAAGCGCGTACTGTGGCAGAGCACAGTCCTAAACACTTAGAAGAGTACGGTATGAGTAGTTAATTGTATCTATTGAGCCCTTACTGTGTGCAGAGCACTGTATTAAGCGCTTGGGAGAGTACAATGTGAGTCAGTCAATCGTATTTATTGAGTGCTTATTGTGTGTAGAACACCGTACTAAATACTTGGAAGAGTACGGTATGAGTCGGTTAATCGTATTTAGTGAGTGTTTACTGTGTGCGGAGCACTGTACTAAACGCTGGGGAGAGTAACCTATAACAATTTAATAGTCCCTGCCCACAACGAGTTTACAGTCCCCCGGAGGAGATAGGCATTAATATCAATAAATAAAATTACAGATATGAACATAAGTGCGGCTGTTGTCCTCTCCCGAGCTTATTTATAGCAATATTATTTATATTTATTTCTTATAGTTTGGGAGACTACAATAAAATAGCAGTGAGCGCTCAACAAAATAGCGTTGGTAGACACGTTCCCTGCCCAAAACGAGCTTACATTCTAGCGGGGGAGACGGATATTAATATAAACAAATACATTACAGATATGGACGAAAGAGCAAAAAGCCTTCACACAACGAGCTGCTAATTTTACTACTAATACTCGCAGGGGAAAGATTTTGGCTTGCGCTTTGAGATCCCAGGGCGAGAGAAACCCAGATTATTATCAAATGTGGATTGTCCAGGTTCGCGCGGGCGAATTCGTGCTGTTTTCGACGGGAGAATTTATCATCATCACCATCATTACCGTCCCATGAACACAAGGTTAGCTTCTTGTTAACACACGTTAACGACACCTCGCCTTTCCTCCGCCAGTCTGGTCGGCAGAACGGTCCTTTATTCGCCCCTTGCCCCAGCTTTTAGCGTAAGGCCCTGCACCTTGTACTGTCCTCTCCCAAGAGCTTAATCCAGGGCTCTGCCCACAGTAAACCCTTAATAAATACCATGGATTGATTGTAAACGCTCGATAAATACCGCGGATTGATTGTTAGCGCTCGAGAAATGGCAGAACTGGAAAGAAATTTAGCGTAGATTAGAAAGGGGTAGAAATGGTCACTCATTTCCTCCCCAACCACTGGCTGTTGTCCAGGACCTGCTGGCAGGAGATGGGAGGGAGGGTGCGGGGCAGGGTGGCCTCGAAGGATGGAGGCCGAGGGGAAGAAAGAAAGAGGCAGAGACAGACGGAGATCGGGAGAGATAGGCATGCCAGAGACGCACACAAAGAGAGAAGCCAGGAAAGTGAGGGAGGGGTGGATGGATAGGCCAACTGGGGGGCGGGGGGATAAAGACAGGGTGAGAAGAAGGAGACAGAAACAGGGAAAAGAGAGAACTAGGGGGGAAGATGGGGGAAAGGGGGGGGAGACGGGGAGAGAGCAAGTGATAGATTCAGAGACTGAGGAAAGAGAAACGGAGATATAAAAAGGGAAAAGAGAGAGCCGGGGTTGAGGGGGAAGCCAGGGGAAAGGGACTCGAGGGGAGAAGGGGAGAGGGGGAGAGAAGAAGGAAGAGAGGCAAAGACAGGAAAGGAAAGGGAAAGGAGACATTCCGGGTGGGGAGAGACAGGGGAAAGAGAGGGGAAAGGGGGATAGGGAGAGAGATGGGGATGGGGGAGAGACTGAGGAAAGAGAACCAGAGACCTAAAAAGGGAAAAGAGAGAGTCGGGGAGGGGAGGAAGCCAGGGGAAAAGGGGGAGAGAGGGGAAGAGGGAGAGAGAAGGGGAGAGGGGAAGAGACAAGGGAAGAGAGACAGGGAAAGGGGGGGTAGCCAGGGGAAAAGGGGAAAACAGGGAGAGGAAGAGAGCAGGGAAGAGGGAGAGATTGAGGGAAGGGAGACAGAGACAGGGAAAAGAGACATCTAGGTAGAGATTCAGGGGAATGAGGGGCGAGAAGGGGAGAGGGAGAGAGAAGGGGAGAGACTGAAGGAAGGGAGACAGATAGGAGAGGGGAAGAGAGCCAGGTGGGGATTCAGAGGAAAGAGGGGGGAGAAGGGGAGAGGGAAAGAGAGGAGAGGGGGAAGGACAGAGACAGGGAAAGGGAAAAGAGAGAGCAGGGTTGGAAGGAAGCCAGGGGAAAAAGGAGGGAAACGGGGAGCGGGAGAGAGCAGGGGAGAGGGGAAGAGACTGAGGAAAGGGAGACAGAGACAGGAAAAGAGAAAAGAGAGAGGCAGGTGGGGATTCAGAGGAAAGAGGGGGAGAAGGGGAGAGGGAAAGAAAGGAGAGGGGGAAGGACAGAGACGAAAAGGGAAAAGAGAGGGCCGGGGTGGGGGGAAGTCAGGGGAAAGAGGGGGGAAATGGGGAGCGGGAGAGAGCAGGGGACGGGGGAGAGATGGAGGGAAGGGAGATAGAGACAGGGAAAGGGAAAAGAGAGAGGCAGGTGGGGATTCAGGGGAAAGAGGGGGAAGAAGGGGAGAGGGAGAGAGGAGGGAGGGGGAAGGACAGAGGAGAGCTAGAGGCGGGGGGGGAGGGAGAAAGGGGGGAGGTGAGATCCGGGGGGGGCGGGCGGGAGAGGAGATAAGGAGATGGAGCAGCCGCGCGGGGAGCGCAGCGACGGGCGAGAGGGAGAGATGGGGAGAGCGAGGGAAGCGGAAATTTAAAAGTGAAGATGGAGATAACGCAGCCAGGAGACGGGAGGGAGGGTGGGGAGAGGAGAGAGAGAGGGCTGGGGGGAGCAGGGAGGGGTGGGAGGGTCGGGAGGGGGAGGGGATGGAGACTCTTAGGGGAAGAAGAGGTTCTGGGGTATTTGGGGCGGGGGTAGGACCCTAACTCCCTGTCGGCCCCCACCCAGCCCATTCCCTTAGATGCCCCCTCAGATCGTCAGCTGGGTGACTCCGGGCAAGTCGCTTCACTCTTCTGCGCCTCAGTGACCTCATCTGTAAAGTGTGACCTTGGGCAAGTCACTTCTCTGTACCTCAGTTCCCTCATCCGTAAAATGGGGATTAAGAGTGTGAGCCTCATGTGGGACAGGTATCCAACCTGATTACTTTGGATCTACCCCAGAATTTAGAACAGGGCTTGGCACATAGTAAGCGCTTAGTAAAGACCATTGTTCTTATTATTCATAATAATAAAATGGGGATTAAGACTGTGAGTCCCACGTGGGACAACGCAATCCCCTTGGATCTAACCCAGCGTTTAGAACAGTGCTTGACACATAGTAAGCGCTTATCCAATACCCTCATTATTATCATTATTCATAATGATATTTATTTTTGAATATTTTTGAATATATTAATTTTATTATGAATAATAAAATGGGGATGAAGACTCTGAGCCTCACGTGGGACAACCTGATCACTTTGGATCTACTCCAGCGCTTAGAACAGTACTTGGCACATAGTAAGAGCTTAACCAATGCCATTATTATTATTCATACTAATAAAATGGGGATGAAGACTGTGAGCCCCACGTGGGACAACTTGATCACCTTGGATCTACCCCAGCGCTTAGAACAGTGCCTGGCAAGTAGTAAGCGCTAAACCAATACCATCATTATTGGGGACCGGCGCTCCGTTTGCAGAGACTCGAGGAGGAGGAAGGTGGGGGACCTCGAGACCCCCGGCCCGGTCCGGCCACCCCCCACCCCCACCCCGTGTCCCCGGACATCTGATGGGCGACACGAGGGTCTCTGAGGGAGGGGCTGCGCTCGGCGACTCCGCAGCGAGGACTTTATTGCGATGGAACCGATAAGGGGGGCGGAGGCGCTTTAATTAAAGAGGAAATTGCAACCCCGGTCCGATGGGTGGGTGGGTGGGTGGGTGAATCCGGGGGCGGGGCGGGTCTCACGGGGCTGTGAACGCCGCCCCGGTTTCCCCCTCCCTCCGGGTGTCCCCTGCGCCCCCAAATCCGCCCCGGGGCGCGCCCCCCTTTCCAACCCAGGCCCAACCCGGGCCCCTTCTCCTCCTTCCCGGAGGCGGGGGCTGCTGCTGCAGCTGCTGCTTTGGGGGGGGGTCTCGAAGACCCAGAGAGCAGCCAACACCCCCTCCATCGCCCCCCCCCACGGCCTCGGCCCCCTCCCCACCCCCTCCCAGTCCCCCGGAGGCGATGAGACAGAGCGGCGCCACCCACCCCCGACTCCTCAACATGTACCTGCCAGGTATGAGGGTCGGGGGGCTTGGGGGGCTGGGGGTCGGGGGGCTGGGGGGTTCCGTAGGCCTTGGGGCTTGAGGAAGGGGCGGGGGGCGGGGAGGGCAGGGGATCCAGAAGCTTTGGGGTCGGAGGGCCAGAATTTGGGGAGGGGGTCGGGTCTGGGGGGGAGACCGGAATGATGGGGCAGGGGCTTGGTTATGTCGGGGTCGGGGGGCGAGGGGGTAGAGACTGGGCAGCCTAGTGGGTTGGGGTGGGGGGGGTTGCTAAAGGGGACCAGAGGAGGATTTGGGTACCTGGAGGCCTTAAAGGAGGCTGAGGAAGGTGGAAACTGGAATCTCCAGATTGGTGGGGGTTGGGGAGGGATTTGGGGGCCTCCAACGCCCCCCCCCCACTGCTACCTACCCTCTCTGGGGTCTCCCCCCGGCCTCCCTTCTGCCTCTGTCTCTCCAGTCTCCCCTCCTTGTCGGCTGTCCCAGCCGGGCTCCCCCTATATAAGGCTCCCTCCTGCTGGCTCAGAGAGCGGATTTCCTTTTTCCTGGACGCGTTTCCTGGCTCCGGCTGCAACGCGGGGGTCGCCGCGGGCCCAGGGAGGAAGGGGGAGAAGGGGGTCGCCGGCCCGGAGGCGGGAGGAGGCGGAACCGGGGGGCTGGGGGGAGGGGGGAGCCTTTGAGTGGGTGGGCAACCCCCTTAAAGCTCCCACTTTCCTTCCACGAGGCTCCACCAGGTTCCTCTCCGCCTCCCCTGATTCCAGGGTGGGTGGTCTCCTTTCCCCCCACCCCGGGGGGGGGGACCCCCACTCCCACCCCCTCTCTACCCGTTATTGCCCCCCTGAGCGTCTCCTCTTCGCTGTCAGATCCCATCGGGGAGACGCTGTTCAAGGAAGGCAAGAATCCGGGCTGGGCATCCCTGAATCCCACCGTGCAGAAAGGTGAGCGCCGGGCGCGGGGCAGCGTGGCCTAATGGGTAGAGTCCGGGCTGGGAAGTCAGAGGACCTGGGTTCTAATCCCGGCTCCGCCAATTGTCTGCTGGGCGAGCCGCTTCGCTTCTCTGGGCCTCAGGGACCTCATCTGGAAAATGGGGATGAAGACTGTGAGCCCCACGTAGGACAACCTGATGACCTCGTATCTCCCCCAGCGCTTGGAACAGTGCTTGGCACATAGTAAGCGCTTAACAAATACCATTATCATTATTATTATCTCAGCGTTTAGAACGGTGATTGGCATATAGTAAACGCTTACCTTGTATCAAGTCCAGCGCTTGGTACAGTGCTTGGCACATAGTAAGCGCTTAACAAATACCATTATCATTATTATTATCTCAGCGTTTAAAACGGGGCTTGGCATATAGTAAACGCTTACCTTGTATCAACTCCAGCTCTTGGTACAGTGCTTGGCATATAGTAAGCGCTTAACAAATGCAATTATTATTATTGTTAATAATAACAAATACTATTATTCTTATTAACTCAGCGCTTAGAGCAGTGCTTGGTACGTAGTGCGCATTTACCATGTATCAACCGCAGCGCTTAACGAATACCATCATCATTATTATTATTATTACCCCAGCGCTTAGAACTAGTGCTTGACACGTAGTAAGCGCTTAACAAACACCATTATTATTATTACCCCAGCGCTTAGAATTAGTGCTTGGCACATAGTAAGCGCTAACAAACACCATTATTATTATTGCAATTATTATTATCCCAGCGTTTAGAACTAGTGCTTGGCACAAAGTAAGCGCTTAACAAACACCGTTATTATTATTGTCCTTATTATTACCCCAGGGTTTAGAACTAGTGCTGAGCACATAGTAAGCGCTTAACAAGCACTATTATTATTATTGTTATTATTATTACCCCGACGTTTAGAACTAATGCTTGGCACATAGCGCTTAATAAACACCATTATTATTATTGTTACTCTTATTACCCCAGCGCTTAGAACTAGTGCTTGATTCATAGTAAGCGCTTAACAAACACCATTATTATCATTATTATTATTATTACTTGGGGGACACGGCACCTGGGGGGGGCGGAGGGAATGGCCCAGAAGGTGGGGTCCCGCCCGGGGACCGTCTGATCCCCTCAGGCTGGGGTCACCCTCCCTTCCCCGAACCCCGACTTCCAGGACAACGTGCGCGGACACGGGCAAGGAGAAGCAGCGTGGCTCAGTGGAAAGAGCCCGGGCTTGGGAGTCAGAAGTTATGGGTTCTAATCCCAGCTCTGCCGCTAGTCAGCTGTGTGATTTGAGGCAAGTCACTTCACTTCTCTGTGCCTCGGTGACCTCATCTGGAAAATGGGGATGAAGACTGTGAGCCCCACGGGGGACAACCTGATCACCTTGTATTCCTCTCCCCCAGTGCTTAGAACGGTGCTCTGCACATAGTAAGCGCTTAACAAATACCATAAAACAAAAGGACTGACCCATGGCCGGGGCTCCATCCCACCCCGAGCCCCCCGCCCACCGCCGGACCGCTGGGAGAACAGGGGAGCGATGCTGGCATGGGGGATGGGAGGGACCCCCACTTCCCTGCTTCTTTGCGACCCCCACTCCCTCCCCTCCCACTTTGCGAGACCCCAATCGATGCATTACCTCCAGGGCGATAATAATAATAATGATAGGCGATATGCCACTTGTCTGCTGTGTGACTTTGGGCAAGTACTTAACTTCTCTATACCTCAGTGACCTTATCTGTAAAATGGGAATTAAGACTGTGGGACAACCTGATGACCCGGTATCTCCCCCAGCGCTTAGAACGGCGCTCGGCACATAGTAAGCGTTTAACAAATACCAACATTATTATTATTATAATCTCCCCGCCCCTCCCCACGAAAGGGTCCTCGTCCGGGATCCGGAGGCCACTTGACTCACCGTGGGTCCCTCTCGGGGTATGACGTCACAGACCTGACGTCATAAGGTCGGCCCCGGGAGGCTCCACGGAAAAACGCGGGGGGGGATCCGGGTTGGGGAAGTGGGGCGGGTGGGCATCTGCATCAGAAGAATCGAGGCAATTATGCGGCTTGGGAGTCAGAGGTCATGGATTCTAATCCCGTCTCCGCCACTTGTCAGCTGTGTGACTTTGAGCAAGTCACTTCATTCATTCAATAGTATTTATTGAACGCTTACTATGTGCAGAGCACTGTACTAAGCGCTTGGAATGTGCAATTCGGCAACAGAGACACTTCTCTGTGCCTCAGTTCCCTCATCTGTAAAATGGGGATTAAGACTGTGAGCCCCATGTGGGATAACCTAATTATCTTGTATCTACCCCAGCGCTTAGAACAGTGCTTGGCACATAGTAAGCGCTTAATAAATACCAGCATTATTACTATTATTATGCGGATCGTTCAGAGGGGTTAAAAAAAAACCAACAGGCTTCTGTCCGAACCGGTCGAGTAATAGATGTCAAATCGTTTTCTTGTTTTTCTTACCTCAACGACCTATTCATTCATTCATTCAATCGTATTTATTGAGCGATTACTGTGTGCAGAGCACCGGACTAAGCGCTTGGAATGTACAATTCGGCAACAGATAGAGACAATCCCTACTCAACAACGGGCTCGCAGTCTAAACGGGGGAGACAGACAGACAGCAAAACAGAACAGAACAAAACAAATAGTCTGGCGAGACAAGATAAATAATAATTACAAATAAATGATTAATAATAATAATTATCTGGAGTGGGGGAGGGCGTGCGGATTTTGAAATCCCAGGGTCTGTCCCGGAAATAATTAAGCCTCGGGGCTCTCATTTCCCCGAAACGCTCACCATCCGGATAATCCGCAGCCTGGGGAATCCAAAATAAACTCGAAACTCTTTGGAGAGTTTAACATCTTCAGCCCTGGACAGGGTCTTCATTCATTCATTCATTAGATAGTATTTATTGAGCTCTTACTACGTGCAGATCACTGTACTAAGCGCTTGGTGTGTACAGTTCGGCAACAGATAGAGACAATCCCTGCTCAATAACGGGCTCACAGTCTGGATGGGAGGGGGGGGTTTAATTAGCCCACTTGTCTCCCCCAAGGCGTTTGCGGCATCTGCGTTATCCCCCATAGAGACCCTCGCCCTTTTCCATTCCAGATCCTCCCCCTGTGGCCACCCTCCCCCTCTTCCAGATATCCCCCGGTAGTAATAATAACAATTATGGTATTTGTTAAGCCCTATGTGCCAACCACTGTTCTAAGCGCTGGGGAAGATATGTTAATGAGATGGGTACAGTCCCTGTCCCACATGGGCGCACACTCTTATTCCCCATTTTACAGATGAGGTCACTGAGGCCCAGAGAAGCGAAGTGACTTGCCCAAGGTCACACAGCAGACATGCGGTGGAGCCGGGATTAGAACCCAGGTCCTTCTGACTCCTAGGCCCTGACTCTAGGGACTAAGCCACTCTGCTTCAAGCCCCCGTGGCGATCCTCGCCCCTTCCAGACCCTGCCTTCGTGGCGACCCTCTCCCCCATCCAGCCCCTCCCCCAGTGGCACCCTTTTTTCCCCTATTCAGTCCCCTCCTTCTGTGGTGACTCTCGACCCCTTCCAGACCCTCTCTCTGTGGCGACCCTCACTCCCATCCAGCCCTTCCCCCTGTGGCTACTCTCTCCCCCTTCCGGCCCCCTTCCCCTGTGGCGACTCTCCCTCCCTCCAGACCCTCCCCCTGTGGTGATCCTCTACCTCTTCCAGCCCCCTCCCCCTGTGGTGATCCTCAGCCCCTTCTAGACCTCTCCCCGTGCAGGGAACGTCTCCCCTTCCTCTGCGGTGACCCTCTCCCCCTTCCAGACCCTCCCCCTGTGGTGACCCTCACCCCCTCAAGACCCTCCCCCTGTGGGGACCCTCTCCCCCTTCCAGATCCTCCCCCTGTGGTGACCCTCACCCCCTCCAGACCCTCCCCCTGTGGTGACCCTCTCCCCTTTCCAGAACCTCCTCCTGTGGCGACTCTCGTCCCCTCCAGACCTTCCCCCTGTGGTGATCCTCTACCTCTTCCAGCCCCCTCCCCCTGTGGTGACCCTCACCCCCTTCTAGACCTCTCCCCCTGCAGGGAACGTCTCCCCCTCCCCTGTGGTGACCCTCTCCCCCTTCCAGACCCTCCCCCTGTAGCCACCCTCGCTCCTATCCAGCCCCTCCCCCTGTGGCGACCCTCGTCCCCTCCAGACCCTCCCCCTGTGGTGACCCTCACCCCCTCCAGACCCTCCCCCTGTGGTGACCCTCTCCCCCTTCCAGACCCTCCCCCTGTGTCCACCCTCACCCCCTTCCAGCACCCCAGCAGTCCCCCTCCCCCATGGCGACCCTTACCCCCTTCCCTCCCCAGCCCTGAAGAGACCCCCCCCCATACACACACCAAATGTCTCCCCCACCCCCCACCCCCCTCGACCCACATAGGCAGCGGCCAGATCCAGCTGTGGCAGTTCCTGTTAGAGCTCCTGGCCGACCGGGCGAACGCGGGCTGCATCGCGTGGGAAGGTGGCCACGGCGAGTTCAAGCTCACGGACCCGGACGAGGTGGCCCGGCGCTGGGGCGAGCGTAAGAGCAAACCCAATATGAACTACGACAAGCTCAGCCGGGCGTTGCGCTACTACTACGACAAGAACATCATGAGTAAAGTCCACGGCAAGCGCTACGCCTACCGCTTCGACTTCCAGGGCCTAGCTCAGGCCTGCCAACCTCCCCCGGCCCACTCCACGGCCGCTCACCACCATCACCCCGCCCACGAGGGAGCTCTCTACAAATTGCCCCCCGGCCTCGCCCCTTTATCCTTCCCCGGCCTCTCCAAGCTCAACCTCATGGCCGCCTCGGCCGGGGTGACTCCGGCCGGATTCTCTTACTGGCCCGGCCCAGGTCCGGCTGCGGCCGCTGCTGCGGCCGCAGCCGCCCTCTACCCCAGCCCGGGCCTTCAGCCCCCCACCGGGCCTTTCGGGGCCGTGGCCAGCCCGCACCTCGGGGGAGTGGGTGGACACTATCAGTAGCCTTCCCTTCCCATCTCGGTCCACCCCCAGCAGCCTCCTCCATGCCCCTTCTCACTCTCCGCCTCCTGAGGGGTGTGTGGGGTGGGTGGGAGGGCTGGTGGTTCCAGGACACTAGGAGTTAAACCATCTGGCCCGGGTCCGTCCCCAATCGGTAATAAATTCTGACATGTTTTGCGCTTACATTGTGCCAGGCACTGTACTAAGCGCTGGGGCGGATGAAGCCTTCCCCTCTTTCCCGGGCTCTCTCACTCAGGGCAGTGTGGGGGAGACCCACAAGGAAGGGAAGAGGGGGGACCCCGGCCGGCGGTCTCTGCCCCTACGATGCCGGCCTCACCTGGGAGTAGTCCGGCCTACCCTCGGCCGGGCCCAACGGCCTCCTCAACCCTGTCTGGGTCACCCTCTCCCCCGCGACCCGGCTCCCATTAAAAGTTCTCACCTCCGCTCTCCGCTTCTGCCTCCTTCTGTTTCTCGTCTGGATGCAGCTCGGGCCTGGAAGGGGAAATCACTGCCCTAGTAGTTGTGCTCCCCCGTTTTCGCCTGTCCTGCCATCGACCCCTGGCCCACGTCCTACCTCTGGCCCTCCCTCCTCACATCCACCAAACTCACTCTCTTTCCCTCTTCCAAGCCCTATTGAGACCTCACCTCCTCCAGGAGGCCTTCCCAGACTGAGCCCCCCTTTCCCTCTACTGCCCCTCCCCCCCACCCTCTGCTCGTCCCCCTTCCCCTCCTCTCAGCACTGTGCTCATTTGTATATTATTTATCACCCTATTTATTTTGTTAATAAGGTGTACATCCCCTTGATTCTATTTATCTTGATGATGTCACCTTGTTTTTGTTTTGTTCTGTTTTGCTTTGCATCTGTCTTCCCCGTTTAGCTTGTGAGCCCGTCATTGGGCAAGGATCATCTCTCTCTGTTGCCGAATTGTACAGTCCAAGCTCTTAGTCCAGCGCTCTGCACATAGTAAGCGCTCAATAAATACTATTGAATGAATGAATGAATGAAGAATACTAATAATGATGGTATTCGTTAACCGCTTACTGTGTGCCCAGCACTGTTCTAAGCGCTGGGTGGAATACAAGGTCATCAGGTTGTTCCACACGGGCTCACAGTCTTCATCCCCATTTTCCAGATGAGGTCACTGAGGTGCAGAGAAGTGAAGTGACTTGCCCAAAGTCACACAGACAAGTGGCGGAGCCGGGACTAGAGAAGCAGCGTGGCTCAGTGGAAAGAGCCGGGTTTAGGAGTCAGAGGTCGTGGGTTCTAATCCCAGCTCTGCCACTTGTCAGCTGTGTGACTTTGGGCACGCCTCTAAACTTCTCTGGGCCTCATCTGAAAAATGGAGATGAACACCATGACCACCACGTGGGCCAACCTGATGACCTTGTATCGACCCCGGGGCTCAGCACAGTGCTTGGCACATAGTAAGCCCTTCACGAATACCATCATTGTTATTATTATTAATTATTATTAGCCAAAGTAGGAGCAGTAATACTAGAAGTAATAGTAATAATAGTAGAAGTAGTAATGGCAGCTGTAATACTAGAAGTTGTGCCAGGATGTGCAGAGCACTGTACTAAGCACTGTTGACAGTTTGGCAACAGATAGTAAAATAGTAGTCGCAGCAGAAGTAATAGTAGTAGTAGTAAAGTAGTAGCAGCAGGATTATTATTAATAGTAATAATAATAATAATGTTGGTATTTGTTAAGCGCTTACTAAGTGCCAAACACTTTTCTAAGTACTGGGGGAGATACAGGGTAATCAGGTTGCCCCACATAGGGCTGGAGGAAATGTCAGTCAATCAATCCATGACATTTATTGAGTGCTTAACAATAATAATAATAATGATGATGGTGACAGTATTTGTTAAGTGCTTATACTATGGGCCAAGCACTGTTCGAAGTGCTGGGGTAGATACAAGGTAATTAAGTTGTCCCACACAGGGCTCACAGACTTAATCCCCATTTTACAGATGGGGGAACTGAGGCCCAGAGAAGTGAATTGACTTGCCCAAAGTCACACAACTGACAAGTGGTGGAGGCAGGATTAGAACCCACAACCTCTGACTCCCAAGCCCGGGCTCTTTCCACTAAGCCACTCTGCTTCTTGCAAAGCACCCTACCCGTGCTTGGGAGAGAACAACAGAGTAGAGCTGGTAGTCACGTTCCCTGCCCACAGAGAATTTACAGGCTACAGGAAGAGACAGTCAGAGGTGGTGGGTTCTAATCCAGTCTCAGCTGTTTGACTTTGGACAAGTCACTTAATTTCTCTGTGCTTCAGTTACCTCATCTGTAAAATGGGGATTAAGACTGTGAGAACCACGTGGGACAACCTGATTACCTTGTATCTACCCCAGAGCTGAGAACAGGGCTTGGCACAAAGTAATCGCTTAACAAATACCCCTATTGTTATTATTATTAATAATAAAATAAATTACAGATAGTGGAAATAGTAGAAAATAAGGATAGGAATATAAGTTCTATGGAGCTGGAGTGGGAATCAAAGTAAATATCATCGACTGATTGACATCCCTGCTGACAAGGAGTTTACACTCTAATCTCTGTGCCTCAGTTACCTCATCTGTAAAATGGGGATTAAGACTGTGAGCCCCACGTGGGACCACCTGATTCCCCTGTGTCTACTCCAGCGCTTAGAACAGTGCTCTGCACATAGTAAGCGCTTAACAAATGCCAACATTATTATTATTATATAAAAATGTCTAATCCAAGTAAATATCTGGCTTGACAATTGATACTTCATTAACAGTTTCCACAGTCTCCAAGAAAGGCTGCTCTAGATTTAGAAGTTTGTTGTGGGTAGGGGACTTGTCTACCAATTCTGTGTATTGTATTTTCCCGAGAGATAATCTTGACTCTGTCACATAATAATAATAATAATAGTATTTCTTGAGCACTTACTATGTGCCGGGAACTGTACTAAGCATTGGGGTGGATACAAGTAAATCAAGTTGGACACAGTCCCTGTCCCAGGTGGGGCTCACAGTCTCAGTTCCCATTTTACAGATAAGGTAACTGAGGCCCAGAGAGGTGACCTGACTTGCCCAAGGTGACAGAGCAAACAAGAGGTGGAGCTGGGATTAGAACCCATGACCTTCTGACTCCCAGACCCATGCTCTATCCATGTCTGCCCTGTGTCCTTGGATAAATCATTTAACTTCTTGAGCCTCAGTAACCCCATCTGTGAAATGGGAGTTAGGACTGTGAGCCCCATGTGAGACAGGGACTGTGTCCAATCTGATTACCTTATATCGACCCCAGCGCTTAAAACAGTGCTTGACACAAAGTAAGTGCTTAGCGAATACCATCACTATTATTATTATTATTACTGAAAGGAACCAGTCACCAAGAACACAAGCACACATGCACAGCTCTGCTGATCAATAATTCGGTGGTATTTACTGACCGTTTACTTCATGCAGTGCACTGTACTAAGGAAATCCAATATAGAATATATTGAAATATATTCTATAATATATTGAAATATATTCTATATATTCAATATAGAGAATCCAATATAGCAGAGTTGGCAGATAACGTTCCCTGCCCACAGCGAAGCAGTGTGGCTCAGTGGAAAGAGCCTGGGCTTGGGAGTCAGAGGTCATGGGTTCCAATCCCAGCTCTGCCACTTGTCAGCTGTGTGACTGTGGGCATGTCACTTAACTTCTCTGGGCCTCAGTTACCTCATCTGTAAAATGGGGATTAACTGTGAGCCTCACGTGGGACTACTTGATTGCCCTGTATCTACCCCAGCGCTTAGAACAGTGTATGCATATAGTAAGTGCTTAATAAATACCAACATTATTATTATTATTATTATTACTGCAGTCTAGAGGGGGAGACAGAACTTAATATCAGTGCGGGAGAGGCTATGGTAAAAAGGGGGGTCAGGGGTGAGGGGTCTTTGGGACTTTGGGGGAGGGAGGGGCTGGTTGGTCAGAGTGAAACCATGGGGCGTGGGACAGAATCAAGTAGGGGGAGAGAAGAGGCCTAAGCCCTATTGTTGAACTGTACTCTCCCAAGTGTTTAGTACAGTGCTCTGCACACAGTAAGCACTCAATAAATATGACTGATTAGCCTAGACTGTAGGCTCGTGCTCACCACTTAGAACAGTGTAAGCGCTTAACAGTTACCATCATCATTATTATTAACGTGTCTACGATCTCTGTAATTACAGATGAGGAAGAATCGCTTAGTACAGTGCTCTCCAAAGAGCAAGTGATCAATGAGCGCTCCCTTTTAATTCTCCATCTATACCCACTTCCTTCGAGAACTCATTCACTCCCACGGCTTCGACTACCACCTCCATGCCGATGACCCCCAAATCTCCATCTCCTGCCCGGATATCGCCCCCCTCTCTGCTGTCTTGCATTTTTTCCTGCCTTTAAGACATCGCCATCTTCCCATCACCTCAAATTTAGTATGTCTAAAACTCAACTTCTTATCGTCCCTCCCAAGTGTCATCCTCCCCGTAACTTTCCCATCACTGTAGACAGCACCACCATACTTCCTGGCTCACAAGCCCCAAACCTAGGTGTTACCCTTGACTCCTCTCTCTCATTCAAAACACTTAGTCAATCCTCCACAAAATCCTGTCGATCCCTCTTCCACCAACATTGCTAAAATCCACCTTTTCCTCTCCATCTAATGCAATAATTCATTCATTCATTCATTCATTCAATAGTATTTATTGAGCGCTTACTATGTGCAGAGCACTGTACTTGGAATGAACAAATGGGCAACAGATAGAGAGTCCCTGCCCTTTGACAGGCTTACAGTCTAATCGGGGGAGACAGGCAGACGAGAACAATGGCCATAATCCAATCACACATCCTATCCCACCTTGATTCAGCCTCCTCGCCGACCTCCCAACCTCCTGCCTCTCCCCACTTTAGTCCATACTTCACTCTGCTGTCCAGATTGACTATAAAAACGTTCAGGCCATGTTTCCCCCCTCCTCAAGAACCTCCAGGGGTTGCCCATCCACCTTCATATCAAACAAAAACTCCTCACCGTTGGCTTTAAAGCAGGCAATCACCTCGCCCCCCTCCTACCTCACCTCACTTCACCCCTACTCCAGCCCGGCCAAACACATTTCACTCCTCTAATGCCAACCTACTCACTGTACCTCCATCTTTTCTATCTCGCCGCTGACCTCTCGCCCCCGTCCTGCCTCTGGCCTGGAACGCCCTCCCTCCTCGCATCCAACAGACAATTACTCTCTCCCCCTTCAAAACTTTATTGCAGGCCCACCTCCTCCGAGAGGTCTTCCCTGACTAAGCCCTCCTTTCCTCTTCTCTCACTCCCTTCTGCGTCCCCCTGACTCGCTCCCTTTCTTCATCCCTCTTCCCAGCCCCACACCACTTATGTCCACATCCCTCATTTATTGATTTCTATTCATATCTGTCTCCCCCTCTAGACTGTCAAGTCGTTGTGGGCAGGGAATTTGTCTCTTTGCTGTTCTACTGTACTCCCTCAAGCTCTTAACACAGTGCCCTGCACCCAGTAAGTGCTCAATAAATACTACTGACTGAATGAATAATAATTATAATATTTGATAAGCGCTTACTCTGTGCCAAGCACTGTTCTAAGCACCTCGGTAGATACAAGGTGATCAGGCTGTCCCACTTGGAGCTCAGTCTTCATCCCGGTTTCTACTCCATCCTAAGAGAAGCATCTTAAGAGAAGCAGCGTGGCTCAGTGGAAAGAGCACGGGCTTTGGAATCAGAGATCATGGGTTCGAATCCCAGCTCTGCCACTTGTCAGCTGTGTGACTTTGGGCAAGTCACTTAACTTCTCTGTGCCTCAGTTACCTCATCTGTAAAAGGGGGATTAAGACTGTGAGCCCCACATGGGACAACCTGATTCCCTTGTGTCTACCCCAGCGCTTAGAACAGTGCTCTGCACATAGTAAGCGCTTAACAAATACCAACATTATTATTATTATTATTATTCTCTGTACCTCAGTTCCCTCATCTGTAAAATGGGCATTAAGACTGTGAGCCCCACTTGGGACAACCTGATCACCTTATACCCTACCCCCCAGCGCTTAGAACAGTGCTCTGCACATAGTAAGCGCTTAACAAATACCAACATTATTCTTATTAACAAATACCATCATAGTAATAATAAAACAGAGGTCCTATTGCTCCACCCAATCCTGTCCTCTCCCGGACTTTCCCGTCACTGTAGACGGCACCACCATCTTCCCGTCTCACAAACCCATAACCTTAGTGTTATCCTTGACTCCTCTCTCTCACTCTACCCACATATTTAATCCATCACCAAATCCTGTCGGTCCCACCTTCAATACGTCGCAAAAATCTCTAAGGGCTGCTTCTCCAAGCCTTCCTTGACCAAACCCCCCTCTCCTCTTGTCCCACTCCCTTCTGCGTCACCCTGACTTGCTCCCTTTCTTCATCCCGCCATCCCATCCCCACACCATTTAGAGAAGGTCATGGGTTCTGATTATGATTTTGCAAGCGTGGCTCAGTGGTAAGAGCCTGGGCTTCGGAGTCAGAGGTCATGGGTTCGACTCCCGGCTCTGCCACTTGTCAGCTGTGTGACTGTGGGCAAGTCACTTCACTTTTCTGTCCCTCAGTGACCTCATCTGTAAAACGGGGATTAACTGTGAGCCTCATGTGGGACAACCTGATTACCCAGTTTCTACCCCAGCTCTTAGAACAGTGTTCTGCACATAGTAAGTGCTTAACAAATACCAACATTATTATTATTGTCTTGTTTTTGTCCGTCTCTCTCCCCCGATTAGACTGTGATCCCGTCATTGAGCGGGGATTGTCTCTGTTGCCGAATTGTACATTCAAAGCGCTTAGTCCAGTGCTCTGCACATAGTTAGCGCTCAATAAATACTATTGAATGAATGAATAATCCCGGCTCCACCACTTGTCAGCTGTGTGACCTTGGGTAAGTCACTTCACTTCTCTGTGCCTCAGTTGCCTCATCTGTAAAATGGGGCTGAAGACTGTCAGCCCTACGTGGGACAACCTGATTACCTTGTATTTATCCCAGCGCTTAGAACAGTCCTTGGCACATAGAAATGCTTAACAAATACCATCATTATTATTATTATTGTTATCCATATCCATCATTTATTGATTTCCACTCATGTCTGTCTCCCTCTCTAGATGGTAAGTTCGTTGTGGGCAGGGATTGCGTCTTTTATATTGTTCTATCGTCCTCTCCCAAGCTCTCAGTACAGTGCTCTCCACTGAATCAGGGCTCAATAATCATTCATTCATTCAGTCGTATTTATTGAGCGCTTTCTGTGTGCAAAACACTTTACTAAGCGCTTGGGAGAGTACAATATAACAACAGATAGACACAAGTGGAAAGATAACCTTGTACCTAGCCCAGCTCTTAGAACAGTACTCAGCATATAGTAAGTGCTTAATAAATACCATTATTACTGGAATTATTATTATTATTATTCCTCCCGATAACATGCTCACAGACTAGAGGGGGAGATGTATGGTGAAGAATACCGTGCTTAGCGCTTGGGAGAGAAACAGTGGGGCTTAGTGGCAAGAGCCCGGGAGTCAGAGGACGTGGGTTCTAATCCCGGCTCCGCCACTTATCAGCGGAATGACTTTGGGCAATCCACTTCACTTCTCTGTGCTTCAGTTATCTCATCTGTAAAATGGGGCTGAGGACAGTGAGCCCCACCTGGGACAACCTGATGATCTCGTATCTCCCCCAGCGCTTAGAAAGGTGCTTGGCCCATAGTAAGCGCTTAACAAATACCATCATTATTATTAACGCATGGCTCAGTGGCAAGAGCCCGGCCTTGGGAGTCCGAGGTCATGGATTCTAATCCCGGCTCTGCCGCTTTCCAGCTGTGTGACCTTGGGCAAGTCACTTCACTTTTCAGGGCCTCAGTGACCTCATCTGGAAAATGGGAAATGAAGACTGGGAGCCCCAAATTGGACAACCTGATGACCTTGTGTCTACCCGCTTAGAACAGTGCTTGGCACAAAGTAAGGGCTTAACAAATACCAACATCATTATTATTATTAATGCAGTAATCAATCAGTAAATAGGATTGACCGAGTGACTGACTGCCTGGAGTACTGTCTCTCCGGGAAAATGTCTCTGTGTCTCTGTGTTATCTCTTTTGCCTCACTTGCCTCACTTCTAGAGAAGCAGCTTGGCTCAGTGGCAAGAGCCCGGGCTTGGGAGTTAGAGGTCATGGGTTCGAATCCCGGCTCTGCCACCTGTCAGCTGGGTGACCGTGGGCAAGTCACTTCACTTCTCGGGGCCTCAGTGACCTCATCTGTAAAATGGGGATGAAGACTGGGAGCCTCACGTGGGACAACCTGATGACCCTGTATCTCCCCCAGCGCTCAGAACAGAGCTCTGCACATAGTAAGCGCTTAACAAATACCAACATTATTATTATTATTAATATTATTATTACTTTCCCGCCTTGTCCGCTGGCGGGCTGGCCTGTGGCTTTCTTCCGCCCCCTCGTGGCCATAAGGGGAATAGCTCCATCAGAACTACGCGTCCTGACGCCAATCAATCGCTCCTATTTATTGAGCGCTTCCTTGGGGCAGAGCACTGGACTAAGCGCTCTGGAGAGTAAACTACACCAATCAATCATTCAGGGGTATTTATTGATCGCTTACGGGCGGCAGAGCACTGGACTAAGCGCTCTGGAGAGTATTGTAGAAGCAGCGTGGCTCAGTGGAAAGAGCCCGGCCTTGAGAGTCAGAGGTCGTGAGTTCTAATCCCGACTTCGCCACTTGTCAGCTGTGTGACTTTGGGCAAGTCACTTCACTTCTCTGGGCCTCAGTTACCTCATCTGTAAAATGGGGATCAAGACTGT
The DNA here is from genome assembly GCF_004115215.2 of Ornithorhynchus anatinus. Classification (NCBI taxonomy): domain Eukaryota; kingdom Metazoa; phylum Chordata; class Mammalia; order Monotremata; family Ornithorhynchidae; genus Ornithorhynchus; species Ornithorhynchus anatinus. The sequence goes on along the minus strand of NC_041728.1, from coordinate 181,226,766 downwards.
GAGTCCCACGTGGGTCAATCTGATGACCTTGTATCCCCCCCCAACGCTTAGAACAGTGCTTGGCACAAAGTAAGCGCTTAACAAATGCCCTCATTATTATTATTCATTCATTCATTCAATAGTATTTATTGAGCACTTACTATGTGTCAAATGGAAAGCACTTAACAAATACCAAATGCCATTATTATTATTATTATTGACCGCTAACTGGGGGCAGAGCACTGGACTAAGGGCTCTGCAGAATAAACTACACCAATCAATCATTCAGGGGTATTTATTGAGCGCTTACCGGGGGCAGAGCACTGGACTAAGCGCTCTGGAGAGTAAACTACACCAATCAATTCTTCAGTGGTATTGATTGACCCCTTACTGGGGGCAGAGCACTGGACTAAGCACTAGGGAAGTCAGGACATCATAGGTTCTAGTCCCTGGCTCCGCCACTTGTCTGCTGCGAGACCTTGGTCAAGTCACTTTACTTCTCTGTGCCTCAGTTACCTCCTCTGTAAATGGGGATTGCGACTGGGTGCCGAATGTGGGACAACCTGATTACCTTGTATCTCCCTCAGAGCTTAGTAGAGTGCCTGGCACATAGTAAGCACTTAACGAATGCCATTATTATTATTATTAGAATAAAGTAATTAATCAATCATTCAGTCAGTCATATTTACTGAGTGCTCACTGTGTCAGAGCACTATACTAAGCCCTTGGAAAGTACAATTCAGCAACAAATAGAGACAATCCCTATCTAACAATGGGTTCACAGTCTAGAAGGAGGAGACAGACAACAAAACAAAACAAGTGGACAGGCATCAATGGCATCAAAATAAATAGAATTATAGACAATACACATCATGAATAAAATAAATAGAATAATAAATATGTACAGATACACTCAAGTGCTGTGGGCAGGGAGGGGAGTAGAGCAGAGGGAGAGAGTTGGGGCAATGGGGAGGGGAGGAGGAGCAGAGGGAAAGGGGGGCTCGGTCTGGGAAGGCCTCCTGGAGGAGGTGAGCTTTCAGGAGGGCTTAAGGGGGGAAATGTGCTAGTTTGGTGGATGTGAGGAAGGAGGGTGTTCCAGGCCAGAGGAAGGATGTGGGCCAGGGTCGGTGGTGGAACAGGCGGGAAGGAGGCCCACCGAGAAGGTTAGCGGCAAGAGAGGAGCGGAGTGTGTGGGCCGCGATGGAGGAGAGAAGGGAGGTGAGGTAGGAGGGGGCAAGGGGATGGACAGCTTTGAAGCCAATCGAATTTATTGAGCGCTTATTATGGGCAGAGCACTGAAATAATAATAATAATAATTATGGTATTTGCTAAGTGCTTGCTATGTGCCAGCCACTGTTCTAAGCGTTGGAGGAGATCATTGATTTGGACACAGTCCCTGTCCCATGTGGGGCTCAGTCTTAATCCCCATTTTACAGATGAGGGAAATGAGGCACAGAGAAGTAAAGGGACTTGCCCAAAGTCACACAGCAGGCAAGTGGTAGAGCCAGAATGAGAACCTATGGCCTTTTGATTCCCAGGCCCGTGGTCCATACACTAAGCCACGCTGCTCTTCAGAACTTGGGAGAGTACAATACAGCAATTAATCAATCGTATTTATTGAGCACTTGCTGGGGGTACAGCACTCTACTAAGCAGTTGGGAGCGTACAGTACAACAGAGTTCATAGACACAAAGAGGAGCAGCATGGAGTAGTGGATAGAGCACAGGCCTGGGAGTCTGAAGGTCATGAGTTCTAATCCCGACTCCGTCACCGATCTGCTGTGTGGCCTTGGGTAAGTCACTTCACTTCTCTGTGCCTCACTTACCTCATCTGTAAAATGGGGATGAAGACTGGGAGCTCTATGCAGGACAGGGAATGTGTCCAATCTGATTTGCTTGTATACACCTCAGCACTTAGTACAGTGTCTGACATAGTAAGTGTTTAACAAATGCCATTATTATTATTTTTATTAGTGAAGGCAGAGTTAGCAGACATGTTTCCTGCCTACAAGGAGCTTACAGTCTAGACGGACTCCGCCAGTCCTCAGCAACTCCCTCCCCTAGCCTCAGTTCCCCCTCATCCCTCTTTCTCTTTTCATTCATTCAAATGAATTTATTGAGCACTTACTTTGTGCAGAGCACTGGACTAAGCCCTTGGGAAGGCACAGTACAGCAGTAAAGAGAGGTAATCCCTGCCCACAACAGGCTCACAGTCTGGGGGCCTGAGAAGATAAAAATAATAATAATGTTGGTATTTGTTAAGCGCTTACTATATGCAGAGCACTGTTCTAAGCGCTGGGGGAGTTACAGGGTAATCAGGTTGTCCCATGTGAGGCTCCCAGTCTTAATCCTCATTTTACAGATGAGGTAACTGAGGCACAGAGAAGTTGTGACTTGCCCACAGTCACACAGCTGCCAAGTGGCAGAGCAGGGATTCGAACCCATGACCTCTGACTCCCTCCTCTCCCCAAAGCCAACCTCAGCTAGATTTCTAAACCACTGGATGAGCTTGTCCTCAAGGAGTTCGTAGCCAGCCAGGGGTGTGAGAAGCAGCGTGACCTAGTGGAAAGAGGACAAGCCTGGAAACCAGGCACCTGGGTTCTAATTCTGACTCTTCCATTCTCTTGCGGCGTGAATTTGGGTAAGTTACTTCGCTTCTCTGAGCCTCAGTTTCCTCATCTGCCAAATGAAGATGAACTTCCTGCTCTTCCTCCCTTTGAGATGGTAAGCCCCATGTGTCCGATTGTAATGTGTCTACCGCAGTGCTTAATACAGTGTTTAGCACATAGTAAGTGCTTAACAAATACAACGATTATTATAATTAGCAGCAGCAGCAACAGCAGCCATTGCTCAGTAAGAGGGACAGGCAGAAACAACAATTCGGGGAATGAGTTGGTTTGGGATTAGGCTGGTAAGGTGATGTGTATGGTTGTGTGAGTGTGTGTGGGGGGGAAGGGTAGAGTGGAGGCTGGTGGAGGTAACCAGGGACTGCTTCCTGGAGGAGGAGATTGTTTTGAGCTGTGATGTAAAGGAGGGGTGGAGGTTTAGGCAGACCGCAGCAGAAAGAGATGCCAAGGTGAGGGAGGGAGGTCCAGCCATGTGATGAAAAGAGGAGGGGAGTAGGGTGATGTGTGTTAGAGAAAATCTGGAATAATAATTATAGTATCTGTTAAGCATTTACTATGTGTCGGGCACCATACTAAGCGCTGGGATGCATACTAGCAAATCAGGTTGGACACGGTCCCCGTCCCATGTGGGGCTCACAGTCTTAACTTCCACTTTACAGATGAGATAGCTGAGGCCCAGAGAAGTGAAGTGACTTGCCCAAAGTCACACAGCGGACAAGTGGTGGAGCGGGGATTAGAACCCAGATCCTTCTGACTCCCAGGCCCGGGTTTTATTCACTAGTTGATACCAGGATACTTGTCCTTCTTGTCTGCCCTTCCCCCATTACAGATGGGAAAACTGAGGCAGATTACTCAGAAGGTTGGGAGCAGACAGTGGACCTAGTCTTAATCCAGCCTAATCCCTATCACGAGCCTCAGAGCCAGAGAACCTGACTCCACCACTTGTCTGATGTGTGACTATGAGCAAGTCACTTCACTTCTCTGCGCCTTCGTTTCCTCACTAAGTAGGAGGAAGAACACACTTCCCCCCTCCAAAGCCCTACCGAAAGCTCACCTCCTCCAGGAGGTCTTCCCAGACTGAGTCCCCCTTTTCCTCTGCTCCTCCCCACCTCCCCATTGCCCCGACTCCCTCCCTCTGCTCTACCTCCCTCCCCGCCCCACAACCCTTGTGTATATTTGTACATATTTATTAATCTATTTATTTTATTAATGATGTGTCTATAGCCATAATTCTATCTATTTATATGGATGCTATTGATGCCTATCACTTGTTTTGTTTTGTTTTGTTGTCTGTCTCCCCACTTCTAGACTGTGAATGTGTTTTTTGGGAAGAGATTGTCTCTATTTGTTGCCATTGTACTTTCCAAGCACTTAGTACAGTGCTCTGCACACAGTAAGTGCTCAATAAATAAGAATGAATGAATGAATGAACAGACTACTGAATCCCCATTTTGCAGGTGAGGGAACTGAGGCACAGAGAAGTGAAGTGGCTTGCCTAAGGTCACTCAGCAGACAAGTGGCGGAGCCACCGTAAGAACCCGGGATCACTAACTCCCAGGCCCAGCACTTGGTACAGTGCCTAGCACTTAAGCACTTAACAAATATTGTTATCATTATTATTATTATTATTACCTCATCTCCAACGTGTCTGAGGTGTGAACTTGGGCAAGTCACTTAGCTTCACTGTGCCTCAGTTACCTCATCTGCAAAATGGGAATTGAGGTTGTGAGCCCACGTGGGACAGGGATGTGTCCAACCCGATTAGCTAGCATCTACCCTGCTCTTAAAACAGTGCCTGGAACATAGTACGTACTTAACAAATACCATAAAAACAAAAACAAAAATACTCAGCCCTTGGCTCTCTTCAGTGAATTCTCCCCATTTCTCCACACCTTTCCTTGCTGGTGACTGAATCATGAATTCATTCATTTAATCATATTTATTGAATGCTTACTGGGTGCAGAGCACTGTAGTAAGCACTTGGAAAGTACAATTCAGCAACAAATAGAGACAATCCCTGCCCACAACGGACTCACAGTCTAGAGTGGGGAGACAGGCATCCAGACAGGTAAAGATGTCTTCAAAACCCTGACCAGGATCTTGAGGAGTGGGGCATCCTAGTATACAGGGGGAGGTGTCATCATTATTATTATTATTATTTCTGGTATATGTTAAGTGCTCACTATGTGTTAAGCACAGTTCTAAGCCCTCGGGTAGATACAAGGTCATCTCGTCAGACGCAGTCCCTGTCCCACATGGGCCTCACAGTCTAAGTACGCGGGAGAACAGGTATTGAATATCTATTTTCCTGATGAGGAAATTGAGGCCCAGAGAAGCCAAGTGACTTGTTCAGAATCTCACAGCAGATCAGTGGGGGAGCTGGGACTAAAACCCAGGTTGTCTGACTCCCAGGCCCTTGTCTGGCTCACCTACAGGCAAGGACCATCCCCAGCACCTGCAGGCAGGCAGCTGAGGTAGACTTGGGCCAGGGATGCTACGCTTGGCTCTGCTGGGACGGAGCTCAGAGGAGAAAGGGGCGTATTGTCAGGAGAGTAAACAGTCATCACCCAGGACACGGCCCTGCCTCCGGGAGTCTAAGCCTTTGGATACAACACCCAGCCCAATTCCTAACCTCCCTAATCTCCCCCCCCCAGCCCACCCCCCACCTACTCTCCAGGCTAGGGCAGGCCCCATTCATTCATTCAATCATATTTATTGAGCTCTTCCTGTGTGTGGAGCATTCATTCATTCATTCATTCATTGTCTGCCGTATGACCTTGGCCAAGTCACTTCCCTTCTTTGGGCTTCAGTTCCCTCATCTGAGAAGCAGGGTGGCTTAGAGAAAATGGCATAATTTAGAGGAATAGAAGACCTGGATTCTAATCCCAGCTCTGCCACATGTTCATTCATTCATTCATTCCATTATAATAATAATGTTGGTTAAGCACTTACTATGTGCGGAGCACTGTTCTAAGCGCTGGGGTAGATACAGGCTAATCAGGTTGTCCCATGTGAGGCTCACAGTCTTAATTCCCATTTTCCAGATGAGGTAACTGAAGCACAGAGAAGTGAAGTGACTTGCCCACAGTCACACAGCTGCCAAGTGGCAGAGCCGAGATTTGAACCCATGACCTCTGACTCCCAAGCCCGGGCTCTTTCCACTGAGGCTCTTTCTACATAGGGCTGCTTCCCTATGAACAAATAAATCATTTATTGAGCGCTTACTGTGTGCAGAGCACTGTACTGAGCTCTTGGAATGTACAATTTGGCAACTGAGAGAGACAATCTTTGCACAACAACGGGTTCACAGTTTAAAAGGGGGAGACAGACAGAAACACAAAACAAGTAGGCATCAATATCACCAAGATAAATAGAACCATAGATATATAGGGCTTAGGGAAGGACTCTTGGAGAAGATGGACCTTCAATAAGACTTTGGGAAGCAGCGTGGCTCAGTGTAAAGAGCCCGGGCTTGGGAGTCGGAGGTCATGAGTTCGAATTCCAGCTCTGCCACTTGACAGCTGTGTGACTGTGGGCAAGTCACTTAATTTCTCTGGGCCTCAGTTCACTCATCTGTAAAATGGGGATGAAGACTGTGAGCCCCACGTGGGACAACCTGATTACTCTGTATCTACCCAGCGCTTAGAACAGTGCTCTGCACATAGTAAGCGCTTAACAAATGCCAACATTATTATTATTATTAAGAAGGGGACAGTCATTGTTGGATATGAAAAGGTGCTCACTGAATGATGGGAGACCCTTAGATTTATTTGTGTTGTTGTCTGTTTATTTGCATGAATGTCTTTCTCCCCACTTCTAGGCTGTGACCTCTTTGTGGGCAGAGATTGTCTCTATTGCTGAATTATACTTTCCCAAGTGCTTAGTACAGTGCTCTGCACACAGTAAGTGCCTAATAAATACGATTGAATGAATGAATGAACCCCTGGAATCCCTTCTGAATTTGGGGCCCTTCCAAGCTTCCCATGGCCTTGGAGCAGCGAATCCAAAGGATGATGAAAAATTTAAAGGGACAGTGACTGACGGGTTCGGGGGGCGGGAGGGGCGAGGGTGTTCCCATCATCAGTGGTATTTATTAATAATAATAGTAATAATAATGTTGGTATTTGTTAAGTGCTTATTATGTGCAGAGCACTGCTCTAAGCGCTGGGGGTAGATACAGGGTAATCAGGTTATCCCATGTGAGGCTCACAGTTAATGCCTATTTTACAGATGAGGTAACTGAGGCACAGAGAAGTAAAGTGACTTGCCCACAGTCACACAGGTGACAAGTGGCAGAGCTGGCATTCGAACCCATGACCTCTGATTCTCTTTCCACTGAGCCACGCTGCTTTATTGAGCACCTCCTGTGTGCAGAAAACTGTACTAAGCACTTGGGAGAGTACAATACAACTGAGCTGGGAGACATGTTCTCTGCCCACAGCGAGCTTATAAACTTCAATTGATCATCTAATGCATGGTATTGATTGAGTGCTTACGGCGTGCAGAGCACTGTAGTAAGTGTTTGGGAGAGTATAATGCAATGGAGTTGGTATACGTATTCTCTGCCCACAACAAGCTTCCAAATTTTAATTAATCAATGACATTTACTATATGCCTACTATGTGTTGAGCTCTGTACTAAAGTGCATGGAAAGTACAAGGCGTGTGGCTTATTACATAGAGCAAGGAACTGGGAGTCAGAAGGACCCAGGTTCTAATCCTGCCTCCAGCACTTGACAAAGTCATTTCACTTCTCTGTGTCTCAGTTATCTCATCTGGAAAATGGGGATTAAGACTATGAGCCCCACGTGGGACAGGGACTCTCTCGTTCAACCCACATATTCAAGCCGTCGCTAAATCCTGTCGGTTCTCCTTTCCCAACAGTGCCAAAATCCTCCCCTTTCTCTCTGTCCAAACTGCTACCAAATTAATGCAAGCACTTACCCTATCCCACCTGGATGATTGTATCAGCCTCCTTAACTGATATCCTGCCTCCTGTCCCTCCCTACTTCAGTCCACAGGCCATTCTGCTGCCCCGATCATTTCCCTTCAAAAACATTCAGACCATGTTTCCCCACTCCTCAAGAACCTTCAGTGGTTGCCCATCCAAGTCCGCATCAAACAAAAACTCCTCATCTTTGGCTTTAAAGCACTTAATCACCTTGCCCCTTCCTACCTCACCTTGATGTTCTCCTACTACAACCCAGCCTTGGCACTTTACTCCTCTAATGCTAACCTTCTCACTATACCTCGATCTTGTCTACCTCACTGCCGACCTCTTGCCCACATCCTACCTCCTGCCTGGAGCACCCTCCCTCCTCATATTAGACAGATATTTGTCCTCCCCCACTTCAAAACCTCACTGAAGGCCCATCTCCTCCAAGAAGCCTTCCCTGACTAAGCCCTCCTCTCCTTCAGCATCACCCTGACTTGCTCCCTTCAGTCACCCTCCCTCCCATACCCACAGCACATATGGGTATGTATATTCACATATACATCTGAATATGTATGCAATTTATTTATATTAATAACAGTCTCCTCCTCTAGACTGTGATCTAGTTGTAACAATAATAATAACTATGGTATTTGTTAAGCACTTTACTATGTGCTAGGCATTGTACTAAGCACTGGGGTGCATATAAGTAAACTGGGTTGGACACAGCCCCTCTCCCACATGGGGCTAACAGTCTCTAATTCTCATTTTACAGATGAGAGAACTGAGGCCCAGAGAAGTGAAGTAACTTGCCCAAGGTCAAACAGTAGGCAATTGGCGGAGGCAGGATTAGAACTCATGAACTTCTGCCTCCCAGACCCATGGTCTATCCACTACCACTATCTATCCTCTATTGGGAGAGTAAAATACAACTGAGCTGGGAGACATGTTCTCTTCCCCAAGCGAGCTTATAAACCTCAACTGATCATCGAATGCATGGTATTTATTGAGTGTTTACTGCATGCAGAGCACTGTAGTAGGTGTTTGGGAGAGTATAATGCAACGGAGTTAGGGTTAGGGTTAGAGTTAGGGTTATTGTGTATAATGCATATATATATATATATATATATATACATGCACATATATATACATGCACACATATATAATGTACATATATAATATATATACACAATATATGTACATATAATGTATAATATATTATGTATATATTATACTACTATATGTATATATAATATATATACATATAATACATATATATAATGCAGAGAGTATAATGCAGCTGAGTGCCATATTGCTTCATTGTGGGCAGGGAATGTGTCTGTTTGTTGTTACAGTGTATTCTCCTAAGCGGTTAGTCACAGTGCTTTGCCCACAGTAAGCACTCAATAAATATGAATGAATGAACGAACGAACGAACGAACGAACGAACGAACGAACAGGAACTGGTCCAACCTGCTCAGCCTATATCTACCCCAGTGCTTAGAACAGTGCTTGACAAGCCCGGGTTTGAGAGTCAGAGGTTGTAGGTTCTAATCCCACTTCTGCCACTTGTCAGCTGTGTGACTTTGGGCAAGTCACTCAACTTCTCTGGGCCTCAGTTGCCTCATCTGGAAAATGGGGATTATGACTGTGTCCTGTTATGTAGGACAACCCGATAACCTTGCATCTCCCCTAGCGCTTAGAACAGTGCTTGGCACATAGTAAATGCTTAACAAATACCATCAATATATATGTCAACACTTCACAGATATCATTATTATCATTGTTATAATACAGTGGAGTTGTTTAACACATTCCCTGCCCACAAAGAGCTGACAAACTTTAATTAATCAACCAACCAATGGCATTTATTGAGCACATCCACTGTGCAGAGCAGGTACTAATTACATTGGAGAGCACAATACAATGGAGTTGGTAAACATGTTCCCTGCCCACAACAAGGTAATTAATCAGTCAACCAATCAATGGCATTTTTTGAGCACTTACTGTGTGCAGAGGCACTGTAGTAAGCGCTTGGGAGAGTACAATACAACTGAGTGGGTAGACACATTCCCTGCCCATAGCGAGCTCACAGTCTACCCACATTCCCTGCACACACCTCTAGACTGTGAGCTCGCTATAGGCAGGGAATGTGTCTGTTGTTGATATGTACTCTCCCAAGCACTTAGTACCATCCTTTGCACACAGTAAGAGCTAAATAAATATGATTAAATGAATGAATGCACATCTGGGAAGCTGTTGTGTGGATTGGTTGATGTGGGGGTCCAGAGAAGGGGAGTCCTATGGGACTGTACTTTCCCAGCCTCTTAGTACAGTGCTCTGCACATAGTAAGCGCTCACTAAATACGATTGACTGAATGAATGAATGAAGGCAGTCTCAGAAAGTGGGTAGGTGAGGATTTGAGGGCGCTGGAATGGGGAAAATGTTCCGATGCTAAGCCAAACATCTTCCTTTCCAGAGTCATTTCCTGCTTCCTATGAGCAGGGTGTTGCCCACATTGGGAATCTGGATTTTTGAGCTTTGACCCGTGGATAAATCCTGGGCTTGGGAGTCAGAAGAACCTGGGTTCTAATCCTACCTCTACCTCTTGTCTGCTGTGTGAACCTGGGCAAGTCACTTCACTCTTCTGGGCCTCAGTTCCCTCATCTGCAAAATGGGGATGGAGTCTGTGAGTCCTATGTGGGACAGGAGGGTGACATGTCCTGAACGTTTCTGTAGAAAGACGATCCAGGCGGCGGAGTGAAGTATGGACTGGAGTGGGGAGAGGCAGGAGTTTGGGAGGTCAGCAAGGAGGCTGAGGCAGGAATCGAAATGGGATAGGATTAACGTGGGAGCAGTTTAGATGGAGAGAAAAGGGAGGATTTTAGCAATGTTGTGAAGGTGAGAACGACAGGATTTGGTGACAGATTGGACATGAAGTTGAATGAGAGAGCGGAATCGAGGATAACATCAAAGTTACAGACTTGTGAGACAGGAAGGATGATGGTGCCGTCTACCAACCTCTAACTGAGAGAGTCCCTCAGAGTTCAGTTCTGGGTCCCCTTCTAGTCTCCATCTATCCCCACTCCCTTGGAGAACACATCTGCTCTCACCCCTGCATCTGCCACCTCTACTCAGATGATTCTCAAATCTCCAACTCCAGCCTTGATCTCTCTGCTTCTCCGCAGTCTCGTATTTCCTCCTACTTTCAGGACATCTCTACTTGGCTCTTCCACCGACTCCTCAAACTTAACATGTCCAAAATAAGAACTCCTCATCTTCCCACGCAAACCCTGTCTACCCCTGTAACTGCAGAAAACACCACCATCTCCCTGTCTCAAATGCCTGTAATGTTGGCATTATCCTCGACTCATCTTTCTCGTTCAACCCACATACTCAATCTATCACCAGATCCTGTCAGTCCTACCTTCACAACATCTCTAAAATCCCCTCTTTCCCCTCCATCCATATGGCTACCCTGTTAATCCAAGCTTTTTTTCTCTCCCGCTTTGACTACTGCATCAACCTCGCTGATTTTCTTGCTGCCTGTCAACTCCCACTTCAGTCCTTACTTCTCTTTGCTGCCCAGATGACTTTTCTAAAAAAAAAAAATTCAGTCCACCTCTCCCCACTCCTCAGTAACTTCCAGTGGTTACCAATTCACCATCACCCCAAACAGAAACTCCTTTGCACTGGCTTTAAAGCATTCAATCAGCTTCCCCCCTCCTCCCTACCTAGAGAAGCAGCGTGGCTCAGTGGAAGGAGCCTGGGTTGGGGAGCCAGAGGTCATGGGTTCAAATCCCACCTCTGCCACTTGTCAGCTGTGTGACTGTGGGCAAGTCGCTTCACTTCTCTGTGCCTCAGTTCCCTCATCTGTAAAATGGGGACTAAGACTGTGAGCCTCACGTGGGACAATCTGTTGACCCTGTATTTCTCCCAGCGCTTAGAACAGTGCTTGGCACATAGTAAGTGCTTAACAAATACCAACATTATTACCTTACATCACTCATTTCCCACTCCAGCCCAGCCCGCACACTTTGCTCCTCTAATGTCAACCTGCTCCCAGTCTCTCTCTCATCTCCCTCGCTGCCGACCTCTCGCCCACGACCTTCCCTTCATATCCGACAGACCACCACTCTCCCCACCTTCAAAGCGTTATTAAAACCACATCTCCTTCAAGAAGTCTTCCCCTCTGAGTCCTCATTTCTTCTACTCCCTTCTGTGTTGCCCATGACTTTGGATTTGAATCCTTTAAGCACTTAGTTATTCACCCCACCACCAACCCCACAGCACTTATCTGCAATTTATTTTCATGTCTGTCTCATCTAGAATGTGAGCTTCTAGTGGGCAGGGAACGTGTCTTTCAGCTCTGTTGTATTGGCCTCTCCCAAGAGCTACACGTAACAAGCCTTCAATAAATACCGCTGATTGATTGATTGATTGACTGCTCTGCACCCACTAGATGATGATGATGATGATGTTGGTATTTGTTAAGCGCTTACCTTGTGCAGAGCACTGTTCTAAGCGCTGGGGTAGACACAAGGGAATCAGGTTGTCCCACGTGGGGCTCACAGTCTTCATCCCCATTTTACAGATGAGGTAACTGAGGCACAGAGAAGTTAAGTGACTTGCCCACAGTCACACAGCTGCCAAGTGGCAGAGCCGGGATTCGAACCCATGACTCTGACTCCAAAGCCCGGGCTCTTTCCACAGATGATGAGCTCCTTGAGGACTGGGGTTATGTCTGCTAATAATAATACCAGTAATTGTGTTATGTGTTAAGTGCTTACTCTGTGCCAGGCACTGTACTAAGCGCTGGGGTAGATGCAAGATAATCAGATTGAGCACTATCCCTGTCCCACATGGGGCTCACAGACTTAATACCCATTTTACAGATCTGTTATCTGTTGCCGACTTGTTCATTCCAAGCGCTTAGTCCAGTGCTCTGCACATAGTAAGCGCTCAATAAATACTATTGAATGAGTAGTGAATGAACAGATAAGGTCATTCAGGTTCCAGAGAAGTGAAGTGACTTGTCCAAGGCCCCATAGCAGGCAAGTGGTGGAGCTGGGATTAGAAACCAGGTCCCAGGTCCTCTGACTCCCAGGTCTGTGCTCTTTCCATTAGGCCACACTGCTTCTCACTACTAACTCTACTGTATTCTCCCAAGGGTTTAATACAGAGCTTAACAGAGAAGCAGCGTGGCTTAGTGGAAAGAGCACAGGCTTGGGAGTCAGAGGTCTTGGGTTCTAATCCCTACTCCGCCACTTGTCTGCTCTGTGACCTTGGTCAAGCCACTTCACTTCTCTGTGCCTCAGTTACTTCATCTGTAAAATGGGGATTAAGACTGCGAACCCCACATAGGACAACCTGATTAACTTGTATATTCCTCAGTGCTTAGAACAGTAAGATTAGATTAGACTGTAAACCCGTCTAAGAGCAGGGACTGTCTCTATCTGTCACCGATTTGTCCATTCCAAGTGTTTAGGACAGTGCTCTGCACATAGTAAGCGCTCAATAAATACTATTGAATGAATGAACAGTACTTGGCACTTTGTAAGTATTTAACAAAAACCATAATTATTACTGAGTGCTCAATAAATATAATTGATTGACTGATTGGGAAGGACGGTGCAGAGGAAAGAGAGGAGAAAGGGTGCTGGGGTGGAGCCTGGCGTGCTTGTTTGGTGGTGGGCTGGAGAAGGAGTTATGTAGCTGACCCTCCCCAACTCAAGCAGGCCCCGGGCCCTAGGGATGTTGCCTAGTGGGTAGAGCGCGGGTCTGGGAGTCAGAAGGACCTAGGTTCTAATCCCTGCTCTGCCACTTGTCTGCTCTGTGACCTTGGGCAAGTCACTTAACTTCTCTGTGCCCCATTTCCCTCATTTGTAAAATAGGGATTAAGACTGTGAGTCCTATGTGGGACAGGGACTGGGTCCAGTCTGGTGAGCTTGTGTCTGTCCCAGGACTTAGAATAATAATAATAATAATAATGTTGGTATTTGTTAAGCGCTTACTATGTGCAGAGCACTGTTCCAAGCGCTGGGGTAGATACAGGGGAATCAGGTTGTCCCACAGTCTTCATCCCCAACGGTGCCTGGCATATAGTAAATGCTTATCAAATACCATAAGAAAGACAAATCTGTCCACCAAGGCTGCTGGGATCAAATATCCTTCCGACGATAACAATAACGTGGCGGCAAATGCCTCAAGGAGATGCTGTTGCCAAGTGACTGCTTTGTGACCTTGGACAAGTCCCTTCACTTTTCTGGACCTCATTTACCTCATCTGTAAAATGGGGATTAGGATTATGAGCCCCATGTAGGAGAGGGACTGTGTCCAACTTGAGGATCTTGTATTTACCCTTGTGCTTAATACAGCGTTTGGCACATAGTAAGCACTTAAAAAATACCACAAAATAAAAAAATCTTCCATGCCTGCTGCTGTCTGAGTCTCTCCATTTTCTCTCTCCCCTTCCTCCCTCTCTATCTCCACCTTCCTTTGCTTCTGGCTCCTTCTAAGAAAGCCTCAGCCAGCCCACCTGTTTCCTGGTCCAGAATTGGCTGAAAACCCCCTTCCTCTCTCCTCCTACAGCCCGAGCCAAGGTTAGGGATACGGGTCTGTGGGTACATGATTCCAAGTGTATGTGAGAGAGATGGGAGTTGTAATAATAATAATGATAATGATAAGGTATTTGCTAAGTGCTTACTATCTGGCAGACACTGTTCTAAGCGTTTGGGTAGTCAATCAGATTGGACCCAATCCCTGCCTCGCATGGGGCTCACCCTCTTCATCCCCATTTTACAGATTGATGTGTATATAGCTATAATTCTATGCTTTTATATTGATGCCATTGATGTCTGTTTACTTGTTTTGATGTCTGTCTCCCCACTTCTAGACTGTGAGCCCGTTGTGGATAGGGATTGTCTCTCTTTATTGCTGAACTGTACTTTCCAAGCGCTCAGTACACTGTTCTGCACACAGGAAGCGCTCAATAAATGCGATTGAATGAATAAGGGAATTGAGGCCCAGAGAAGTGAAGTGACTTGCCCAAGGTCACACAGCCGACAAGCGGAGGAGCCGGGATTAGCACCCAAGTCCTCTGACTCTCAGGCCTGAGCTCTAGCCACTAAACCACGCTGCTTGTAGGGAACGTTGTAGCAGAGCCTAAGGATGAAGGTGTTAGTGAGGGTGGATCGGGAGGGGGACGAGGATGTGTGTTTGTGTCCGTATGTGTGTGTTTGTGTCTGTATGTGTGTGTTTGTGTCTCTTTCCAGAGCCTCCCCGCCCTCATCCCCTCAAGGGTTAGGGTCCTGGGAAATGCTGAGTCACAGCGTCTCTCTGATAATCTCCATCCTCAGCCCCCACCCTTTTCGTTTCTCTTCAGGGGACCTCGGATCCCACCCTCCCAAACCCCGGGGGGAACACCAGGGAGAAGATCCCGAGGTCCCAGAGGGCAGAGACAGAGAAAGGGGGTTCGCAGCTTGGCTCCCTCCACCCCCGAGTTTATTAACCTCATTTCCCCTTCCCCTCAAACCCAACCCGGGGCAACAAGGGTCTGGGATGTGGAGAGGCTGAATCTCAGCCCTTCCTGATCGCCCCTAAGCTTCTTAGGGAGGACACGGAGGAAAGCTGGATCCCTGGGGGTGGGGGTGACAGCGGGGTGGGGGGCTGTCTTGGCGATTTATCGTCACCGTTGGGAGCGATTTGAGGGATTATTGTTGGGGGGGGTGTCTAAGCGTTGGGGCCTAGGGGTCTCCGAGTCTTTCGAGGACTGTCGAGTGGATTGAGCCCCTCTCCAACTGAGGGTGTCCTGGGTCTCTCGGATTCCCCCCCCCCAATCTTCTAGAATCTCCCCCCCTCCTCCATCCCCTCTGGCTCTTAGCTCTAGTCCGGCCTCGCCCAATCAGCGGGCCCGCCTCCGTCCTTCCCCGTCGCTATGGCAACCCGGGATGCTGCTCCCTCAGCCCGTCGCCGGGAGACGGAAAGGGAGGAGGGGAGGCCCCGCCTGGCTCCGTCTGGTTGCCACGGTGACCGGGGAGGGGGGCAAGGGGGGTGACCCGTGGACTCTCTTCCCCCTCCCCCAGCCGGCGGGATGACGGGCCCGCGCTGACTGCGCCAAAATCCAGCCAATGAGAGGCCGCTCCGGCCTCGCCCCCGCCCCCCTCCCCCGGCTCGATTCACAAATCTGAGGATTTCCGGCCCCGGAAAAGGATGGGCGGGGGCGGCGGGGGTCACCCCCTCTTCCCGGCCCCGGGGGAAGCACCTCTGAGTTCTCCGCAGGGCCCCTGGGGCTCCGCGAAGGGCGGGTGGCCTTCGCCGGTCCTCAGCTGGGAGCTGAGATCCTCTCCCCACCTCCAAATTCTGGAGAAGGTGAAGACCGCCCCTCCACATTCTGGGGAGGAGGAAGACCATCCCTCCAAATTCTGGGGAAGGTGAAGATCGCCCCTCCACATTCTGGGGAGGATGAGGACCGGCCCTCCAAATTCTGGGGAAGGTGAAGACCGCCCCTCCAAATTCTGGAGAGGATGAAGACCGCCCCTCCAAATTCTGGGGAGGATGAAGACCGCCGCTCCAAATTCTGGGGAAAGTGAAGACCGCTCCTCCAAATTCTGAGGAGGATGAAGACCGCCCCTCCAAATTCTGTGGAGGATGAAGACCGCCCCTCCAAATTCTGGGGAAGATGAAGACCGCCCCTCCAAATTCTGGGGAAAGTGAAGACCGCCCCTCCAAATTCTGGAGAGGATGAAGACCGTCCCTCCAAATTCTGGGGAAGGCGAAGACCGCCCCTCCAAATTCTGGGAAGGTGAAGACCGCCCCTCCAAATTCTGGGGAAGGCGAAGACCACCCCCTCCAAATTCTGGGGAAGGTGAAGACCGCCCCCTCCAAATTCTGGGAAAGATGAAGGCTCAGCGTGGTTTAGTGCCTAGGCTCCGGGCCTGGGAGTCAGAAGGATTTCAATTCTAATCCCGGCTCTGCCACATGTCAGCTGCGTGACCTTGGTCCTCTCAGTTCCCTCGTCTGTAAAGTGGGGATTAAGACCGTGAGCCCTAGGTGGGACAGGGACTGGGCCCAATCTGATTAACCTGTATCTACCCTGGTGCTTAGAACAGTGCTGGGGACATAGTGAGCGCTTAATAAGTACCATCGTTATTATTAAGGCTGCAACTCCAAATTCCGGGGATAGGAACCTTGGACAGCACCGGCCAGGCCGATCGGGAGGAAGTGGCGAGTGAATGTGGGAAAAGGGCTCGGGGAGACCCCGACGGTGGCTTGCAAGAAGCCTCTTTCGGGCCGGGCCTCCAGGGGCCCAGGGGGCGACGATTTTCCTGGCCCCCCTGCCAACGCCTCGAGATGCCAGGGCCTTGCCTCTCTCGTCCATCTCTGTCTCTCCTTGCCTGGGCGAAGCCCTCCCCAAGCTCTCCGAGAGGGGAGATTCCAACCCACCGTGTGATGGTCAGGGATTGTCTCCATCTGTTGCCGAATTGTCCATTCCGAGCGCTTCGTACAGTGCTCTGCACACAGTAAGCGCTCAGTACATACTGCTGAATGGATGGCCAGCCGTCCCCCCCGCCCTGCCCCAGCCTGGTGAGAAGGGAAGCTCGTGAGCAGGGAATGAGTCTGTGTATTGTAGTATCGGACTCTCCCAAGCGCCCAGTCCAGTGCTCCGCACACCCTAAGCGTTCAATAAACACGACCGAATGAATGAATGAAAGTCTGCAGTGGAGGGGAGTGAAAAATCCAGCCTGATCTCCGGGCCCGGCCTCCTCCAGCCCGGGCCTCGGTTTCCCCCTCCCTCGGAGGGGCTGTGCAGAGGGAAAGGGGGAAGGGCCGATTTTGCGAGTCGTCCTCTGGGGGAGGGAAGGGGGGTCCCATCCGCCCCGCCTGCCCCCCGCCCCGAATAAAATAAGGCAAGCGCAGAGCCGGCTGCAGGCGCCTCGAGCGCTTTATAGCTCCCCTCGGAGGGAAGGGGGGGAGAAGGACCGGACAGACAGACAGACAGACGGTCACACAGTTCAGCCCGCGCCGTCCGTCCACTACATTGGCACCTCGGATCCTTAGGCCCGGGCCCGCGGATAGCTCCGACACGTTCCCCCCCCCCACACCCCCCATCACCCCCCCCCACCCGCCCTCCCTTCACATCCCTCCCTCCCTCCCTCCGTTTCCCCGACACAACCAAATAAATAAAAAGGAAAATGAGAGAGGAGGGGTGATGGGGGGGAGGGGAGGAAGGAGCCCCTCCCCCGCAAGGCCTGGGGGTGGACACCCTCTTTCTTTTCCCCTTGAGTCATCACCCGAGCCTCGGTTTCCCCCCCCACCGGGACAACACCCCAGTCCAACCATCCCCGTCCGAGGCTCCTCCAGCGGTAGGACGACCCCCTCCCCGCCTCTCGGCATGCACCGCATCAGAAAGGGGGAAGGGTCGTGATGAAGGTGGGAGAGGGGGCGCCTCGGGCCGCAGTCATCGAAGGAGGCGTCCCCCTCCTTCCTCTCTCTTCTCTCTCCCATCCCCCTCCCCTCAATCTAAATCCAGAACGTCCCCGTTCTCCGGGAGGCAACGGGGGGGATGGGGGGTGGGGGGGTGGAAAGAGAGAGGAGAGACAGAGCCACAGAGATAGGAGGAGAGACAGAAGAGGAAAAGGGAGAGACGGGGCCGCAGAGATAGCAGGGAGACGGGGCCGGCAGAGATAGCAGGGAGACAGGGCCGCAGAGATAGCAGGGGAGGCAGGGCCGCAGAGATAGCAGGGGAGACAGGGCCGCAGGGAGACTAGGGGAGACAGGAGAGGAGAGACGGGGCCACAGAAATTGGGGAAAGCCACAGAGATAATAGAAGAGACAAGGGGAAACGGGGCCACGGAGAGAGTGGGGGAGGCGGGAGAGACAAGGCCGCAGAGATAAACGGGGAGACGGGAGAGGGGACAGGAGAGACAGGGTCACGGAGATAGAAGGGGCCGAGATAGCAGGGGAGACGGGAAAGACTGACACGGGAGAAGAGACCCGAGAGACCCATTCAGAGACGGGAGAGAAGGAGCCACAGAGACAGGCGAGAGGGAGACAAGAGGTGCAGGCGGGAGGGACAGACACACAAAGACGGGCGAGGAGAGACAGTCGCTTCTCTCTCCCCTGCCCCATCTTTGGTACCGTCTTCCCCCGCCCCGGGCAATCTGTCCCCCCCTCTCTCACCCCCCCCCCCCCCAAAATTCAGGGCCAGATGTCGAGGCCGCCGTGCTCCACCGAGGTGGTTTATCCGCGGGGCTGGAGAGGTATGTTGGAGAGCGGCAGAGCAGCAGCATCGTCCCCGGAGATGGGGGGGGTCCGGAGGGGGAGGCCGGGTCACCCCCCCCCCCCCCCACCCTAGACCCGGGGGTCGGGGGGACACCCCCGGGGGCTCAAAGCAGCGCCCCCTAACGGGCCGGCGCCGTTGCCCCCAGCGGCTGGGGCGGGAGCAGGCGCCCCCTAGCGATCCAAGCTGATAGTCCATGCCTGGCTCCGGCGCCGCAGTCCCCGGTGTCGACGACGGAGGCAGCGCCCCCCAGCGGCCGGGGCGGGGGGCGGGCGCCCCCTAGCGATCCAGGTGGATAGTCCGTGCTGGGCTCCGGTTGCTGTAGCGCCCCCCAGCGGTCGGGGCGGGAGCAGGCGCCCCCCCTAGCGATCCAGGCCGATGGTCCCGTGCTGGGCTTCGGCGCCGCGGCGCCCTCCAGCGGCGGGGTGGAGAGAAAGGCGCCCCCTAGCGATCCAGGTGGATAGTCCATGCTGGGCTCCGGTTGCTGTAGCGCCCCCCAGCGGCCGGGGCGGGAGCAGGCGCCCCCTAGCGATCCAGGCCGATGGTCCCGTGCTGGGCTTCGGCGCCGCGGCGCCCTCCAGCGGCGGAGTGGAGAGAAAGGCGCCCCCTAGCGATCCAGGTGGATAGTCCATGCGGGGCTCCGGTTGCTGTAGCGCCCCCCAGCGGCCGGGGCGGGAGCAGGCGCCCCCTAGCGACCCAGGCTGATAGTCCATGCGGGGCTCCGGTTGCTGTAGCGCCCCCCAGCGGCCGGGGCGGGAGCAGCCGCCCCCAAACGATCCAGGCCGAGAGTCCCGTGCTCGGCCCCGGCGCCCCCCCGCGGCGGGGTCGAGAGCAGGCGCCCCCTAGCGACCCAGGCCGACAGTCCCGCGCTCGGCCCCAAGCCCCCCGCCCACCCCCCACCCCCACCCCTCCCGCCCCCCACCCCTCACGGCCCACCCCCCCCCCCCCCGGCGGCCGGGGCGGGAGCGGCGCCCCCTAGCGATCCAAACTGATAGTCCAGTGCTTGGCGGCGGCAGCCCCGCCCCCGACCCCCACCCCCACCCCCGGGCCCCCGACCCCGGCGCCCACCTCGCCCTCGCTCTTGAGATCCTGGAAGACCTGGGTGAAGAAGTGCGGGTCGGCGTTGAGCCTGAGCATCTGGGGGCTGAGCCGCTGGATGAGCCTGAGGCAGCGCTGCCAGAAGCGCTCCTTGTCGGGCTCCACGAGGAAGGGCTTGAGCGGGTAGGAGATCTCGTTGCCCATGTAGGAGTAGGCGAGGTAGAGGCAGGTGAGGAAGGCGGCCTGCAGCTCGGCGGCCGAGCCCAGCTCGTCCCCGCGGAGGGCCTCCCGGCAGAGGAGGTAGACGAAGACCAGGTTGGCGGGGGTGATGAAGGTCTGGTCCTGCCAGCCCTGCAGCAGCAGGGAGCGGTCGACGCCTCGGAACCAGCCCACCAGCTCGCCCGGGCTCAGCTCCTTCAGCCGGTAGCACCGGCGGCAGACGAAGTCGCCCAGGCAGCGCAGGAGCTCGCCCGTCGAGGCCTGCACCACCACCCGGCGCGGGGAGCCCCCCGGGGCCGGGGGCGTCTTCCCCGAGCCCCCCTCTCGACCCCCGGAGCCGGGGGAGGCCGGGGGCGCCGGGGGCGGAGGGGGAGGAGGGGGCGGAGGGGGAGGGGGCGGAGGGGGAGGGTCGGCGGGGGGCACGGTGGGCACGGGCACGGCCAGGGGCTTGGGGCCCCCTTCGGCCTCCCGGCCCTTGCGGAGGTTCTCCCGGTTGCGCTGCTGCACCAGGGAGTCCGGCCCGGAGGAGGCGGGCTTGGGCGTCGCCTTCTTGCCGCCTTTCTTCTTCTTGGCCGAAGCGGCCACGAGTCGCTTCCAGGTGAGGGCGGACAGCAGGACCGACGGCCTCTTCAGCCGGCCGTCCCCCTTCCCCACCTTCCCCGACGGCAGAGCCGCCGAGCCCCCCTCGGGACCCCCGGCCCCCTTCTTCTTCTCGTCCGGACCTCGCCGGCCCCGGCCCGAGGACGAGGAGGCGGGAGACAGAGACAGGACCGTCCCCATCCTGCGGGGTCCGGCCCAGCCCAGGGGGGCCTCCCCGACCCACCGACCGACCCCCTTCGACGCTGAGCCCGGCCGAGGGCCGGGGCCCGGACTGGGGGCCGGAGACCGACCCCCTCCGCCCACCCCCCTCCCCACCCCCCCCCGACCCGGGGCCCGGGAGATGGGGAGACGGAGGCGGAGGGGGGCAGAGATGGAGAGGAGCGGGGAGACAGAGAGACGGGGAGAGGGAGGAGGAAGGAGAGAGAGAGAGAGAGAGAGAGGGAGAAAGGACGGGGGAGAGATAGGGAGGGGGAGAGAGGAGGGAGATGGAGGGAGAGAAGAGGTGGAGAGGGAGAAAAAAGGGAGAGAAGAGGAGGGAGAGAGAAGGAGAGAGATGGGGAGAGGAGGAGGAGGAGGAGGGGGGAGATGGAGAGAGAGGAGGAGGGAGAGAGGAGGAGAGAGATGGAGAGAGATGGAGAGATGGAGGGAGAGAGGAGGAGAGAGAGGGAGAGAGGAGGAAGGAGAGAGAGGGAGAGAGGAGGAAGGAGAGAGAGGGAGAGAGGAGGAAGGAGAGAGATGGAGGGAGAGGAGGAGGAGGAGGAGGAGAGAGGGAGGGAGGGCGGGGCTGGGGGTTGGTGCGGGGGTCGTCGTCGTCGTCGGCGGCGGCGGCGGCGGCGGCTGGTCCCGATCTGAATTTCTCCAGCTGCTGCTGCGCCAGCCCCACCCCTCCCCCTTCCCCTCCCCCAACCCCGGCCACGCCCTCCCTGGAGGGGGGAGAGGGGCGGGATCCCCCCCCCCCAGACTCTCCCAGCCAATCCGAGTCCCGATTGGCAGCCCCGCAGTCCAATCGCCGACAGCCCTGGGATCCTTGGGATCCTTGGGATGCTCCCTTCCCCTCCACCTCCCGGGAGATGCTGGGCCTGGGAAGTTGAGGAGGGGGTGGGGAGGGGTGGGGGGGACCCTCTCTCCTCTCCCTCCTCGGTCATTCAGTCAGTCGCATTTATTGAGCGCTTGCTGTGTGCGGAGCACTGGACTAAGCGCTTGGGAGAGGACAGGACGACAATAAGCAGACCCGTTCCCTGCCCAGAACGATACATACATACCTGCAGTGACAAAAAATCATCCCGATTTGCTTGTGTCTACCCCAGTACTTAGTACAGTGCCAAGCGCATACTGAGCACTTAACAAATACCCTCATTATTGTTATTATTATAAAGAGTGACCATCTTTGCCCACCAAGAGTTCACAGTCTAGACGGGGGGAGACAGCAATATAAATAAACATCAATACAAATAAATCAAAGGGGCCGGGAGAGGGGGGGAAGAGCAAGGGAAGCAAGTCAGGGCGACGCAGAAGGGAGCGGGAGAAGCGGCGTGGCCTGGTGGCTAGAGCCTGGGCCTAATAATCAGAAGGTCATGGGTTCTAATCCTCGCTCCGTCACCTGTCTGCTGGGTGACCTTGGTTAAGTGGCGTCATTTTTCTGGGCCTCAGTTCCCTCGTCTGCCAAACGGGGATTGAGCCGCCCGTGGGACGGGGACTGGATCCAACCCGATTTGCTGGGATCCACCCCGGCGCTTAGTACAGTGTCTGGCACGTAGTAAGCACTTTTAACAGATACCATAATAATAATTATTATTAAGGAGGAAAGTGGGGCTTAGGATTCTATTGAGCTCCTCTTCTCCGGGTCGGTTCTGATGCTTTAGGGACTCCATCTGCAGTGAAGGCTAGGGTCGGGGGGCTGGTGGAGTAGGGCTGGGGGCTTCCTATGCAAGTGTTGAAAAGGCCGAGAGGAAGGTGTGGGTGTCCGGGGGTGAACGGATTTCCTTGTGGGCAGGGATTGTGTCTGTTTATTGGGGTTATTAATGGTATTTGTTAAGCACTTACTAACAACAGTAGGTGTGGTATTTGTTAAGCGCTTACTCTGTACTAGGCACTGTAATAATAATAACAGTTGTGCTATTTGTGAAGTGCTTACTATGTGCCGGGCACGGTAATGATAGTAATAATAGTAACTGTGGGATTTAAGTGCTTACTATGTGCCAGGAACGGTAATAATAATAATGATAATAACTGTGGGATTTGGTAAGTGCTTACTTGGTGCTAGGCACCGTAGTAATGATAATTGTGCTATTTGTTAAGTGCTTACTATGTGCTAAGCACTGTCATAATGATAAAAATAATTGTGGTATTGGTTAAGCGCTCACTATGTGCCAGGCACTGAAATAATAATAATACTTGTGGTATTTATTAAGCACTTACTGTGTGCCAGGCACTGAAGGGAAGCAGTGTGGCTCAGTGGAAAGAGCACGGTCTTCGGAGTCAGAGGTCAGGGGTTCGAATCCCGGCTCTGCCCCTTAGCTGTGTGACTGTGGGCAAGTCACTTCACTTCTCTGGGCCTCAGTTCCCTCATCTGTAAAATGGGGATGAAGACTGTGAGCCCCACATGGGACAACCTGATTACCTTGTATCTACCCCAGCGCTTAGGCCAGTGCTCTGCACATAGTAAGCGCTTAACAAATACCAACTGTACTAAGAGCTTGGGTGGATACAAGCAAAACAGTTTGGACACAGTCCCTGTCCCACATAGGGCTCGCAGTCTTAAACCCCATTTTCCATATTAGGGAACTGAGTCACAGAGAAGTGAAGTGACTTGCCTGAGGCCACACAGCATATAAGTGGTGGAGCCGGGATGAGAATCCATGAACTTCCGATTCCCACTTAATAATAATAATAATGATGTTGGTATTTGTTAAGCGCTTACTATGTGCAGAGCACTGTTCTAAGTGCTGGTGGTAATCAGATTGTCCCACGTGAGGGTCACAGTTAATCCCCATTTTCCAGATGAGGGAACTGAGGCCCAGAGAAGTGAAGTGACCTGCCCACAGTCACCCAGCTGACAAGTGGCAGAGCCGGGAGTTGAACCCATGACCTCTGACTCCCAAGCCCGGGGTCTTTCTACTGATCCACGCTGCTTCTATGTGCCTCAGTTACCTCACATGGAAAATGGGGATTAAATCCTGCTCCCTCCAATTTAGACTGTGAGCCCCACGTGGGACAGGGACTCTGTCTGACCTGCTTACCTTCTCTCTACACCAGCGCTTACTACAGTGCTTGGTACACAATAAGAGCTTAAAAAGTAACAAACAAACACTCCTGTGCCGGGCACTATACTAAGCCCTGGGGTAGAGGCAAACTAATCAGGTTGGATGCAGTTCCTGTCCCACACTCTTAATGCCCATTTTACAGATGAGGGAACTGAGGCACAGAGATGTAAAGTGACTTTCCCAAGGTCATGCAACAGACATGGGGGGGGGGAACCGGGATTAGAACCCAGGTCCTTCTGACTCCAAGGCTCATGCTCTATTCCCTAGGCTACACAACTGCTAATGGCATTTGTTAAGCACTTACTATGTGCCAGGTACTGTAATGAGAGCTGGGGTGGATACAAATTAATCGGGTTAGGCATAGTCCCTGTCCTACATGGGGCTCACAGTTTTAATCCCCATTTTACAGATGAGGGAACTGAGGCACAGAGAGGTAAAGTGACTTGCCCAGGGTCATCCACCGGTCCAGTGGTGGAGCTAAGCCCCCTTGTTCCTCAGCTCCCCCTCCCTTCCGCGTCACCTCGACCTGCTCCCTTTGCTCCCCCCGACCCCATCCCACCCCACAGCACTTAACGTATGTATATATCTATAATTCTATTTATTTCTATTGATGCCTGTTTACTTGTTTTGATGTCTGTCTCCCTCTTTCTAGACTGTAAGCCTGGTGTGGGTAAGGATTGTCTCTATTGAATTGCATTTTCCAAGCGCTTAGTCCAGTGCTCTGCACACAGTAAGCGCTCAATACATACGATTGAATGAATGAATAAGTGAATGAGCTGGGATTAATAATAATAATAATAATAATGTTGATATTTGTTAAGCGCTTACTATGTGCAGAGTTGTTCTAAGAGCTGGGGTAATCAGGTTGTCCCACGTGAGGCTCACAGTCTTAATCCCCATTTTACAGATGAGGGAACTGAGGCCCAGAGAAGTTAAGTTAGAGAAGCAGCGCGGCTCAGTGGAAAGAGCATGGGCTTAGGAGCCAGAGGCCATGGGTTCTAATCCTTGCTCTGCCACTTGTCAGCTGTGTGACTGTGGGCGAGTCACTTCACTTCTCTGGGCCTCAGTTACCTCATCTGTAAAATGGGGATTAAGACTGTGAGCCTCATGTGGGACAACCTGATTCCCCTTTATCTACCCCAGCACTTAGAACAGTGCTCTGCACACAGTAAGCACCCAACAAATACCAACATTATTATTATTATTAAGTGACTTGCCCACAGTCACACAGCTGACAAGTGGCAGAGGCAGGATTCGAACCCATGACCTCTGACTCCCAAGCCCGGACTCTTTCCACTGAGCCACGCTGCTTCTCTAGAACCCACGTCCATCTGACTCCTCGACCTGCGCTCTGTGCGCTAGGCCGCGCTGCTTCTGTCTGTTAGCATTTGTGTGTGACTCCCGTGACCTTTTTCCTTACTGGGCCCCCGTCTCATCTCTCTCACCGTCCACCCGTTGTCCTCCTTCCTCCCGCCTTCCGGGAATCAATCAGTGGTATTTATTGAGCGCTTACTGCGGGCAGAGCACTGGGCAAAGCCCTTGGGAGAGAATGATCTGGCCCGTCTCGCCGCCGACCCCTGGCCCACATCCTGCCTCTGGCCCGGAACGCCCTCCCTCCTCTAATCCGCCAGACAATGACTCTTCCCCCACTTCAAAGCCTTACTGAAGGCCCATCTCCTCCAAGAAGCCTTCCCAGATGAAGCCCCGCTTTTCCTCATCTCCCACTCCCTTCTGCTTCACCCTGACTTGTTCCCTTTGTTCTTCCCATCTCCCAGCCCCCGAGCATTTATGGCCATACCTGCAATTTTATTGATTTGTATTAAGTCTCTGCCCCCCTCTACACTGTGAGCTCGATGTGGGCCGGGAATGTCACTGCTTAGTCTTGTATTGTACTTTCCCAAGTGCTTAGTACAGTGCTCTGCACCCAGTAAGCGCTCAATAAATACGACTGAATGAATGATCGAATGGAGTGGATAGACATGTTGGTTGTCCTCTTACATCTTGTGGCTTAATGGGAAGAGCCCCGGCTTGGGAGTCAGAGGTCGTTTGTTCTAATCCTGTCTCCGCCCCTTGTCGGCTGTGTGACTTTGGGCAAGTCACTTCACTTCTCTGGGCCTCAGTTCCCTCATCTGGAAAATGGGGATTAAGTCTGTGAGCCCCACGTGGGACAACCTGATCGCCTTGTATCTATCCCAGCGCTTAGAACAGTGCTCGGCACATAGTAAGCGCTTAACAAATACCATCATTATTATTATTATTCTCTTCAAAGCCTTAATAAAAATCACATCTCCTCCAAGAACCCTGCAGACTGCAATCATGGTGATGATGGTGGTAT
Organism: Ornithorhynchus anatinus; assembly: GCF_004115215.2. Classification (NCBI taxonomy): domain Eukaryota; kingdom Metazoa; phylum Chordata; class Mammalia; order Monotremata; family Ornithorhynchidae; genus Ornithorhynchus; species Ornithorhynchus anatinus. The sequence goes on along the minus strand of NC_041728.1, from coordinate 181,200,492 downwards.
TTGTTAAGCGCTTACCACGTGCCAGGCACTATTCTAAGCGCTATGGTGGATACGGGCAAATCGAGTTGGGCTCGGTCTCTGCCCCACGTGGGGCTCACAGTCTCAGTCCCCATTTTACAGATGAGGTAACTGAGGCATAGAGAAGTAAAGTGACTTGCCCAAGGTCACAGGGCAGACAAGTAGCGGAGCTGGGATTAGAACCCATGACCTTCTGACTTCCAGGCCCAGGCTCTACTAATGTTGGTATTTGTTAAGCGCTTACTATGTGCAGAGCACTGTTCTAAGCGCTGGGGTAGATACAGGGTCATCAGGTTGTCTCACGTAAGATTCACAGTTAATCCCCATTTTACAGATGAGGTAACTGCGGGACAGAGAAGTTAAGTGACCTGGTATTTGTTAAGCGCTTACTATGTGCAGAGCACTGTTCTAAACGCTGGGGGAGAGACAGGGTCATCAGGTTGTCCCACGTAAGATTCACAGTTAATCCCCATTTTACAGATGAGGTCACTGAGGCCCAGAGAAGTGAAGTGACTTGCCCACCGTCACGCAGCTGACAAGTGGCAGAGCCGGGAGTCGAACCCATGACCTCTGACTCCGAAGCCCAGGCTCTTTCCAGGAAGAGAGAGGCCTGGGGCGGATCAGGGCATAGCAGGGCCGTCGCGGGAGCCCTAAATTCTCACCACCATCTCCTTTCCCTTCCATTGGTCAGGCTGCCCGGTGCCCGGTGCTTCCAGGTAAGGAGCCCACATTTAGACCGTAAACTCGTTGTGGGCAGGGAATGCATCTGAATATTGTTCTCCTGGACCCTCCCGAGTGCTCAGTACCGTGCTCTGCACACAGTCAGCGCTCAGTAAATACCATGGATGGACTGATTTATTTTAAGGTCCCTCTCGCCCTCTAGACCGCAACCTTGTTGTGGGCGGGGAATGTGTCCGTTTATTATTCATTCATTCAATCATATTTATTAATAATAGTAATAATGTTGGTATTTGTTAATAATAATGATGGTATTTGTAAAGTGCTTACTATGTGCAGAGCACTGGGTAGACACAAGGGAATCAGGTTGTCCCACGTGGGGCTCACAGTCTTCATCCCCATTTTACAGATGAGGTCACTGAGGCACAGAGAAGTGAAGTGACTTGCCCACAGTCACACAGCTGACAAGTGGCAGAGCTGGGAGTCGAACCCATGACCTCTGACTCCAAAGCCCGTGCCCTTGCCACTGAGCCACGCTGCTTCTGCTGCTGCTGCTTCTCTTGTTAAGCTTACTATGTGCAGAGCACCGTTCTAAGCGCTGGGGGAGACCCAGGGGAATCGGGTCGTCCCACGCGGGGCTCCCGGTCTTGATCCCCATTTTACAGATGAGGTAACTGAGGCCCAGAGAAGTGAAGTGACTTGCCCACATTCATACAGCTGACAAGTGGCAGAGCCGGGATTCGAACCCATGAATTAAGCGCTTACTGTGTGCAGAGCACTGTACTAGGCGCTTGGGAGAGTGCAACAGTAGACAGACACATTCCCTGTACACAACAGAAGGCGGGAGGTAGACATAGATACAAATAAATAAATTACGGTTATGGACAGAAGTGCCGTGGGGCCTGGAGGGGGGAAGAACAAAGAGGGGGAATCAGGGAGACGCAGAAGGGAGTGGGAGAAGAGGAGAGGAGGGGCTCAGCTGGGAAGGCCTCTGGGAGGAGGTGGGCCTTCAATAAGGTTTCGAAGGGGTGGAGAGTCATTGTCTGTGGGATTTGAGGAGGGAAAGCGCTCCCCGCCAGAGGCAGGACGTGGGCCAGGGGTCGGCGGCGGGACGGGCGAGAAAGAGGCCCAGTGAGAAGGTTAGCATTAGAGGAGTGAAGTGCGTGGGCTGGGTTAGCACAGTGCTTTACACGCAGTAAGCGCTCGATAAATTCTACTGCGTGAATGAACTGATGAATTTAGATTTTGCGAGGGGGTGAGAGGGAGGGGATGCTAAGAACAGCAGCAATTAGGGGATGGGGTGGGGAAGGGAGGATGGGCCTGGATCCAGAGAGGAATCCTAAGCAGTGATTGAGCCCAGACTCCACTCTCATTCATTCATTCGATCGAATTTATTGAGCGCTTACTATGTGCAAAGCACTGTACTAAGCCCTTGGGAGAGGACAATACAACAACAGACACATTCCCAGACCATAAGGCTCACTCCTCTCCGTGTGGGGCTGACCCATGAGAAGCAGCGTGGCCTAGAGGAAAGAGACTGGGCCTGGAGTCAGAGGACGTGGGTTCTAATCCCGACCCTGCCAAGTGTCTGCTGTGTGACCTTGGGAAAGTCACTTCACTTCTCGGGGCCTCCGTCACCTCAGCTGTAAAATGCAGATCAAGAATGTGAGCCCCATGTGGGACAGGGACTGCATTCCACCTGATGACCTATCCCAGTGCTTAGAACAGTGCTTGGCACATAATAAGCGCTTAACCAATACCACTATTATTATTATTATCCACAGTCCACTGGGTTCAGGAAGGGAGCTTTTGTTTTTCATGGTATTTGTTAAGTTCTTGGTCTGTGCTAGACACTTTTTTAAGCACTGGGGTAGATACAAGCTCATCAGGTTGGACAAAGTCCCTGTCCAACATGGGATTCACAGTCTTGATCCCCATTTTGCATATGAGAGAGCTGAGGCGCAGAGAAGTGAAGTGACTTGCTCCAGGTCACACAGCAGACAAGTGGCAGAGGAGGGATTAGAACCCAGGTCCTTCTGACTTCCAGGCCCGGGCTCTAGACATTAGGCCACACTGCTTGGAATCGGAGGAAAGAGACCCCACTTTGGCCATCCTGATTGCATCCCTGGCTCCTCTGTTCTCCCTACCACCTACCCCGGCCTCTCCTCCATCCCTCCTGAATAATAATAATTGTGGTATTTCTTAAGCATTTATTCTGTACCAGGCACTGTACTAAGCACTGGAGTGCAGAGAAGCAAATCAAGACAATAATAATGCCGGTGTTTGTTAAGCGCTTACTATGTGCCGAGCACTGTTTTAAGCACTGGGGTGGACACAGGGGAATCAGGTTGTCCCATGTGGGGTTCACAGTCTTCATCCCCATTTTACAGATGAGGTCACTGGGGCCCAGAGAAGTGAAGTGACTTGCCCAAAGTCACACAGCTGCCAAGTGGCGGAGCCGGGATTAGAACCCGCGACCTCTGACTCCCAAGCCCGGACTCTTTCCACAGTCCCTGTCCCCCATGGGGCTCACAGTCTTCACCCCCATTTTGCAGATGAGGGAACTGAAGCACAGAGAAGTGAAGTGGATTGCCCAAGGCCACACAGCAGTTAGGCGGCAGAGCCAAGACTAGAACCCATGACCTTCTGACTCCCAGTCCCGGGCTTTATTCACTATGCCGTGACCTACATCTCCTCGCCGTAGCTCCCTCCTTCATTTATTCATTCATTTAATCCTATTTATTGAGCGCTTACTGTGTGCAGAGCACTGGACTAAGCGCTTGGGGGAGTGCAATTCAACAACAGACCCAGCCAGGGACGAGCTCACAGTCTAAAGGGGGAGACAGAAATAAGAAAGCAGCCTGGTGTAGTGGATAGATCCCAGGCCTGGAAGTCAGGAGGTCATGGGTTCTAATCCCAGCTGTGCCACTTGTCTGCTGTGGGATCTTGGGCAAGTCCCTTCGCTTCTCTGGGCCTCCGTTCCCTCATCTGGAGATTGGGGATTGAGACTGAGCCCCACGTGGGACAGGGACTGTGTCCAACTCGCTTTGCGGGTATCCACCCTAGCGCTTAGTACATAGTAAGTGCTTAACAAATACCATCATTAGCTTCAAAGCCCCCCATCCCCTCCCCCCCTCCTCCCTCCCCTCCCTTCCGTCCTTCTCCACGGCAGCCCGCACGCTCCGCTCCTCTGCCGCCGCTCACCTCCTCCCTGGGCCTCCTTCTCGCCCGTCCCGCCGCCGACCCCCGGCCCACGTCCTCCCTCTGGCCTCGAACGCCCTCCCTCCTCACCGCCGCCAAACTAACTCTCTTCCCCTCTTCCAAGCCCTACCGAGCGCTCACCTCCTCCAGGAGGCCTTCCCAGACTGAGCCCTCCCTTTCCCTCCGGCCCTCCTCATTCCCCCAACTCCCTCCTTCTGCTCTACCCCCTTCCCCTCCCCACAGCACTTGTGTATATTTGCATATATTATTTATGACTCTATGTGCTTATATCTATGATTCTATTTATCTATTTTGATGCTATTGATGCCTAAGAAGCAGCAGGGCTCAGTGGAAAGAGCACGGGCTTAGGAGTCAGACGTCATCGGTTTTGATCCCGGCTCCGCCACCTGTCAGCTGGGTGACTTTGGGCAAGTCACTTCACTTCTCGGTGCCTCAGTGGCCTCATCTGTAAAATGGGAACGAAGACCGTGAGCCTCACGTGGGACCACCTGATGACCCGGTATCTGCCCCAGCGCTTAGAAAGTGCTCGGCACCTAGTAAGCGCTTCCCAAATATCAATATTATCATTATTATTGTTTCATTCTGTTGTCTGAATCCCCCCTTCTGGACCGTGAGCCCGTCTTTGGGTAGGGATTGTCTCTCTCTGGTGCCAAATTGTACCTTCCAAGCGCTTAGTCCAGTGCTCTGCCCACGGTAAGCGCTCAATAAATTGAATGAATGAATGAATATATATAAATAAATAGATCTACTCATCATGTATTCTTGTTTCTCCCTTCCTTCCTCTCTCTTTCTTATTAAGGTGGGAAAGAGGCAGGGGGTGGATGGTTTCTAGCGTATTCTTAGCCCGGGAGCTGAAGTTGGCGAGGCGTTTCCATCTCAACCAGGCAGGCGGCTGCTGACCTGCCATAGAGACTGTGTGCGTGTGCATGTGTGTGGGGGGCTTTCTCTGCCTCTTACTTGTTCTCTCTTTCTCCATCTCTCTTTGTCTCTTTCCTCCCCCATCTGTGCTCTCTGTCCTTCTGCCTCCCGCTCTAGCCTGAGGTAATAATTCAAAATAATAAATAAGGATGGGAAGCCGCACGGGGTAACGGATAGAGCCCGGGCCTGGGAATCAGAAAGAGCCCGGGCTTGGGAGTCAGAGGTCATGAGTTTGAATCCCGGCTCTGCCACTTGTCAGCTGGGTGACTGTGGGCGAGTCACTTCACTTCTCTGGGCCTCAGTGACCTCATCTGTAAAATGGGGATTAACTGTGAGCCTCACGTGGGACAACCTGATCACCCTGTATCTACCCCAGCGCTTAGAACAGTGCTCGGCACATAGTAAGCGTTTAACAAATACCAACATTATTATTATTAATCCTGACTCCCCCACATGTCTGCTGTGTGACCTTGGGCAAATCACTTCAATTCTCTGTGCCTCAGTTACCTCATGTGTAAAATGGGGATTAAGACCGGGAGCCCCACGCGGGACTGGGACTGTGTCCAATCTAATTGGCTTGTATCCAATCAGAGATAATAATAGATAGTAATAGAGATAATAGATAATAATAATAATAATAGAGAAGGAGCGTGGCTCAGTGGAAAGAGCCCGAGCTTGGGAGTCAGAGGTCACGGGTTCGAATCCCAGCTCTGCCACTTGTCAGCTGTGTGACTGTGGGCAAGTCACTTCACTTCTCTGGGCCTCAGTTACCTCATCTGTAAAGTGGGGATTAAGACTGTGAGCCTTACATGGGACAACCTGATGACCCTGTATCTCCCCCAGTGCTTAGAACAGTGTTCTGCACATAGTAAGTGCTTAACAAATACCAACATTATTATTATTATTATCCACCCCAGAGCTTAGTACAGTGCCTGGCACATAGAAAGCGCTTAACAAATACCACAGTATGTTTGTTATTGTTAAGGTCTCGCTAAGTGCTCAGCACTTTTCTCAGCACTGCGGTAGATAGAGGGTCATTCATGCATTCATTCATTCATTCATTCATTAGTATTTATTGAGCAATTACTATGTGCAGAGCACTGGACTAAGCGCTTGGAATCTACAAATCGGTAACAGATAGAGACAGTCCCTGCCCATTGACGGGCTTACAGTCTAATCGGGGGAGAAGAACAGACAAGGACAATAGCAATAAATAGAATCGAGGGGATGAACATCTCATTAAAACAATAGCAATAAATAGAATCAAGGTGATGTACATCTCATTAACAAAATAAATAGGGTAATAAAAATATATACAGTTGAGCGGACGAGCACGGTGCTGAGGGGAGGGGAAGGGAGAAGGGGAGGAGCAGAGGGAAAGGGAGGAAAAGAGGGCTTAGCTGAGGGGAGGTGAAGGGGGCATAGAGGGGGAGCAGAGGGAGCAGAGGGAAAAGGGCATTCATTCAATTGTATTTATTGAGCACTTACTGGGTGCAGAGCACTGGACTAAGCACTTGGGAGAGGACAATAGAACAATAAACAGACACATTCCCTGCCCAACACTGTGCTAGCAGCACTGAGCACCTACAGTAATAATAATAATAATAATGTTGGTATTTGTTAAGCGCTTACTATGTGCCGAGCACTGTTCTAAGCGCTGGGGTAGAAACAGGGGAATCAGGTTGTCCCACGTGGGGCTCACAGTCCCCTCGACTCTATTTATCGCCATCGTTCTCGTCTGTCCGTCTCCCCCGATCAGACCGTAAGCCCGTCAAACGGCAGGGACTGTCTCTATCTGTTGCCGACTTGTTCATCCCAAGCGCTTAGTACAGTGCTCTGCACATAGTAAGCGCTCAATAAATACTATTGAATGAATTTTACAGATGAGGTAACTGAGGCACCGAGAAGTGAAGTGACTTGCCCACAGTCACACAGCTGACAAGTGGCCGAGCCGGCATTCGAACCCATGACCTCTGACTCCAAAGCCCGTGCTCTTTCCACTGAGCCACGCTGCTTCTCTGGAGCACTATACTAGGCCATTGGGAGAGTACAACATAACAGAGACAAGTAGACATATTCCCTAACCACAGCGAGCTAAAGTCTTTTCAGGTTGGATACAGTCCCTGGCCCATGTGCGGCTCACGGTCTTAATCCCCATTTTACAGATGAGGTAACTGAGCCACTGAGAAGTGAAATGAAGTAAGGTTGTTCCCCCCTTATAGTAATAACAATAATAATAGTGGTATTTGTTCAGCACTTACTCTGTGCCAGGCAGTGTACTAAGCGCTGGGATAGATACAAGTAAATGAGGTTGGACCCAGTCCCCGACCCACATGGGGCTCACGGTCTTAATCCCCATTTTACAGATGAGGTAACGGAGGCACAGAGAAGTGAAGTGACCTGACCAAGATCACACAGCACACAAGAGGCAGAGCCAGGATTAGAACCCAGGTCTTTCTGACTCCCAGGCCCAGACTCTAACCCCTAAGCTATGCTGCTTCAACCTCACCCTCTCTACTCTCCCTGGATGCCCCGAATAATAATAATAATAATAATAATAATAATAACAATGGATTTGTTAAGCACTTACTATGTGCCAACCACTGTTCTAAGCACTGGGGGAGATAGAAGGTAATCAGGTTGTCCCAGGTGGGGCTCACAGTCTTACTCCCCATTTTACAGAGGAGGTAACTGAGACACAATGAAGTGACTTGCCCAAAGTCAAACAGCTGACAAGTGGCGGAGCTGGGATTCGAACCCACTACTTCTGACTCCCAAGCCCTTGCTCTTTCTTCTAAGCCATGATGCTTTCCCCTTGAGGGTTTTGGTGGGATCCCCCTGTCTTCACAGCCGTGGCTCTTGTCCGTCTGAAAGGTCCCAGGGCGCCGGGGCTCCCAGTCTTAGAGAAAAACACCAAAACCCAAAGAGTTTCCTTGACCTCCCCAGAAGGATTCCACCCTAGATCCATGCAATCGTATTTATTGAGCGCTTACTGTGTGCAGAGAACTGTACTAAGCTCTTGGGAGAATACGATATGGCTTAGTGGACACAGCATGGGCCTGGGAGTCAGAGGTCATGGGTTCAAATCCCGGCTCAGCCGCTTATCAGCTGTGTGACTTTGGGTAAGTCACCTCACTTCTCTGGGCCTCAGTTACCCCATCTATAAAATGGGGATGAAGACGGTGAACCCCACGTGGGACAACCTGATTGCCTTGTATCCTCCCCAGCGCTTAGTACAGTGCTTTGCACATAGTAAGTGCTTAACAAATGCCATCATTATTATTATTATTATTATTGTTTCACTTCTCTGTGCCTCAGTTACCATATCTGGAAAATGGGGATGAAGAAGGTGAGCCCTTTGCGGGACAGGGACTGTGCCTAACCCAATTTGCTTGTATTCATCCCAGCACTTAGTAAAGTGCCTGGCACATAGTAAGCGCTTAACAAATACCGTTATTATTACTAAAAACCAGACACAATCCCTGCCCACAGTGAGCTTACAGTCTAGAGGGAGGAAACAGACATTAATAGAAATCACTTGTCAGCTGTGTGACTGTGGGCAAGTCACTTAACTTCTCTGTGCCTCAGTGACCTCATCTGCAAAATGGGCATTAAGATTGTTGTCCCTCACGTGGGACAACCTGATGACCCTGTATCTCCCCCAGCACTTAGAAAAGTGCTCTGCACATAGTAAGGGCTTGGCAAATACGTAATCATTATTATTATTATTAATACAGAACAGATATGGACAGATAAATGCTGTGGGATTGGGAAGGGGGATGAAGAAAGGGAGCAAGTCAGGGTGACCCAGAGGGGAGTGGGAGAAGAGGAAAGGAGGGCTTAGTCAGGGAAGGCCTCTTGGAGGAGGTGGGCCTTCAATAAGCCTTTGACGTGGGGAGAGTAATAATAATAATAATAGCGATGGCATTTGTTAAGCACTTACTATGTGCCAGGCACCGTACTAAGCACTGGGGTGGATACGAGAATATCAGTTTGGCCACAGTCCCCGTCCCACTTGGGGCTCACAATCTTAATCTCCATTTTACAGATGAGATCACTGAGGCATAGAGAAGGTCACATAACAGACGAGTGGCAGAGCGGGGATTAGAACCCAGGGCCTTCTGACTCCCAGGTCCGGGCTCTATCCATTAGGCCATGCTTCTTCTCTGCTACGCTTGCCTCCTGTGTGTGCTTGGACGAGTCACTTCACTTCTCTGGGCCTTAGTTCCCTAATCGGGAAAGTGAGGATTCAATATCTCTTCTCCCTCTTATTTAGATTGTGAGCTCCTCGTGGGACCCGATTGTCTTGCATCTACCTCAGCACTTAATACAGCTTTTCAGCAGTAACATGGCACAGTGGATGGGTCTGGGAGGCAGAAGGTCATGGGTTCTAATCCCGACTCTGCCACTTGTCTGCTGCGTGACCTTGGGCAAGTCACTTCCCAGACTAAGCCCCTCTTTTCCTCTGCTCCTCCTCCCCTCCCCATTGCCCCCCACCCACTCCCTTTACTCTACCCCCCCACCCCAAAGCACTTGTGTATATATGTCTATATTTATAATTATAATTCTATTTGTTTATATTAATGAAGCATATATATCTGTGACTCAGTGGAAAGAGCCCGGGCTTGGGAGTCAGAGGTCATGGGCTCGAATTCCGGCTCTGCCCCTTGGCAGCTCGGTGACTGAGGGCAAGTCACTTAACTTCTCTGTGCCTCAGTTACCTCCTCTGTAAAATGGGGATTAAGACTGTGAGCCTCACGTGGGGCAACCTGATGACCCTGTATCTACCCCAGCGCTTAGAACAGTGCTCGGCACATAGGAAGCACTTAACAAATACCAACATTATTATTATTATTAGTACAATGCCTGGCATGTAGTAAGCACTTAACAAAAGCCGTGATAATAATTATTATCATTATTACAGTGCTTGACACATAGTAAGGCTTAACAAATACCACAGTTATTAACAATTTCCACAAATATCGCTGCCACCTGGTGAATCTTTTTCCCTCGATTCCATCACCCAGATTGCCCCTCTCTTTTCCTCTCCTATTTTGGGGTCCCGGCACGATGGTCCAGGTGGACTAGTAAAGAGAGCACAGAGGGCTTGGGCTTTTTAAAAAAATTTTTAACAGTATTTATTAAATACTTACTATGTGCCAGGCACTGTACTAAGCGCTGGGACAGATATAAACTAATCAGGTTGGACACAGTCCATGTTCCATGTTCACGGTCTTAATCGCCATTTTACAGTTGAGGGAACAGAGGCCCAGAGAAGTGAAGTGACTAGCCCAAGGTCACATGGCAGTCAAGTGGTCGAGCCGGGACTAGAACCCCGGTCCCCTGACTCCCAGGGCCGTGCTCTTTCCACAGGGGGATGGTGCTTCTCACAGCTCTGCCACTTGCCTCCTGTGTGACCATGACCAAATTGCTCTGTGCCTCAGTTTCCTCATCTCCATCTCTTTTCACTCCTTAGCTTGTGAGCCCTATGTGACGCAGAGACTGTGTCCAACCTGATTATTTTGTATCTACCTCAATGCTTTGGACAGTGCCTGGCGCTTAGTAAGCACTTAACAAATACCATAATAATTATTATTATTACATTGTATCTGCCCCAGCACTTAGAACCGCGCTTACAACCCGGTCTGCATACTGCACTCCTCTAATGCTAATCACTGCACCTCGATCTCGTCTATCTTCCGCCGACCGCTCGCCCACGTCCTGCCTCTGGCCTGGACCGCCCTCCCTCCTTCTATCCGACAGATCATTCCTCTCTCCGCCTTCAAATCCTAACCGAAGGCCCACCTCCTCCAAGAGGCCTTCCCAGATTGAGCCCTCCTTTCCTCTTCTCTGACTCCCTTCTGCGTCACCCTGACTCGCTCCCTTTCTTCGTCCCTCTTCCCACCCCCAAGGCACTTGTTTCCAGATCTGAAATTGTATTTATTTCTATTAATGTCTGTCTTCCCCTCTAGACTGTAAGCTCACTGTGGACAGGGAATGTGTTGTCCTCTCGCAAACGCTTGGCGCAGCACCCTGCACTCAGTAAGCATTCATTAAATAGTTATAATAAGGACAGTGTTTCCTGACACAAGTAGTCTGGTCTAATGGCTTAGGGAAGCAGCGTGGCTCAGTGGAAAGAGCCCGGGCTTCGGAGTCAGAGGTCGTGGGTTCGACTCCCAGCTCTGCCACTTGTCAGCTGGGTGACTGTGGGCGAGTCACTTCACTTCTCTGTGCCTCAGTTACCTCATCTGTAAAATGGGGATTAACTGTGAGCCCCATGTGGGATGACCTGATTAGCCTGTATCTCCCCCAGCGCTTAGAACAGTGCTCTGCACATAGTGAGCGCTTAACAAATACCAATATTAAAGGATTGATGGCTAGAGCCCAGACCTGGGAATCAGAAGGACCTGGGTTCTAACCCCGGCTCCACCATCTGCCTGCTGTGTAACCTTAGGCAGCATAGTTCAGTGGAAAGAGCCCAGGCTTGGGAGTCAGAGGTCATGGGTTTGAATCCCCGCTCTGCCACTTGGCAGCTGGGTGACTGTGGGCAAGTCACTTCACTTCTCTGTGCCTCAGTTACCTCATCTGTAAAATGGGGATGAAGACTGTGCGCCTCCCGTGGGACAACCTGATGACCCTGTATCTACCCCAGCACTTAGAACAGTGCTCTGCACATAGTAAGCGCTTAACAAATACCAACATTATTATTATTATTATCCACCCCAGCACTTAGTACAGTGCCTGGCACATAGAAAGTGCTTAACAAATACCATAGCAAACTAACAAATAAATACCATAATTATTAGTTTTTATTACTAAGTGCCGGGGAACAAATACCAACCTCACTTCTCTGTGCCTCAGTTCCCTCATCTGTAAAATGGGTTGAAGACTGTGAGCCCCATGTGGGACAGGGACTCTGTCCATCCCGATTAGCTTGTATCTACCCCAGTAGTTAGTACAGTGCCTGGAACATGGTAAGTGTTTAAAAAATGCTATTTAAAAAAGTAACTCCTTAACAAATTGTTGTTGTCTTATGCTGTCGAGTCGTGTCCGACCCATAGCGACGCCATAGACACATCTCTTCCAGAATGCCCCACTTCCATCGTTCCGGTAGCGGATCCATAGAGTTTTCTCAGTAAAAATCTAGAAGTGGTTTATTATTGCCTCCTTCCGGGCAGTAAACCTGTGTGACTGTGGGCAAGTCACTGAACTTCTCTGTGCCTCAGTTACCTCATCTGTAAAACGGGGATTAAGACCGTGAGCCCCACGTGGGACAACCTGATTCCCCTGTGTCTACAGCGCTCTGCACATAGTAAGCGCTTAACAAATACCAACATTATTAGACTGTAAGCCTGTCAGTGGGCAGGGATTGTCTCTAGTGCCGAACTGTCCATTCCAAGCGCTTAGTACCGTGCTCTGCACATAGTAAGTTCTCAATAAATACTACTGAATGAACGAATAAACGAGTCTCTGCCCTCGACTCTCTCCCATGCCACTGCTGCCCAGCACGGGGGAGTTTTGACTTTTAGCAGATGGTCTTCCACTCGCTAGCCACTAGCCAAGCGAGGAATGGAATGCGTAGGCCTCTGTTTCACTCTCCCTCCCGTAGTCGTGACTGGTAGAGGCCTGGAAACTCTCCAGGTGCGACCCTGAAAGGGCCCTTTAACAAATACCATATAAAAATAATGTGGGGCCGGGACAATGTCTCTTCTGATCTGATTATCTGGAATATTGCAGTACATAGCACTGGGTGGGGACTGATTGATTAGCTCCTGAGGTTCTTCCTATCTAAAAGGAAAACAGACAGAACATATACAGTGAGAGCAGGAGAAAAATCGTAGTCTAATGTAACAGTGAGGATGTGAAAAAATAAATAGACTGAAAGCTTGTTATGGGCAGAGAACGTGTCTATCAACTCTATTCCGCCACTTGTCAGCTGTGTGACTGTGGGCAAGTCACTTAACTTCTCTGGGCCTCAGTTCCCTCATCTGTAAAATGGGGATTGACTGTGAGCCTCGCGTGGGACAACCTGATTACCCTGTATCCACCTCAGTGTTTAGAACAGTGCTCGGCATATAGTAAGCGCTTAACAAATACCAACATTATTATTATTATTATTTTATTGTTCTCTCCCAAGTGCTTCGTCCAGTGCTCTCCACACAGGAAGTGCTCAATAAATACCACTGATTGATTGAATAAATGTTATATGTATGTCAATACATGCACAAATGAGGAGCGGTGTGGCCTAGCGGAAAGAACACAGTCCTGGAAGTCAGAGGACCTGGGTTCGAATCCCAGCTCTGCCACTTGTCTGCGGTGTGACCTTTGGCAAGCCACTTCACTGCTTTGGGTCTCAAGTTTCCTCCTCTGTGAAATGGAGATTCAATCCTGTTCTCCCTCCTGCTTAGACTGTGAGTCCCTGTCCCCCATGTGACCAACTTATAATAATAATAATAATAATGATGGCATTTCTTAAGCACTTACTTTGTGCCAAGCACTGTTCTAAGCTCTGGGGTTGGGGTACAAGGTCATCAGGTCGTCTTACGCGGGGCTCACAGTCTCAATTCCCATTTTAAAGAGGAGGTAACTAAGGCACAGAGGAGGTAAATGACTTGTCCAAAGTCACACACCTGATAACTGGCGGAGTGGAGATTAGAACACACGACCTTCTGACTCCCAAGCCCGGGATCTTTCCACTAAGCTAAGCTGCTTGTCTACCCCAGCGCTTAGAACGGTTCTTGACACACAACAAACACTTAAGAAATTCCGCCACTATTTATTTATCAATCAATAGATAAATGATTGACTGATGGATTGAAATCCGGTTCCGATCTGGTCTGAACCAGCAGCAGTTCCAGATTTCACCACCGGAGGGCTCTGCAGGCATGCGCTGTGTTTGTGCGCATGTGCAGTTCATCCTATGAAATTAAATAATATTAATAAAATTAATATTAATTATATTTTATTAAATTAAATTAATAATATTGGGGTTTTTAAGCGCTCACGATGTGCAAAGCACTGTTCTAAGCGCTGGGGTAGGTACAGGGTAATCAGGTTGTCCCACCTGAGGCTCACGGTCTTAATCCCCATTTTACAGATGAGATAACTGAGGCCCAGAGAAGTGAAGTGACTTGCCCAAGGTCACACAGCTGACAAGTGGCGGAGGCGGGATTGGAACCCAAGACCTCTGACTCCTGAGCCTGTGCTCTTTCCACTGAACCACGCTGGAAGCTGTCTACCATCCCAGCCCAGGGCATAGCTGGCTATACCCCAAATCAATCAATCAGTCAATCAATTGAATTTATTAAGTGCTTACTGTGTGCAGGGCACTGTACTGAATAGCACCGTTCAGAGAAGCAGCATGGCACAGTGGATAGAGCATGGGCTAGAATGTCATGAGTTCTAATTCTGACTCCACCATTTGTCTGCTGGGTGGGTGACCTTGGGCAAGTCACTTCATTTCTCTGTGCCTCAGTTACCTCATCTGTAAAATGGGGATTGAGGCTGTGAGCCCCACATGGGACAGGGACCGTGTCCAACTCGATTTGCTTGTATTCACCCCGGCACTTAGTAATAAAAACTAATAATTATGGTATTTATTTGTTAATTTGTTATGGTATTTGTTAAGCGTTTACTATGTGCCAGGCACTGTTCTATGCTCTGGGGTAGAAACGAGATAATTGGGTTGGACCCAATCCCTGTCCCACACTGGGTTCACTGTCTTTATCCCCATTTTCCAACTGAGGGAACTGAGGCACAGAAAAGTGAAGTGACTTGCCCAAGGTCACATAGAAGATGAGTGGCAGAGCCGGGATTAGAACCCATGACCTTCTAACTCCCAGGCCCAGGCTGTAGCCACTGGGCAAATAATAAGTGCTTAACAAATACTATTATTATTATTATCATTATTGTTATTATTATTACTAAGAGAAGCACTGTGCTGAGAAGAAGCATGGGTTAGTGGAAAGAGCACAGGCCATGCTAATTCTGCTCCACCAACTGTCTGCTGGGGAAGGGACCTTGGGCAGGTCACTTTGCTTCTCTGTGCCTCAGTTTCCTCATAATGGGGAGTCAAAACCTGTTCTCCCTCCTACTGAGGCTGAGAGACCCAAGTAGGACCTGATGATCTTGTATCCACCCCAGCCCTTAGTACAGTGCCAAGCACATAGTAAGTACTTAACAAATGCACAATGATTATTATCATTATTATTATTACTAAGTGCTTGGGAAAGTAGCAGCATGGCTTAGTCGAGAGGGCCTGGGACTCAGAAGGACCTGGGTTCTAACCCCAGCTCTGTTACATGTCTGCTGTGTGACCTTGGGCAAGTCATTTCACTTCCCTGGGCCTCAATTACCTCATCTGTAAAATGGGGATTAAGGGTGTGCGCCCCATGTGGGTCAAGGTCTCCAGCGCTTAGGTCAGTGCTTGGCACATAGTAAGCGCTTAACAAGTACCATCATTATTATTATTAGAATACAACACAGATGGTAGACACTTTCCCTGCCCTCAAGCATCTTACAATCTAGAGGAGGAGACAGTAAAATAAATTAGAGATATTCATTCATTCAGTAGTATTTATTGAGTGCTTACTATGTGCAGAGCACTGTACTAAGTGTTTGGAATGTACAATTCGGCAACAGGTAGAGACAATCCCTGCCCAATAATGGGATATGGACATAAGTGCTGTGGGGCTGATGGTGGGATGAATGGATGGAGACCAGATTTGTACCTCCAAGACCCCCTCAATTCATTCATTCATTCAGTGGCATTTATTGAGCATTTACTGTGTGCAGAGCACTGTACTAAATGCTTGGGAGAGGACAGTACAACAATAAAAAGACACCTTCCCTGACCACAGTGAACTTACAGTCCGTAGGCTCAATCAGAGGACTGAGGTTTCAAGACAAGTTCTGCCACTTTCCTGCTGTGTGACCTTGGGCAAGTCATTTCATTTCTCTGGATCTCAGTTTCCTCAACTGTAAAATGGTATTTGGGTACCTGTTCTCCTTTCCCCTTTGACCATGAGCGTCACGTGGGACAGCGACTGCATTTGACCTAATTATCTTACATTTAACCCAAGGTGCTTAGTATAGTGCTCGGCACATAGTAAACGCTTACAAAATATTATTATTACTATTGTTGTTATTATCATTATATTTCCAGCCCCAGTTCAGATCACTCACTTTTTGGGGGGTATTTCTTAAGCGTCTGCTATGTGCCAGGCAACGTACTAAAGTGCTAGGGTAGATTCCGGCTAATTAGGCGGGACACAGTCCATGTCCCACATGGGGCTCTGTCTTAATCCCCATTTTACAGATGAGGCTACTGAGGCACAGGGAAGTTAAATGACTTGCCAAAGGTCACACAACAGATAACTCTCCATCACCTTGCCCCCTCCTATCTCACCTACCTTCTCTCTTTCTACTACCCATCCCGTACGCTCCGCTCCTCTGCCGCTGCTCACCTCCTCACCGTCCCCCGTTCTCGCCTGTCCCACTGTCGACCCCCGGCCCACGTCCTCCCGCTGTCCCGGATGCCCTCCCTCCTCACCTCCGCCAAACTAACTCTCTTCCCCTCTTCAAAGCCCTACTGAGAGCTCACCTCCTCCGAGAGGCCTTCCCAGACTGAGCTACCTCTTTTCCCTCTGCTCCCTCTCTGCTCCCCCTCCACCCTCTGCTCCCTCCCCCTTCCCCCCTTCACCTCCCCTCAGCTAAGCCCCCTTTCCCTCTGCTCCTCCCCCTCTCCCTTCCCCTCCCCTCAGCACTGTGCTCATTTGGATAGATTTTTATTACCCTATTTATTTTGTTAATGAGGTGTACATCTCCTTGATTCTATTTATCGTGATTATGTTGTCTTGTTTTTGTCTGTCTGACTCCTCCGATTAGACCGTGAGCCCGTCATTAGGCAGGGATTGTCTCTGTTGCCGAACTGTCCATTCCAAGCACTTAGTACAGTGCTCTGCACATAGTAAGTGCTCACTAAATACTATTGAATGAATGAATGAATAAGTGGAGGAGCTGGGATTAGAACCCAGGTCCTTCTGACTCCCGGGCCCTTGCCCACTAAGTCAAGCTGCTTCTCATAGGGTACACATTCCACAGAACCACCCTGGTGCATCAGAAAGACCCCCCTGAACACCCTCTCTCTCCCCCCACCCCCAGATAACCATAGAGAGTTCCAGGCTCCATAGAATTCCCAGATTCACACTCTGCCAGTGAGAGAGGAGGGAAAAGTTACTAGTGAAGGTAGGAGGAGAATCAAGTGAGAATTTTGATGAACCAAGACCTGAAAGTGTTTCAAGGAAGAAGAAAAAGTTACTAGTGACGGTAGGAGGAGAACCAAGTAAGAATTTTGATGAACCTCCTGCAAGTATTTGAAGGAGGAAGGGAGGGTTGTTAGTGAAGGTAGGAGGAAAAGCAAGTGAGAATTTTGATGAACCAAGGCCTGAAAGTGTTTCAAGGAAGAAGGAAAAGTTACTAGTGAAGGTAGGAGGAGAACCAAGTGAGAATTTTGATGAACCAAAGCCTGAAAATGTTTCAAGGAGGAGAGAAGGGATGTCAGTGAAAGTACGAGGAGAACCAACTGAGAATTTTGATGAACCAAGGCCTGAAAGTGTTTCAAGGAGAAAGAAAAGGTTACTAGTAAAGGTAGGAGGAGAACCGAGTGAAAATTTTGATGAACCAAGGCCTGAACGTGTTTCAAGGAGGAAGGGAGGATTGTTAGTGAAGGTAGGAGGAGAACCAACTTTGAATTTTGATCAACCAAAGCTTGAAAGTGTTGTGGTTGAAGTCACATAACCATTCAAGAGAGGAGCTAGGACTGGTGTTCTCCACTAAGCTCTCATTTCACCTTTTCCTCTCCTTTTCATGTCACCCTTACACTTGGATTTGCAGGCTTTATTCCCCTCACCCTCAGCCCCCAGCACTTCTGTCCATATCCATTATTTTATATTAATGGCCGTCTCCCCTTCTAAACTGGAAGTTCCTTGTGGTCAGGGAATGTATCTACGAACTCTGTTGTATTATCCTCTCCCCAGTGCTTAATACAGTGAGCTATATACAGTCAGTGCTCAATAAATACCACTGATTGATAGATTATCATTCCCATTTTGCACATGAGGAAACTGAGAGGGTAAGGGATGCGTTGGAAGTCTCATAACGGTTCAAGAGAGGAGCTGGGAATGGAGGATTCAACCAGACTTCCCTTCCCCTACTCCCTCTCCCTTCTGTATTACTCTCATACTTGGATTTGCACCCTTTATTCACCCCACCCTCAGCCCCACAGCTCTTATGTTTCTACTCATAAATGATTTATATTGCAGTCTGCCTACCCATAAATTATTTATATTAATGTCTGTCTCCCCCTCTAACTGCAAGCTCCTTGTGCACAGGGAACATGTGCTGTAGTGGATAGAGCCCAGGCTCAGGAGCCAGAAGGACGTGGGTCCTAATCCCAGCTCCACCATTTGTCTGTTTTGTGATTTTAGGCAAGCCACTTAACTTCTCTGTGTCTCAGTTACCTCATCTGTAAAATGGGGATTAAGGCTGTGAGCTCCACATGGGACAACCTGATTGCCTTGTACCTACCCCAACACTTAGAACAGTGCTTGACACATAGTGAGCATTTAACACATACAATAATAATAATAATCCCATTTTAGCTATTTATCTGCTGTGTGACCTTGGGCAAAACACTTCACTTCTCTGGGCCCCACTTCCCTCATCTGGAAAATGGGGGGTGAAGACTGTGAGCCCCAGGTGGCTCAGGGACTGCATCCAAGCTGATTGTCTTGTATAATAATTATGTTATTTGTTAAGTGTTTACTATGTACCAGGCACTGTACTAAGCATTAGAGTGGTTACAAGCAAATCAGGTTGGACACAGTCCCTGTTCTACCTGGAACACACAGACTCAATCCTCATTTTACAGCTGAGGAAACTGAGGCCCAGAGAAGTGAAGTGACTTGCCCAAGGTCACACAGCAGACAAGTGACAGAGTTGGAATCAGAACTCATGTGTTTCTCAATCTCAAGCTTGTGCTCTATCCACTGTACCATCTGCATCTTCCTATGTATCTACCCTAGCACTCAGAAGAGTGCTTGGCACATAGTAAGTGCTTAAAAATACTATCATTTTCCAATTCTTTTATCTTGTGCTCTCCCAAGGACTTAGTACAGTGCTCCGCACAGGTAAATGTTCAAGAAATACAATTGACTGATTGAGATATTGCGGTCTGCTCTACTGTCATCCACACCTGTGCTCTTTCCACAATTCCTCTGGGAGGGGATTATGTGGTGGATAGTGGGGAGAGGGGACGGAGAGGGGGAGGGAAGAATAATAATAATAATGTTGGTATTTGTTAAGCGCTTACTATGTGCCGAGCACTGTCCTAAGCACTGGGGTAGACACAGGGGAAGCAGGTTGTCCCACATGGGGCTCACAGTCTTAATCCCCATTTTACAGATGAGGGAACTGAGGCACAGAGAAGTGAAGTGACTTGCCCACAGTCACACAGCTGACAAGGGGCAGAGCTGGGATTCGAACTTATGACCCCTGACTCCAAAGCCCGTGCTTTTTCCGTTGAGCCTTGCTGCAAGAAGGGGAAGAGGGGGAAAAACGGGGAGCACATGAGTGTGAATAAGCCCTGATGTTCAGGTGCCTGGTACATAGTAAGTACATATACAAATGCCATTAAAAAAAGGAAGGAGAGGGGAAGGAAGGAAGGGGAAATACAGCCCTGCTCGTTGTGGGCAGGGAATGTGTCTGCTATATTGTTGTATTGTACTCAAATGCTTAGCCCAGTGCTCTGCACATGGTAAGCACTCAATAAATACCACTGATTGAGGGGGGATGATGGGGCAGAGCTGGGAGAGGGGGTCTAAATAATAATAATAGTAATAATGGTATCTGTAATGCGCTTATTACGTGCTGAGCCCTGGGGTGGATACAAGCAAGTCAGGTTGGGCATAGCCCCAGTCCCAACTCAATCCCCATTTTACAGGTGAGGTAACTGAGGCAGAGAGAAGTGAAGTGACTTGTCCAAGGTCAAATAGCAGACAAGTGGCAGAGCCGGCATTAGAACCTAGATATTCCGACTCTCCGACCCGGGCTCTATGCACTACTCGAACTTTCTCGTCACTGTCGACAGCACTACCATCCTTCCCGTCTCACAAGCCCTCAACCTTGGTGTCATCCTTGACTCTGCTCTCTCATTCACCCCCTCATCCAATCCATCACCCAAACCTGCCGGTTTCACCTTCACAACATCGCCAAGATCCGCCCTTTCATCTCCATCCAAACCGCTACTTTGTAGGTACAATCTCTCATCCTATCTCTACTGGATGACTGCATCAGCCTCCTTTCTGACCTCCCAACCTCCTGTCTCTCCCCACTTCAGTCCATACTTCACTCTGCTGCCTGGATCATCTTTCCGCAGAAACGCTCTGGGCATTTCACCACCCCCCACCGAAAACCTCCGTTGGTTGCCTATCAACCTTCGAATCAAGCAGAAACTCCTCACTCTTGGCTTCAAAGCTGGTCCCTCCCCTTGTCCCCTCCTCCCTCACCTCTTTCCTCTCCTTCTCCATCTCAGCCCCCACACTCCGCTCCTCTGGTGCCGCTAACCTTCTCACTGGGCTTCCAACTCACCTGTCCCACCGATGACCCCGGCCCATGTCCTCCCTCTGGCCTGGAACACCCTCCCTCTTCAAATCTGCCAAACAGTCACTCTTCCCCCTTCAAAACCCTACAGAAGGCTCACCTCCTCCAAGAGGCCTTCCCAGACTAATCCCCCCTTTTCCTCAGCTCCCCCTCCATTCCAGGTCACCTCGACTTGCTCTCTTTGCACTCCCCCCCTTCCCCGCCCCACAGCACTTATGTATATAGGTATATATAATTCTATTTATTTATATTGATGCCTGCTTACTTGTTTTAGTGTCTGTCTCTCCCCTTCTGGACTGAAAGCAAGATGTGGGCAGGGAATGTCTCTCTTTATTGCTGAATTGTACTTTCCAAGCACTTAGTCCAGTGCTCTGCACACAGTAATCGCTCAATAAATACTACTGAATGAATGAATGAATGCCATGCAAACCAGAGGAGATTGAAGGCTGGGGCGTTTCATTCATTCATTCAATCGTATTTATTGAGCAGATACTGTGTGCAGAGAACTGTACTAAGC
Source organism: Ornithorhynchus anatinus (assembly GCF_004115215.2). Classification (NCBI taxonomy): domain Eukaryota; kingdom Metazoa; phylum Chordata; class Mammalia; order Monotremata; family Ornithorhynchidae; genus Ornithorhynchus; species Ornithorhynchus anatinus. Next base: position 181,179,479 of record NC_041728.1, on the reverse strand, counting down.
ACTTGGAGGGGACAATAGAACAATAAACAGAAACATTCCCTGCCCATAATGAGCTCATAGTCTAGAGGGGGAGACAGGCATGAATAAATGAGGGAGAGGGACAAAAGTGGTGTGGGGCTGGGAGAAGGATGAAGAAAGGGAGCAAGTCAAGGTGATGCAGAAGGGAGTGGGAGAAAAGGAAAAGTGGGGCTTAGTCTGGGAAGGCCTCTTGGAGGAGGTGGGCCTTCAACAATAATAATAATAATAATGTTGGCATTTGTTAAGCGCTTACTACGTGCAGAGCACTGTTCTAAGCGCTGGGGTTGATACAAGGGAATGAGGTTGTCCCACGTGGGGCTCACAGTCTTCATCCCCATTTTACAGATGAGGGAACTGAGGCACAGAGAAGTGTAGTGACTTGCCCACAGTCACACAGCTGACAAGTGGCAAAGTTGGAATTCGAACCTATGACCTATGACTCCCAAGCCCGGGCTCTTTCCACTGAACCACGCTGCTTCTCCTAGCCATGCTGCTAAAGCTTTGAAGTGGGGGAGAGTTATCTTCTGTCAGATATAAAATGAAGCCCCCACTTAATGTCTATACTCTGGCTAGAATGACACTTTATGAACTCGGTTATGTCTGTCCGTCTTCCCCTCTAGATTGTAAGCTCACTGTGAGCAGGGAATGTATTTGTTTATTGTTCTATCGCCCTCTCCCAAGAGCTTAGTTCAGCGGTCTGCACCAGTAAGCGCTCAATAAATACGATTGACTGACTGATCCCTCCCAAAGGTGATGATGATGATGGTATTTGCTAAACGTTTACTATGTGCCAATCGCTGGGGTAGACACAAGGTTATCAGGTTGTCCCACGTGGGGCTCATTCCCATTTTCCAGATGAGGTAATGAGGCCCAGAGAAGTGAAGTGACTTGCCCAAAGTCACACAGCAGACCAGTGGCGGAGCCGGGATTAGAACCCATGACCTCTGACTCCCGAGCCCGGGCTCTTTCCACTAAGTCACGCTGCTTCTTAGTTCTTCTTTGGGGCCACCGAAATGGAGGTGGGCCGGGTCACCCGGGGAGGGATCAGCAATCTCACGGCTTAGTGGGAGAAGCAGTGTGACTTAGTGCCTAGAGCACAGGCCTGGGAGTCAGAAGGTCGTGGGTTCTAATCCCGGCTCTGCCACATGGCTGCTGTGTGACTTTGGACAAGTCACTTCATTTCTCTGGGCCTAGTTACCTCATCTGGAAAATGGGGATTAAGACTGTGGAGAGGGACTGTGTCCAACCTGACGACCTTGTATCTACCCTAGCGTTTAGAACAGTGCTTAGCACATAGTAAGGGTTTAGCAGGTACTGTAATTACTAATGAGAAGGAGCGTGACTCAGTGGAAAGAGCTCGGGCTTGGGAGTCAGAGGTCATGGGCTCGAAGTCCGGCTCTGCCACTTGTCAGCTGTGTGACCGTGGGCGAGTCACTTCACTTCTCGATGCCTCAGTTCCCTCATCTGTAAAATGGGGATTAAGACTGTGAGCCTCACGTGGGACAATCTGATTACCCTGTATCTACCCCAGCGCTTAGAACAGTGCTCTGCACATAGGAAGCGCTTAACAAATACCAACATTATTATTATCCGTCGGGGGGTGCAGCTTTCTGAATAGCCACCAGATGGCGCCCCTGCCACACTCCTATCTGCACCCTGGTTTCCCTCCGTGGGCTGCATTCATTCATTCATTCATTCATTCATTCATTGACTAGTATTTATTGAGCGCTTACTATGTGCAGAGCACTGGACTACGCACTTGGGAAAGTACAACACAACAATAAACAGACACATTCCCCGCCCACAACGAGTTTACAGTCTGCAGACCAGACACGTGGGGGTTGTTCCCACCACCAACTCACTGGGCCTTAGTTTCCCTTCTTACCAAAGAGTGGTAATAATAATGATAATAATAATAATAACAATAATAATGATGGCATTTGTTAAGCGCTTACTACCTGCCTGGCACCGCACTAAGCGCTGGGGTATATACAGCAGCGTGGCTCAGTGGAAAGAGACTGGGCTTCGGAGTCAGAGGTCATGGGTTCGACTCCCAGCTCTGCCACTTGTCGGCTGTGTGACTGTGGGCAAGTCACTTAACTTCTCTGTGCCTCAGTTACCTCACTGTGAGCTTCACGTGGGGCAACTTGATTAGCCTGTATCTACCCCAGCGCTTAGAACAGTGCTCTGCACATAGTAAGCGCTTAACAAATACCAACATTATTATTATTGTTATTATTATTATTATTACAGGCAAATCGGGTTGGACACAGTCACTGCCTCATGAAGGGCTCACAGTCCTCATCCCTATTTTACAGATGAGGGAATTGAGGCCCAGAGAAAAATCATAATAATAATGATGGTATTGGTTCAGTGCTATGCACCAAGCACTGTTTTAAGCGCTGGAGTAAATACAACGTAATCAGGTTGTCCCACGTGGGGCCCACAGTCTTAATCCCTATTTTACAGATGAGGTTACTAAGGCACAGAAAAGTTATGTAATAATGTTGGTATTTGTTAAGCGCTTACTATGTGCCGAGCACTGTTCTAAGTGCTGGGCTAGACACGGGGGAATCAGGTTGCCCCACGTGGGGCTCACAGTCTTAATCCCCATTTTACAGATGAGGGAACTGAGGCACAGAGAAGTTAAGTGACTTGCCCAAAGTCACACAGCTGACAAGTGGTGGAGTCGGGATTAGAACCCACAACCTCTGACTCCCAAGTCCATGCTCTTTCCACTAAGCCACGCCGTTTCTCGTGACTAGACCAAAGTCGCAAGTGACGGAGTAGAATTAGAACTCATGACCTTCTGATTTCCAGGCCCGTGTCCTATCCACTATCCCATGCTACTTGTGTCAGGGGGAACGGGGTGCTCCATGTCGGGGAGACGGGAATAAGGAAGGTGCAAAATGAGAATTGAAGGCCAAGAGAGGACGAGAGACCAACCCGATTTGCTTGTATCCGGAGCTTAGTTTAGTGTCTGGCACATAACAAGTACTTAACAAATACCATCATCATTATTATTATAGTGGGAAGAAGGGAATAAGGAAGGTGCAGAATGAGAAGAGAGAGAGGTCCATGGGAAGAAGAGAGACAGAGAGGTTGGGTGGAAGGTGTGGAGGACGGGAGGAGCAGAGGAGAGAGGTGAAGATGGAGGTTGGGGGCGGGGAGAAAGGGGGGTCCAGGAAATGGCAGTGGATTTAAGCAGGGTCAAACTAAAAAATGGCTAATGGCATCTTTCCCTTCCTCCTCCACTCCCTCCCACCCCCGATCAAAACCGCCCTTTGCTCTCAAAATAATAATTATTATTATTCATTCAATCGTATTTATTGAACACCTACTGTGTGCAGAGCACTGTACTATGCACTTGGGAAAGTACAGTACAGCAATAAACAGTGACATTCCCTGCCCACAACGAGCTCACAGTCTAGAGGGGGGTGACGGACAACAGTACGGATAAATAAAATTCAGATATGTACATGCTAAGTACTTACTATGCGCCAAGCACTGTACTAAGCGCTGGGTAGATACAAGGTGATATTGGGTTAGACACAGTCCCTGTTCCACATAGTCCTCATAGTCTTAATCCCCATTTAAGGAGTCAGGTCATGGGTTCTAATCTCAGCTCTGGCACTTGTCTGCTGTGTGACCTTGGGCTAGTCACTGCGCTTCTCTGTGCCTCAGTTACCTCATCTGTAAAATGGGGATTAAAAGTGTGAGCCCCGCATAGGACAATCTGATTATCCTGTTTCTACCCCAGTGCTTAGAACAGTGCTTGGTAATACCAACATTATTAGTAGTAGTATTAAGCAAACACTATCATTATTATTATTTGTTTGTATTAATAATAATGATGACATTTGTTAAATGCTTACTATGTGCCAAGCACTGTTGTAAGCGCTGGGGAAGATACAAGGTGATCAGGTTGTCCCACGTGGGGCTCACAGTCTTAATCCTCATTTTACAGATAAGATAACTGAGGCACGAAGTTGAGGGACTTGCCCAAAGTGGCGGAGCCGGGATTAGTGCTCAGCCTCAGTTCCCTCACCTGGAAATTGGGGATTGAGACTGAGACCCCAACGTGGGACAAGGGATTGAGTCCAACCCGGTTTACTTTGTACCCGCCCCAGTGCTTAGTACAGTGCCTGGCACGTAGTAAGCACTTAACAAATACCATAATTATGAGTATTATTACAGTAAGTACTCAGTAAATATGATCAATGAATGAATGAACGAAGGGCCCCCCGGCTGTCTGGCAGGGGACGCGGTGATTCCAGCTCAGGCTGATTTGGGGGGTGGAGAGCGGGGAGGGGAAGGGGGCGGCTCCCAGCTGCAGGCCAGATGTGGACAACTGGTCAGTGGGTGATGGGGAAGGAGAGGAACCCTGGAGGCTGGAGGGAGGGGAGAAAGGCGGGGAGGGTACCTCTCCCGGGGCGGCTCCAAGCGGTTTCTCAAGAGGGTCTTTCATTAAACCCTCCGCACTGGCAGGAAGGGAGATTATGGGGGGTGGAGTCCTCGAACGACAGAGTGGAGAACTGAGGCAGCGAGCGAGCGCCGGACCTAAAGTAGATGGACAGGCCGGAAAATAGAACTCAGGCTTCTGCGGCCCTCTCCCCCAACTCCCTTTCTGGCCCCCTGCCTCATCTCCTTTAGCCGAGAGCAGAGGAGGAAACTCTCCCCGAAACTCGCCCCTTTTCGCCCTCCAACTCATTCATTCAATAGTATTTATTGAGCGTTTACTATGTGCAGAGCACTGTACTAACTCCCTACTCTATTTGTTGAGGGCTTATTATGTGCCAGGCACTCTACTAAGCGCTGGGGTAGACACGAGATAATTGGGTTGGAGAGCGTGGCTTGGTGGAAAGAGCCCGAGCTTGGGAGTCAGAGGTCGTGGGGTCTGATCCCGGCTCTGCCACTTGTCAGCTGTGTGACTTTGGGCGTCTCTGGGAGTCTGTGACCTCATCTGGAAAATGGGGATGAAGACTGTGAGCCCCACGAGGGACAACCTGATCACCTCGTATCTACCCCAGCGCTTAGAACATTGCTTGGCACCTAGTAAGCGCTTAACACATACCATCATCATTATTATTATTATTATAGTCCATGTTCCACATGGAGCTCACCGTCTTAACCCCCATTTTACTGATGAAGTAACTGAATAGAAGCGAAATGACTTGCCCGAGGTCACAACTCAGACGAGTGGCAGAGCCGGGATTAAAAATCACATCCTCTGACTCTCAAGCTCAGGCTCTTGCCACTAGGCCATGCTGCTTCTCAAAAAAAAAAATGATGGTGGTATTTGTTAAGCGCTTACATGTGCTAGGCACGAAACTAAGCGCTGGATACAGGGAAATCGGGTTGGGATTAATTAGTTAGGTCCTTCTGATTCCGAGGCTCATGCTCTACCCATCGGGAAATTGTTTCTTTCTCTCCCTCTGTCTCTGTCTCTCTTTCTCTCTGCTTCTCTCTCTTGCAGATTCCTCCCTTTGCGCCCAGTCCAGGGTGGCGGGGCTGTAATTGGCGGTGTGTCCTAGACTTTGGGGAGAAGGAGGGAGAGAGGGCTAATTTGCGGGGTCCCCTGGCTTCTCTGGGCGGCGTGGAGGGGCAGGGAGGAGGGCGACCCGTCTTTGTTGTGCTGCACCCCTTGGGAGAGAAGGAGAGGGCTCCAGAGAAGGCCAGCGCCAGGGAGACAGAGACAGAGTGAAATACAGAGAGAGACAGACTCTGAGAGAGACAAAGATCGAGTGAAACAGAGAGAAGCTGACAGAGACAGAGGGACAGAGACAGAGTGAGACACAGAGACAGACTGAGACAGAGAGATACAGAGACAAAGATAGAGTGAAACAGAGAGAAGCTGAGAGAGACAAAGAAGGAGAGATAGAGACAGACTGAGACAGAGGGAGAGATAGAGACAGAGTGTAACACTGAGACAGAGAGATACAGAGATAAAGATAGAGTGGAAATAGAGAGAAGCTGACAGAGACAGACAGAGACAGAGTGAAACAGAGAGAGAGACTGAGACAGAGAGATACAGAGACAAAGATAGAGTGAAACAGAGAGAAGCTGACAGAGACAGAGACAGAGAGACAGAGACAGAGTGAAACACAGAGACAGACTGAGACAGAGAGATAGAGAGACAAAGATACAGTGAAACAGGGAGAAGCTGACAGAGATAGGCTGAGACAGAGAGACAGAGACAGAGTGAAACAGAGAAAGACAGAGTAAAACAGAGAGAATCAGAAACAGTGAGACAGAGAGAGAGAGAGAGAGAGAGAGAGAGATGGGCGTGTGGGTTGGTGTCTGTGTCAGAGCAGTAGCCTTTTAATAGTTCTGCACCCACCAGTTTTCCGGGGTTCACACCTCTGGGGTGGGCGATGGAAGAGGGTGCCAAATGGATGCCCAGGGTCTGACAGAGGCCTCCTCTCTCTCCCATAGAATGGAGTGAAACTGGTCCTGTCTCCTGCCCACCACCACCCCCTTATCCCGTTCCTCACCCCTTTATCTCCCTCCCCACCCCCTAGCCCCCTCTCCCCACCCCATCCTCCCCTCCCCGGCGTGTCCCGGGGTGCCCCCACCCTGAGGAAGAATGTACCCGCTTGGTGGAGCCGTCGCCACGGCAACGGCACACCCCCCCCCACCCTCCGCCCCCGCTCACCATGGTAACTGGGGTGTCTCCCAAGTGGCAGGTGGGGGGGGGGAGGGGGTAAACCCAGACACCTCTCCAGGTTCCCCCTCCCTATCCCTTCCCCCTCCCCACAGGTCTTCCCACGTCTCCTGCCTGGGTCAGGGATGGAAACTGAGACATGGACCCAGGGGGACCAGGCCCCCACACTCTCCCTGCTAGCCTTAGTGGCAAGAGCACAGACTTGGGAGTCGGAGGACGTGGGTTCTAATCCTGACTCAGCCACTTGTCTGCTGGTTGACCTTGAGCAAGTCATTCACTTCTCCAGGCCTTAGTTCCCTCTTCTGGAAAACGGGGATGAAGACTGTGAGCCCCACGTGGGACAATCTCATGACCTTGACTCTCCCCCAGCGCTTAGAACAGTGCTTGGCACATAGTAAGCGCTTAACAAATGCCATCATTATTATTTTTAGCTGCATTGTGGATGGAAGGAGAGGGCCGTCCATGGTATTTATTGAGCGCTTACTGTGTGCAGATCACTGTACTAAACGCTTGGGAGAGTCCAACACGACAGAGTCGGTAGCTCCGTCTCCTGCTCCTAACGAGTTTATTGTCTTGACTCTTCCCTCAGTCCTCTCCCCCCTCCTCATATTCATTCATTCACTCATCGAATTCATCGAGCGCTTACTGTGTGCAGAGCACTGGACTAAGGGCTTGGAAAGTACAATACAGCAATAAAAAGAAACAATCCCTGCCCACAACGGGCAGATCCGTCCAGACCACCCCTTTCCCCTTACCGGATAACAATAATAATAATAATAATGGTATTTGTTATGCACTTACTATGTGCCAAGCACTGTTCTAAGCCCCAAGCACTGGTCCAAGTCACCTCTGCCCCTCGCCCCTTTTCCCCAGCCCCTCTGCTCCCAGTTTTTCCCCCCTTCCCCCCCAGTCCCATTTCCCAAGCCCCCTCCCCAGAATAACCCAAGTGCCCAGGGCCTCCTGGCGGGGCTGGGGAAGGGGCTGGGACGGCAGGGCCGTGATTACAGGGATCTTGTCCTCCCCTCTCGACCCCCCCCATCCTCCCTCCCCTCCTCTCCCCCCCCCGCCCCCCTCTCCCACTCTCATTAAGTCATTTTTTCCCAGCTTGGAAAGTCCCCGCGCCCAGTGCCCAGGGGCTGGGGCGACCGCAAGCAGCTGCCGGCAACCACATGAGAAGGGGGAGAAGGGGAAGGGGGCGGGAAGGGGGGGAAGGGGAGGGGGCTGGACCCTCTCCAGACTTGAAAGCCCCCCACCCTCCCTCCCCCTCCCGCCGCCGGGTCCCCTGATCCCACCCCCGCCCAGCCGCTCAGCTGCAGGGTGATTTTTGGGGGGGGGGGCGACCCCCAACCATCTTTCTCTGCTCCTTCTCCTCCCCTTCCCCCTAGTCTTGTCTCCCAAGGCTCCCCCTCATCTCTCTTTTTGGAAGCCGCCTGGTGGTTAGAGCCCCGGCCAGGGATTCTAATCCCTGCTCTGATGTTTGTCTGCTGGGTGACCTGGGGAGAGTCACTTCATTTCTCTAGGCCTCAGTGTCCTCAAGGGAGTCGGAGGACGTGGGTTCTAATCCAGGCCCTGACCTTTGTCTGCTGGGTGACCTTGGGAGAGTCACTTCACTTCTATGGGCCTCAGGGTCCTCAAGGGAGTCGGAGGATGGGGGTTCTAATCCTGGCTCTGAAAGGTTGTCTGCTGGGTGACCTTGGGAGAGTCACTTCACTTCTATGGGCCTCTGTGTCCTCAAGGGAGTAAGAGGATGGGGGTTCTAATCCTGGCTCTGAAAGGTTGTGTGCTGGGTGACCTTGGGAGAGTCACTTCACTTCTATGGGCCTCTGTGCCCTCATCTGTAAAATGGGGGTGAAGACTGGGAGCCCCATGTGGGACAGGGAGTGGGTCCAACCTGATTAATTTGTGTCTATCCCAGGGCTTAGAACAGAGCTTGGCACATAGTTCTTAACATGTACCAAGGCCCCCTGCTCATCTCTCTCTTAGGAAATAGCGAGGCCTAGTGGGTAGAGCCCAGGCCTGGGAGTCAGAGGATGTGGATTCTAATCCCAGCTCCCCTATTTGTCTTCTGGGTGATCTTGGGTGAATCACTTCACTTCTCTGGGACTCAGTGCCCTCATCTGTAAAATGGAGATGAAAACTGTGAGCCCCATGTGGGACAGGGACTATGTCCAACCCGACTGGCTTGTTTTGATCCCAGTGCTTAAACAGTGCTTGGCACATAGTAAGCGCTTAACAAATACCATTATTATTATTATCGTTATTCTATCCTTCTCTCCTCAGATCAACCCTCCCTCCAATTCTCCCTCCCCCACCCCAGGCCTCTCTTCCACCCACGCCTCCCCCTCCATCAGCCTGCCCCTCACCTCCCTCCCCCCAGCCCCTGACTCTCCAAAACTTTTCCCCCCTCGAACCCAGGAAGTAGTGGCTGGGCTGCAGGATGCCTGTGTTCCCATTCTGGTTCCGCCTCCCTGGTGGTAAATTCCCTGCCCTTGAGTTGGTTACCCCTTCCCTGTACCCCCGTCCCCCGTCCGCCCTGCAACGTCCTCACCATCTCTCCTCACAATCCCTCTCTCCCCACTTCAAATCTTCCACCAGAGCCTCCTAATGGATAGAGCCCGGGCCTGGGAGTCAGAAGAACCTGCGTTCTAATCCCGGCTCCACCCGTCTGCTGTGTGACCATGGGCAAGTCACTTCACTTGTCTGGGCCTCGGTTGCCTCATCTGTAAAATGGGGATTAAGACTGTGAGCCCCATGTGGGACAGGGACTGTGTCCGACTTGATTTGCTTGTATCCACCCCACGCTTAGTGCAGTGCCGGGGATATAGTAAGCACTTAACAAATACCGCAGTAATTGTTATTATTAGTCTCTCTCCCTGCCTCTGGGTTGCCCCATCCTTAATCCCTCATCTCATAGACAGATGAGATGCTTTTGTATCAGCAGTTAATATTATTAATAATTAATAATAATCCCTTTCGCCCCCACTCCAGACTGTGAACTCGTTGTAGGCAGGGAATGTCACTGTTTATTATTGTACTGTACTTTCCCAAGTGCTTAGTACAGTGATCTGCACACAGTAATTGCTCAATAAATACGATCAAATGAATGAATACAAGCAAATCGGGTTGGACATAGCCCCTCATTCCCCAGCCCTAGACTAAGAGATCGAGCTACCTCTCCTCTCTTTCTCTTTTTCCTCTTTCCCAGCATCTTCCCTTCTGGCTCCTCTCCCCATCTCTCACATCCCCTTTAGCAGAAAGGCCCACTCCTCATTGCAGGACTGTATTTTATTATATAATAATAATAGTATTTGTTAAGCACTTACTATGTGCCGGGCACCGTACTAAGCGCCGGGATGGATACAAATAAATTGAGTCCCTGTCCCATGTGTGGCTCACAGTCTCAATCCTCATTTTACAGACGAGGTAACTGAGGCCCAGAGAAGTGAAGTGACTTGCCCAAGGTCACACAACAGGCAAGTGGTGGAGCCGGGATAAGAACCCAGGATCTTCTGATTCCCAGGCCTGGGTTTTATCTGCTACTCCATGCTGCTTCTATTAAACCTTGCTGCTTGTAATTTATTTATTACATAATAATAATAATGTTGGTACTTGTTAAGCGCTTACTATATGCCGAGCACTGTTCTAAGCGCTGGGGTAGATACAGGGTAATCAGGTTGTCCCACGTGAGGCTCACAGTCTTAATCCCCATTTTACAGATGAGGGAACTGAGGCTCTGAGAAGTTAAGTGACTTGCCCAAAGTCACACAGCTGACAAGTGGCCGAGCCAGGATTCGAACCCATGACCTCTGACTCCAAAGCCCGTGCTCTTTCCACTGAGCCACACTGCTTCTTGTCATCTGTGATTTATTTATTTATATTAATGTCTGACTCCCCCTCTAGACTGTAAGATCATTGTGGGGAGGGAATGTGTCTGCTTATTGTTATATTGTCCTCTCCCAACCGCTTAGTTCAGTGCTCTGCACATAGTAAGGGCTCAATAAATACAACTGAATGAATAAATGAAAGGAACAGTCCAGATCTGAACAAGGGCATGTTTAGAGGGATGAAAACTTCAGCATGCCTCCCCACCAACTTACCAAAGATGCAGCGTGGTTTAATAAGAAGCAGCGTGGCTTTGTGGAAAGAGCCCGGGGTTGGGAGTCAGAGGATGTGAGTTCTAATCCCGGCTCCGCCACTTGTCTGCTGGGTGACCTTGGATAAGCCATTTAACTTCTCTGGGCCTCAGTTACCTCATCTGTAAAATGAGGATTAATACTGTGAGCCCCATGGGAGACAACCTGATGACCCTGTATCTACCCCAGTGCTTCAAACAGTGCTTGGCACATAGTAAGTGCTTAACAAATACCATAATTATTATTATTATTTTGCACACTTAGCTCAGGCTGGAGCTTCAATAACGCCACACCTCCTTGAGCTATTCTAAGACCAACTGATGGTCCACTCTGACCCTCAGTTCCTTTTTGGACCTGGACCTCCAGGCCTTTTTCAACTGGAACCTGTTTATTTCACCCCCATCCCCAACTTCTTTTCCCCCTTCTCAGATCCCTCAACCTTGCCAATTCCCCAAGTCAGTCAGTCAATCATATTTATTGAGCGCTTACTGTTTGCCAAGCATTATACTAAGCCCTAAGGAGAGTACAGGTTTCCCCATCCTCTCCCCCCAAACCCTGTTTCTACCTCAAATTCTGCAGGCCTCCCTTTCTCACTCTCCTCCCCTTCCATTTATTTCTTTCTGATCCTTCTCTGATCATGGTTTCTCTCCCCATTTTTCCCCATTAACAGGAGAGCAGCTTCCCTTCCATCCCCTGGTCCATTTAATAATAATAATAATAATAATAATAATGATGGTATCTGTTAAGCACTTACTATGTGCCAGGCACCATACTAAGCGCTGGGGTGGATACAAGCAAAACAGGTTGGACATAGTCCCTGTCCCCCGTAGGGCTCCCAATCTCAACCCCCTTTTTACAGATGAGGAAACTGAGGCTCAGAGAAGTGAAGTGACTGGCCCAAGATCACACAGCAGACAAGTGGCTGAGTCAGGTTTAGAGCCCATGATCTTCTGACTCCCAGGTCCAATTTCCATCCACTACGCCATGGTTCTCCCCTACAATCCCCCACCCAGAATCCAGAACCCTGCCCACTCGGGCCTTCTTGGACCAGCTTTCTGAGGTCTGGACAGATTCTCCTAAATCTTTTGGGTTGGGGAGGAGGTGACAGATTGAGGACTCCTCACTGGACCTCTTTCTCGCCTGTCCCACGTCCTCCCTCTGGCCTGGAATGCCCTCCCTCCTCACATCCACCAAACTAGAACACTTCCCTCCTTCCAAACCCTACTGAGAGCTCACCTCCTCCAGGAGGCCTTCCCAGATTGAGCCCCCCTTTTCCTCTGCTCTTCCTCCCCTCCCCATCGCCCAACTCCCTCCCTCTGTTCTATCCCCTTCCCCACCCCACAGCACTGGTGTATATTTGTACAGATTTATTATTCTATTTATTTTATTAATGATGCGTATATGTCTATAATACTATTTATCTATTTTGATGCTATTGATGCCTGTCTACTTGTTTTTTTGTCTATCTCCTCCCCTTCTAGACTGTAAGCCTGTATTATAATATAATAATATAATAATACAATATAATTTAATACATATAATAATAATACAATATACAATATAATAATCTGTATTATTAGACTGTAAGCCCGTTGTTGGGTACCTGTTGCCGAATTGCACTTTCCAAGTGTTTAGTACAGTGCTCTGCACACAGTAAGTGCTCGGTAAATACGACTGAATGAATGAATGAACGACTCCTGGGGCCCAACTTAGAGGAGAGGACAGACAGGGTCCTCTAGAGAAGCAGCGTGGCTCAGGGGAAAGAGCATGGGCTTTGGAGTCAGAGGTCACGAGTTCGAATCCCAGCTCTGCCACTTGTCAGCTGTGTGACTGTGGGCAAGTCACTTAACTTCTCTGTGCCTCAGTTCTCTCATCTGTAAAAGGGGGATTAAGACTGTGAGCCCCACGTGGGACAATCTGATTCCCGTGTGTCTACCCCAGCGCTTAGAACAGTACTTGGCACATAGTAAGTGCTTAACAAATACCAACATTATTATTATTATTACAGGGTTAATGAGGCCCAGCGTGGACTTGACCACCCTTCCAATAATATAATATATTGTCACGTGGGACTCTCCCAAGCTTAGTACAGTGCTCTGAACACAGTAAGCGTTCAGTAAATACCATCGTTCAGTTGAACGATTGATCCAATTGACTGGGAAGCAGCGTGGCTCAGTGGAAAGAGCCTGGGCTTTGGAGTCAGAGGTCCTGAGTTCGACTCCCGGCTCTGCCACTTGTCAGCTGTGTGACCGTGGGCGAGTCACTTCACTTCTCTGGGCCTCAGTGACCTCATCTGGAAAATGGGGATTGACTGTGAGCCTCACGTGGGACAACCTGATGACCCTGTGTCCCCCCCGGCGCTTAGAACAGTGCTCTGCACATAGTAAGCGCTTAACAAATACCAACATTATTACATTATTATCCAAGGAACTGGCTTAGCGGGAAGGACTGGGGGTGATCAGGTGAGGGAAAGTCGGCATAGTGTAGTGACTACAGCCCGAGGCCTGGGAGTCAGAAAGACATGGATTCTATTCCCGGCTCTGCCTCTGGTCTGCTGGGTGACCTTGTGCAAGTCACTTCACTTCTTTGGGCCTCAATTACCTCATCTGTAAAACGGAGATAAAGACTGTGAGCCCCATGTGGGACATGGACCGTGTCCAACCTGATTAGCTTGTATTTACCCCAGAGCTTAGTTCGGTGCCTGGCACACAGTGAGCACTTAACAAATACCATTATTATTATTAATAATAATAACAAATACCATAAAAAAGTCAAAGGTGGAGATGGAGGACAGGGAGCCCCCTCTCCTTCCTCACCAGTTGACAGGGAATAAAATGGGGAAGGTTGAGGGATGTAAAGGATATGTTGCCAAGAGGAAGGGCCGAGGCTTGATGACCTTTCCCTTTTCCTCTCAGCCCAGTTCCTGACCTCCACACCTCTAGGGAGGGGGATGGGGATCAAGGACTGGCCTTTTTTTTAAAAAAATGGCATTTATTAAGCATTTGCTATGTGTATTAAGGAGCTCTGGGAGTTACAAGCTAATCAGGTTGGACACAGACCATGTCCCACATTTATAATAATAATAATAATGTTGGTATTTGTTAAGCGCTTACTATGTGCCGAGCACTGTTCTAAGCGCTGGGGTAGACATAGGGGAATCAGGTTGTCCCACGTGGGGCTCACAGTCTTAATCCCCATTTTACAGATGAGGGAACTGAGGCACGGAGAAGTTAAGTGACTTGCCCACAGTCACACAGCCGACAAGTGGCAGAGCTGGGATTCGAACTCATGAGCCCTGACTCCAAAGCCCGTGCTCTTTCCACTGAGCCACGCTGCTTCTCCAATTTATTTAACTTTTTATTTATATTAATGTCTGTCCTCCCCTCTAGACTATAAATTTATTGTGGGCAGGGAATGTGTCTGTTTATCGTTATATTGTACTCTTCCAAGCACTAATACAGTGCTTTACACACAGTAAGCATTCAAATCTATTGAATAAATGAATGTAAACTCATCCTCCATACTGTAATCTCTTTGTGGGCAGGGAATGTCACTGTTTATTGCTGTGCCATACTTTCCCAAGAGCTTAGTTCAGTGCTCTGTATCATTATTATTATTATTATTATTTATTGTTACTGTGGTGTTTTTGTTAAGCGCTTACTATGTGCCAAGCACTGTTCTAAGCACTGGGGTAGATACAGGGTAATCAAGTTGTCCCACATGAGACTCACAGTTTTAATCCCCATTTTACAGATGAGGTAACTGAGGCACAGAGAAGTTAAGTGGCTTGTCCAAGGTCACACAGCAGACAAGTGGTGGAGCCAGAATTAGAACCCATGACCTCTGACTCCCAAGCCCAGGCTCTTTCCACTAAGCCACAGTGCTTCTTACGCTGCTTCTTACTGTACACAGTAAGCACTCAATAAATATGGTTGAATAAATTGAATAAATGAGGATCATAGTCTTAATCCCCATTTTACAGATGATGAAACTGAGGCACAGAAAAGTGAAGTGGCTTGGCCAAGGTCATACAGCAGACTAGTGGCAGAACAGGGATTAGAACCTAGATCCTTCTGATTCCCAGGCCCGGGCTCTTTCCACTACACCTTGCTGTTTCTCACCATCATTTATAGGCTTTTTGGATCCCAAAGCACTGGGAGAGGAGAATTCCTGGGTCCCCAAGAAAGCACTTCTGGTTTGCCTATATATATGTATCTATGGTTCTATTTATTTAAATTGATGCCTGTTGACTTGTACTGATGTCTGTCTGCCCCCTCGGAGAAGCAGCGTGGCTCAGTGGAAAGAGCACGGGCTTTGGAGTCAGGGCTCATGAGTTCGAATCCCAGCTCTGCCACTTGTCGGCTGTGTGACTGTGGGCAAGTCACTTAACTTCTCCGTGCCTCAGTTCCCTCATCGTAAAATGGGGATTAAGACTGTGAGCCCCACGTGGGACAACCTGATTCCCCTATGTCTACCCCAGCGCTTAGAACAGTGCTTGGCACATAGTAAGCGCTTAACAAATACCAACATTATTATTATTATTATTAATGTTGGCATTTGTTAAGCGCTTACTATGTGCCGAGCACTGTTCTAAGTGCTGGGATAGATAGAGGGCCATCAGGTTGTCCCACGTGAGGCTTCCAGTTAATCCCTATTTTACAGTTGAGGTCACTGAGGCCCAGAGAAGTGAAGTGACTTGCCCACAGTCACACAGCTGCCAAGTGGCGGAGCGGGGATTCGAACCCATGACCTCCGATTCCCAAGCCCAGGCTCTTGCCACTGAGCCACGCTGTTTTTCTAGGCTGTGAGCCTATTGTGGGCAGGGATTGTCTCTCTTTATTGCTGAATTGTACTTTCCAAGTGCTTAGTACAGTGCTCTGCACACAGTAAGCACTCAATAAATACAATTGAATGAATGAATGAATGAATGAATGAATGAATGAATGGAAGACCTTTGTAGTTAAGGCGGGTGGTCTTTTCTGATCCAAGTAAGGGAGAGGTACTCCTCTATATCCCATGCTGGCAGCCCCTCCCCAAACCCGAGGGGAGGGGTACAGAGGCTAAACCCTGATGGGGGTCGGGGTCTCCACGGCTCCCTCAGATCTAGAGGGGAGAATGGACACAGGAGCATTCAAGAATCTAGCCTCCTCTCCTCCTTTCCGCCCCACCCTGCCCCTCCCCGAGAAGCAGTGTGGTGTAGTGGCTAGAGCTTGGGCCTGGAGGTCAGAAGGTCAAGGGTTCTAATCCCGGCTCCATCACTTGCCTGCTATGTGAACTTGGTCAAGTCACTTCACTTCTCTGGACCTCAGTTCCCTCATCTGTAAAATAATAAGAAGAATGATGTTGGTATTTGTTAAGCGCTTACTATGTGCAGAGCACTGTTCTAACCGCTGGGGTAGATACAAGGTCATCAGGTTGTCCCACGTGAGGCTCACAGTTAATCCCCATTTTACAGATGAGGGAACTGAGGCCCAGAGAAGGGAAGTGACTTGCCCACAGTCACCCAGCTGACAAGTGGCAGAGCTGGAATTTGAACCCATGACCTCTGATTCCCAAGCCCGGGCTCTTTCCACTGAGCCATACTGCTTCTCTAATGACCCTGTATCTACCACAGCGCTTACAACAGTGCTCTGCACATAGTAAGCGCTTAACAACGTGAGCCCCACGTGGGACAGGGACTGTGTTGAACCTGATTTGTTTGCGTCCACCCCAGCACTTAGTACAGTGCCTGGCACATAGTGAGAGATTTCCAAATACTATAATTATTATCATTATTATTATTATGCCTGGCCCTGCCGGAATGGGCCAAGCCATGCCAGGCCTGTAATGGGGCACTATTCGCTCTCTGCCCATCCTGCTCTCTTTTCCTTTGGGGACCAATGCCTTCCCACCCCACCCGAGGAATCTCCGGGGTCCTGCTTCTGCTCCCCCCAATCAAACCCCAGAGTTGGAGATGGGGAGTGTGAGTTCCCACCCACCACCAGAATGCGGGCTAATAATAATAATAATAATGGTTAAGGGCTTACTGTGTGTCAAGCACTGTTCTAAGTATCGGGATAGATTTGAGCTAATCAGATTGGACACAATCCCTATCCCACATGGGGCTCACAGTCTTAATCCCCATTTTCCAATAATAATAATAATAATTGTGATATTTGTTAAGCGCTTACTATGTGCCAGGCACCGTTCTAATCAATGGGGTAGATAAAAACTAGTCAGGTTGGACACAGTCCTTATCCCACATGGGGCTCACAGTCTTCAACCCCATTTTCCAATAACAATAATCATAATTGTGGCATTTGTTAAGCGCTTCCTATGTGCCAGGCTGGGGTAGATACAATCTAGTCAGGTTGGATGTAGTACCTATCCCACATGGGGCTCTCAGTCTTCATCCCTATTTTCCAGAGGAGGGAACCGAGGCCCAGAGAAATGAAACCATCTGCCCAAGGTCTCACAGCAGACGAGTGGCGGAGCTGGGATTCAAACCCAGATCCTTCTGACTCCCAGGCTTGTGGTCTATCCGCTAGGCCACCCCGTTCCCAACCCTGACCCTCCCTCTCCCCAGTGCCCCAAAAAATCATACAATCACTTTAGCCTCTAGTGTCTCCTCTTTAATAGGCCTTCCCGGATCCCATCCCAATCCCCAGGACCTTTCCGGGTCCCACTCCTCTTTAACAGGCCTTCCCGGATCCCAATCCCAATCTCCAGGGCCTTTCCGGGTCCCACTCCTCTTTAACAGGCCTTCCCGGATCCCAATCCCAATCTCCAGGGCCTTTCCGGGTCACACTCCTCTTTAACAGGCCTTCCCGGATCCCAATCCCAATCTCCAAGGCCTTTCCGGGTCCCGCTCAGGGTTGGGGACGCCCTGGTTCGTGACTCTTGTCAGGAGTGAGCGTGAGTCTCTGTCTCAACTCCTGGGCGACAGTGGGCCCGGGGGGCGGTGTGTGTGGGTTGGTGGGGGTGAGGGGGTGACAGTGGGGGTGTTTGGGGGACCAGGGGGTGGTCCCGATTCGGAGGCTGGGGAGGGACGGTGATGGGGGGGAGGAGGGGGTCCGTGTCACTTGCAGACGCTGACCCACTCGGTGACCCGGCATTCCTCGCAGAGCACGTAGCAGCACCAGTGGAAGCGGCAGTGACAGCGTTCGCTGCGGGTCTGGCGCAGGATGTTGTGCCCTCGACCGCAGCAGAGGCTCCCGCAGCCGTCGGAGCCCGCGCTGCTCTTGTTGCACAGACGCCCAGCCGTGCCCGCGGAATCCAGCCTCGGCTCCCGCTCGCAGAAGTCGGGGGATTTCTCGAAGTACACCAGGTCCGAGGGGCTGGCGCGACGCCGGGCGACCGGTCCTGGGGGTCCCGGGACTCCTGGCTCCAGCTGGACCCCGTTGCGGTTGTGCGGGCGGATGAGCGCGGCGCGTTGGAAGCGGGCACGGAGCAGGGCGCCCACCGCCCGGAATTCGGGGGTCACCTGCCAACACGTCTTCAACTGGCAGCTCCCCGACGTGCCGTGGCATTTACACTTCCGCCGCATGTTGTCCAGCACGGCCTGCGGGGCGGGGGGGAAAGGGTGAGGGGGTGGGGGGCAGCTCTGCCCCCCGGCCGAGGGGTCCCTCCCGTGCCCCCCCACCCTTCCCCGGACCCATGCCCTCGCATGGCGTTAGTGGCTAGAGCCCGGGCCTGGTAGTCAGAAGGTCATGGGCTCTAATCCCAGCTCTGCCACTTGTCAGCTGGGTGACTTTGGGCAAGTCACTTCACTTTTCAGGGCCTCAGTTACCTCATCTGTAAAATGGGGATTTGAGACTGTGAGCCTCACGTGGGACAGGGACTGGGACCAACCCGATTTGCTTGTATCCACCCCAGCTCTTAGTACAGTCTCTGGCACATAGTAAGCGCTTAACAAATACCATCATCATCATTATCATTACTATTATTATTATACCCAAGCCGAGCTGGCACAACGCCACCTTCCCGGTCAAGACCATCTCCCTCAGTGCACCCCCTCAACCGCCCCCCACAGCCTCCCTCCTCTCTCATCACCCCCCCCCCCCGCCAAGTCCTCACCCCCAACCCTGGGAAATCCCCCCCCACCTCCCCACCCCTCCTTCCTCGACAGCTGCAGGAGGCGGTTGAGGCTGGGGGCTTTCCCCCATCCCGCCCGACTCCAGTGAGCCCCCCTCCTCTCTGCCCGGCTGTTTTGCTTCCTGAGGGAGATCCCGGCTCTCTGGGGAAATCCCTCTTTCCCTGGTGGGGAACCAGGGGGGACGGGGGAGTAGGGGAGGGGAGAGGTCTTCAGCAGTGCAGCTGGTCCCCCGGGACCTCGGCCCCACTGGAAAGTGGAGGGAAACTGAGGCTGTGGGGGGCGTGGAGGCTGGGAAGCCGGGATTAGGGCCCGGAAAAGTTTCCCAAGGGGGGCGAAGGGAAGACCCCCCCGCTGCTGCTTGGGACTACAGAGCAAGGGTGTGTATGTGTGTCGGGGGGAATGGGCTGCCCAGACTCTGGGGTTCTCCACGTTGGGTCAACGGTGGGCCCCGTTTAGATGGCCCCCGAATCCAGCAGGCCCGAAACATCTGCTTGCCAACGGACTCAGTCATTATAATAACAATAATTCTGGTACTTAATAATAATAATGATGGCATTTGTTAAGCGTTTACTATCTGTGAAGCACTGTTCTAAGCGCTGGGGGGATACAAGGTAATCAGGTTGTCCCACGTGGGGCTCACAATCTTAATCCCCATTTTACCAATGAGGTCACTGAGGCACAGAGAAGTGAAATGACTTGCTCAGAGTCACACAGCTGACAAGCAGTGGAGCCGGGATTAGAACCCATGACCTCTGACTCCCAACCCCGTGCTCGTTCCACTGAGCCACACTGTACTTGTTAAGCGCTCACTATGTGCCAAGCACCGTAACCTGGTTGGACAAGTTAACCAGGTTGGACATAGACTCCATCCCACATGGGGCTCACATTCTTAATCCCCATTTTTTACAGGTGAGGGAACTGAGGCTCAGAGAAGTGAAGTGACTTGCTCAAGGTCACACAGCAGACATGTGGCGGAGCCGGGATTAGAACCTATAATAATAATAATAATGATGATGGCATTTGTTAAGTGCTTACTATGTGCCAAGCCCTGTTCTAAGCACTGGGGCAGGTGCAAGGTAATCAGGTCGTCCCACGTGGGGCTCACAGTCTTCATCCCCCCTTGCCCTCCGCTCCTCCCCCCTCCGTTCCCCTCCCCTCAGCACTGTGCTCTTCCGCTCAATTGCATATATTTTTTATTACCCTATTTATTTTGTTAATGAGATGTACAGCACCTTGATTGTTTTAATGAGATGTACATCCCCTTTATTCTATTTATTGCTATAGTTTTTGTCCATCTGTCTCCCCCGATTAGACTGTGAGCCCGTCAAAGGGCAGGGACTGTCTCTATCTGTTGCCGATTTGTACATTCTAAGCGCTTAGTCCAGTGCTCTGCACATAGTAAGTGCTCAATAAATACTACTGAATGAATGAATCCCCATATTACAGTTAAGGTCACTGAGGCTCAGAGAAGTGAAGCGACTTCCCCAAGGTCACAGAGCACACAAGTGGTGGAGTCAGGATTAGAACTCATGTCCTCTGACTCCCAAGCCACGAGGCCACACTGCTTTAATTAGGGAGAGGGAGGACCGACCCGAGAGAGAGATGGGGATGGTGGGGGTGATGGGCTGGGGCGGGTGAGGAAGAAGGGGGAGGCAGGGGCCAAGAGTGGGAGGGGTATTTGTCTCGGAACTGATTTGGGCGTTCATGGGGCGCCCTCAGTTTACACCCACGGTCCTGGAACAGGAAAGCCGATCCGAGGGCCGGGGGTCCCAGGGGATCGAGTTTGGGCGAGAAAGTGGGGGGTGGGTCAAGGGTGTTGGGGGGTCGGGGAGGAGGGAACGAGGCGGGGAGGAAAGGGAGCTGAAGTTGGGAGAGAAGGATGGGGAGGGGAAGGAAGTCGGTGTAAGCTCCTCGAGGGCAGGGAACGTGTCTGCTTATTGTAGAGAAGCAGCATGGCTCAGTGGAAAGAGCGCAGGCTTGGGAGTCAGAGGTCATGGGTTCTAATCCCGGATCTGCCACTAGTCAGCTGTGTGACCTTGGGCAAGTCACTTGACTTCTCTGGGCCTCAATTACCTCATCTGTCAAATGGGGATTAAAAAGCTGTGAGCCCCACGTGGGACACCTTGATCACCTTGTATCCCCCAGTGCTTAGAACAGTGCTTTGCACATAGTAAGCGCTTAACAAATACCACAATTTTTTTCTATTTATTCTATTGGATTCTCCCAAGTGCTTAGCACAGTGCTCTGCACACAGTTAGCGCTCAATAAATACAATTGAGTGAATGAACGAATGGGAAAGGATCTGGAGTTGGGAGAGAGGGGATGGGGAGGGGAAGGGAGTCAGTGCAAACTCGTTGAGGGCAGGGAATGTGTCTGTTTATTGTTCTATTGGATTCTCCCAAGCGCTTAGCACAGTGCTCTGCACACTGTAAGCGCTCAATAAATACAATTGAGTGAATGAACGAATGGGAAAGGATCTGGAGTTGGGAGAGAGGGATGGGGCGAGGCCAGGCGGATCGACTCCTTGTCCTTGCCAGCCAGGAATGTGACTATTTACTGTTCTAGTGTCCTCTCCCGAGCGCTTAGCACAGTGCTCTGTACCCAGTAAGTGCTCAACAACAATTATTATCATTATTATTATGGCATTTGTTAAGCACTTACTGTGTGCCGAGCATTGGAGTGGATACAAGCAGATCAGGTTGGACACAGTTCCTGTCCCACGTGGGGCTCATAGTCTCAAACCCCATTTTCCAGATGAGGTAACTGAGGCCTGGAGGAAGTGAAGTAACTTGCCCAGGGTCACACAGCAGACAGGTGATGGAGCCGGAACTAGAACCCATGACCTTCTGCCTCCCAAGCCCATGCTCTGGGAGAAGCAGCATGGCGTAGGGGACAGAGCTGGAGCCTGGAAGTCGGAAGATCATGGGTTCTAATCCTGGCTCTGCCAGACGTCTGCTGTGTCACACCTTGGGTAAACTGCTTCATTTCTCTGGGCCTCAGTTACTTCACCTGGAAAATGGGGATTAAGAATGTGAACCCCACGCTTGAACGAATGAATAAGTGCTTAGCAAAAAGCATTATTATTATTATTATTATCATTATCTCGCCACTAGGCCATGCTTGAATGAAAGAATATGGGGAAAGGAGTTGGCGGGGGAGGTAAGTACAGTGCTTTGCACAAAGTAAGTGCTCAATAAACATGACTGAATGAATGAAAGAGGGAAAGGGGGAAAGAGGAGGAAGGTGTTATTTTGGGGGAAGGTCTTCTCTCCTGCCCGAGGCCTGGGGGACCTGATGGTGCGGGTTGAATGCGGGTGGGATCTGGTGCTGATAATAATAGTAATAATAATAATGGTATTTCTTAAGTACTTATTATGTACCAAACACTGTTCTAAGCACTGGGGTAGATGCGAAGTAATCATGTTGTTCTACATGGGGCTCACAGTCTTAATCCCCATTTTCCAGATGAGGTCACTGAGATGCAGGGATGTTAATAATAATGATAATAATAATAATGGTATTTGTTATTAATAATAATGATAGTATTTGTTAAGTTCTTACTATGTGCCAAGCACTGTTCTAAGCGTTGGGGTAGATACAAGGTCATCAGGTTGCTCTCCATGGGGTTCACAGTCTTAATCCCCATTTTACAGATGAGGTAACTGAGGCCCAGAGAAGTGAAGCGACTTGCCCCAAGTCCCACATCTGAAAAGTGGTGGAGCTGGGATTAGAACCCATGTCCTCTGACTCCCAAGTCCGTGCTCTTTCCACTAAGCCATGCTGCTCCTTTACGAGTGCTTACTGTATACCTGGCACTGTCCTAAATGCTGGAGGCACTGTACTAAGCACTGGGGGGCACTGTCCTAAGTGCTGGGGGCACTGTAATAATAATAATAATAACGCTATTTGTTAAGCGCTTACTGTGTACCAAACACTGTTCTAAGCGCTGGGGTAGGTACAAGGTCATCAGGTTGTCCCACATGAGGCTCACAGTCTTAACCCCCATTTAACAGATGAGGTAACTGAGGCAGAGAGAAGTGAAGCGACTTGCCCAAGGTCACACAGCTGACAAGTGGCGGAGTTCGGATTAATAATGTTGGTATTCGTTAAGCGCTTACTATGTGCAGAGCACTGTTCTAAGCGCTGGGGTAGATACAGGGTCATCAGGTTGTCCCACGTGAGGCTCACAGTTAATCCCCATTTTACAGATTAGATTAGATTAGAACCCATAACCTCTGACTCCCAACCCCAGGCTCTTGCCACTAAGCCACGCTACTTCTCTATGAGGCTTACTATGTGCCAGGCACTGTCCTAATAATAATAATAATAATAATGTTGGTATTTGTTAAGCGCTTACTATGTGCCGAGCACTGTTCTAAGCGCTGGGGTAGACAAAGGGGAATCAGGTTGTCCCACGTGGGGCTCACAGTCTTAATCCCCATTTTACAGATGAGGGAACTGAGGCACAGAGAAGTTAAGTGACTTGCCCACAGTCACACAGCCGACAAGTGGCAGAGCTGGGATTCGAACTCATGAGCCCTGACTCCAAAGCCCATGCTCTTTCCACTGAGCCACGCTGCTGCTAATCGCTGGGGGTCACTGTAACAATAATAATAATAATAATGATATTGGTATCTGTTAAGCACTTACTATGTGCCAAGCTCTGTTCTAAGCACTGGGGTCGATACAAGGTCATTAGGTTGTCCTGTATGGGGCTCACAGTCTTCATCCCCATTTTCCAGATGACGGAATGGAGGTCCAGAGAAGTGAAGTGACTTGCCCAAACTCTCACAGCAAACAAGTGGCGGAGGCGGGATTAGAACCCATGACCTCTGACTCCCCAGCCCGGGCTCTTGCCACTAGTTAAGTGGCTTGCCCAAAATCACCCAGCAGAGAAGTGGCTGAGGGGAGGGTGGGAGGGTGAGGGATGGTCCTTAGTCCCTAAGTGCTTAGTCCAGTGTTCTGCACACAGTAAGCGCTCAATAAATATGACTGAATGGTCCTGGTGGGGGGCTGTCTTCGGGGGGGGGGGCGAGGGATGGTCCTTAGTCCTTAAGTGTTTAGTCCAGTGCTCTGCACACAGTAAGCGCTCAATAAATGCGACTGAATGAATGGTCCTGGGTTGGTGGAGGGTTGAGGGGGGGGTCCTTAGTCCCTAAGCGCTTAGTCCAGTGCTCCGCACACAGTAAGCGCTCAATAAATACGACTGAATGAATGGCCCTGGATGGGGTGGGGGGGGGGTCGAAGGGGGTCCTTAGTCCCTAAACGCTTAATCCAGGGCTCCGTCCACAGTAGGCCCTTAATAAATACGACTGAATGAATGGTCCTGGGTGGGCAGGGGGTGTCGAGGGTGTGGTCCTTAGTCCCTAAGCGCTTAGTCCAGTGCTCCGCACACAGTAAGCGCTCAATAAATACGACTGAATGAATGGTCCTGGGGGGGGGTCGAGGGGGGTCCTTGGTCCCTAAGCGCTTAGTCCAGAGCTCCGTCCACAGTAGGCCCTTAATAAATACGACTGAATGAATGGTCCTGGGTGGGCAGGGGGTGTCGAGGGTGCGGTCCTTAGTCCCTAAACGCTTAGTCCAGTGCTCCGCATACAGTAAACGCTCAATAAATGACTGAATGAATGGTCCTGGGTGGGCAGGGGGTGTCGAGGGTGTGGTCCTTAGTCCCTAAACGTTTAGTCCAGGGCTCTGCACACAGTAAGCGCTCAATAAATACGACTGAATGAATGGTCCTGGGTGGGGCGAGGGGGGTCCTTAGTCCCTAAGCGCTTAGTCCAGGGCTCCGCACACGGTAAGCCCTTAATAAATACGACCGAATGAATGACCCCGGGTGGGTGCGTGTCTCCGTACCTGCCTCCCGACGCGATTGTTGTGCAGCCTCATGCGGGCGTGGATGTCGCGATGGGGTTCCCGCGAGTCGAGGAAGTCGCGGGAGAACCTCTCCCCGAAACCCACGTCGGGGCTGCAGCCGCCCCACTCCCACGCGTCCTGGGGCTGGGGCTGGGACTGGGGCCGGGGCCGGGGGTCCCCCTCGGGGGGCTGGGGGGTCCGCTCGGGGACCCCGTGGCTGACGCCCTTGCGGCGCTGCAGGGCGTGGAGCTGCAGGCGGTGCAGCTTGAGACGGAAGGTGTCCTGGTCCCCACGCCGGGCCTGGTCGCAGCCGCAGGCCCGCAGCTTGCCCAGGGCGCACGCGTTGGACACGGCGTGGACCACTCCCGCAGCGGCGATGGCATAGGCGAAGGCGCTCTCTCGGAAACCTGGAAGGACCGGACCGGGATGGGGCCGGGCGGGGGGCGAGGGCAGAGGGGAAGGGGGCAGGGGGGACAGAGCAGGGGAAGGGGCAAGGGAGAGGGGGGCAGGGAGGGGCAAGAGGGGAGGGGGCGAGGGCAAGGGGGGATGAGGGCAAAGGGGAGGGAGTCAGGGAGGAGAGGTGGGTGAGGGAGGGGAGAGGGGGGCAGGGAGGAGCAAGAGGGGATGAGGGCAAAGGGGAGGGGTCAGGGAGGGGCAAGAGGAAAGGGGTGAGGGAGTCAGGGAGGAAGGATGGGTGAGGGGAGGGGAAGAGGAGGTCAGGGAGGGCCAAGAAGGGAGGGATGAGGGAGTCAGGGAGGGGAGGGGGTGAGGGCAAGGGAGAAGGGGTCATGGAGGGGCAAGAGGGAAGGGGTGAGGGAGTTAGGGAGGAGAGGTGGGTGAGGGAGGGGAGAGGGGGACAGGGAGGGGCAAGAGGGGAAGGGGGGAGGGCCAGGGGGATGAGGGCAAAGGGGAGGGGGTCAGGGAGGAGCAAGAGGGGAGGGGTGAGGGAGTCAGGGAGGAAAGATGGGTGAGGGGGTCAGGGTAGGGGCAAGAAGGGAGGGGGTGAGGGCAAGGGAGAGGGAGGGGGTCGGGGAGGGGAGGGGGTGAGGGCAAAGGGGAGGGGGTCAAGGAGGGGCAAGAGGGGAGTGGTGAGGGAATCAGGGGGTGGTGAGGGAAAAGGAGAGGGGGTCAGGGAGGGGCAAGAGGGGAGGGGAGGGAGAGGAAGGGTGAAGGAGTCAGGGAGGAGAGATGGGGGAGGGGAGGGGAGAGGGGGTCAAAGCAGGGTGAGGGGCAAGGGGGTGGTGAGGGAGTCAGGGAAGGGAGGGGTGAGGGCAAGGGAGAGGGGGTTAGGGAAGGGAGAGGGGAGGGGTGAGGGAGTTAGGGAAGAGAGAGGGGGTCAGGGAGGAGAGGGGGGAAGGGGAGGGAAGAGGGCGTCAGGACAGGGAGGGGGGATGGAGTCGGGGGGAAGGGGTCAAGGAAGGAGGGGGAGGGGAGAGGTGAGAGAGTCGGGGGTGGGGGCGAGGGGTTCAGGACAGGGAGGAGGGAGGGGGCGGAGTCAGAGAGAAGGGAAGGGGTTAGGGAGGGGAGGGGAGGGGAAAGAAGAGCAGGTTAAAAGGGTGAGGGGCAAGGAGAGGGGTGAGGGAGTCAGGGAGGGGAGAGGGGTCAGGGGAGAGGGATCAGATCAAGGTGAGGGGCAAGGTGTGGTGAGGGAGTCAGGGAGGGGAGAGGGGTGATGGGAGAGGAATTAGGGTGAAGCAGGCGGGTCAGGGTGTAGAGAGGGGGCCAAAGTAGAGATAATAATAATAATAATAATTAATAGTAATAATAATAATGTGCACATGGTAAGAGCTCAGTAAATGATTGAATGAATAATTGTGGTAATTGTTAAGTGCTTACAATGTGCCAGGCACCGTACTAAGCACTGGGGTGGATACAAGTAAATCAAGTTGGACATAGTCCCTGTTCCACATGGGGCTCACAGTTCAATCCCCATTTGACAGATGAGGGTACTGAGGCCCAGAGAAGTGAAATGACTTGCCCAAGGTCACACAGCAGACAAGTGATGAACCCATGACCTTCTGACTCCCAGGTCCGGGCTCTAGTCACTATGCCATGAGGGGTTCAGGGCGGGGTAGTGGGGGCTGGGGACGGTCAGGGGGTCAGGGTGGAGATGGATATCTGCAACCAGACACCCCCCCACTCCCCTCCACCTTCATCACCTCTTGACTGCACAGCTCTCCTCTGGAAAGTCTTCCCTGATTCACCCCACCCACACTAAAATCCCGACCCATTCCAACTGATAATGATAATAGTGACGGTGTGTATAGTGGATAGAGCCCGGCCTGGAATCAAAAGGCCATGGGTTCTAATCCTGACTCCACCACCTGTCTGCTGTGTTATTATTGTTATTATTACTATTATTACCATTGATTGATCTGATTGCTTTCCCCCTGCCCCACACCCCCATCCTCTGCCCATTAGACTGAAGTACTATGAGGGAGGGGATCGTGTCTGCCAATTCTATTGTATGGTACTCTCCCAAATGCTTAGCACAGTGCTCTGCACAAAGTAAATGCTCAATAAATACCACTGACTGATTCTCTGACAAGCACTGTAAGCAGTGAATACGGTCTGCCTCTGGGAGCTCAATTAAAACTTTACAACTGTGCTGATTGAATCTTCTCAGGGAAGACCACCCTTGCAATCCTCGAGGGGTGAGGAAGGCAGCTGATCAGAGAAGCCCTCCCACCGCAGAGAAATAATCACACTAATGAAGGTATTTGTAAAGCGCTTACTATGTGCCAGGCACTGTACTAAGTGCTGTACGTGGATATGAGTGAATCGGGTTTGACACGTTCCCTGTCCCGCGTAGGGCTCACAGTCGTCATCCCCATTTTACAGATGGAGTAACTGAGGCCCAGAGAATTGACGGGACTTGCCCTAGGCCACACAGCAGACAGCGGCAGAGTCGGAATTAGAACCCATGACCTTCTGACTCCCAGGCCCATGTTCTATCCACTTCACAGAAACCCTTAAAGGAGCAGAGGTGTTCAGCTTCGAACTTGGGTTTCTGCAGGCAAACAATCAATCAATCCATGGTATTTATTGAGTGCTAACTCTGGTGCAGAGCACTGTACTGAGCACTTGGAAGAAAAACCTAAAATAAAACCCTGCCAGTAAACGCTCACACTGGCAAAAGGGGTCCCTGCCTGTCATCGCCATCATTATCGATGGTATTTATTAAGCGCTTACTGTGTGCACAGCACTGTACTAGGCGCTTGGGAGAGATGGTAGACATGTTCCCTGCCCAGAAGCCTGGAGGTGAGAAGTCCAGGAACTGGATGAGGACTCAATTGGGTAACTCGTTCTCTAGACTGTAAGCTCTCTGTGGGCAGGGAATGTGTCTGTCACTTGTTGCACTGTCCTCACTCAAGCGCTTAGTACAGTGCTCTGCACATAGTAAGTGCTCACTAAATATGATTGAATGAACAAATGAATGAATGTAGCGCAGTTTTTCTGAGGTGCTGGGTGGAGAGTAAGGCAGGTTTGACAGGGGCCCTCTATCTCTAATAATAATAACAATTATAGTACTTGTTAAGTGCTTCCTTTGTGCCAAGCACTGTTCTAAGCACTAAGATAGATACAAGTTAATCAAGTTGGACACAGTCCCTGTCCCATATGGGGCTCACACTCCTATCCCCATTTTTCAGATGAGGTAACTGAGGCACAAAGAAGTAAGGTCACAAGGCAGACATGTGGCAGAGCCAGGATGAGAACCCAGGTCTTTCTCCCTGACACTGTGGTCCTAATAATAATAATAATAATAATAATAATGATGGTATTTGTTAAGTGCTTACTATGTGCAAAGCACTGTTCTAAGCACAGGGGTGGGATGCAAGGTGATCAGGGTGTCCCACGTGGGGCTCACAGTCTTAATCCCCGTTTTCCAGATGAGGTAACTGAGGCCCAGAGAAGTGAAGTGACTTGCCCAAAGTCACACAGCTGACAAGCGGCGGAGCCAGGAGTAGAACCCATGACCTCTGACTCTCAAGCCTGGGCTCTTTCCACTGAGCCACACAGGTCCTGGGACCAGGGGGACAGTGTTGGGCACTGCGGCAATAGAAACACTCATTCTTGGGCTTCGATCTCTATGCCCTGCTCTCCTTTATCTCAGGCAATCAATCCCTCAATGCAGAACTCTGTACCAGGCGCTTGAGAGAGTACAATATAACCGAACAGCTGAGAAGCAGTGTGGTCTAGTGGATAGAGCACGGGTCTGGGAGTAAGAAGGATCCACCATCCTTCCCGTCTCACAAGCCCGCAAAAAATCCTAGCGTTATCCTCGACTCCTCTCTGTCATTCAACCCACATATTCAATCCATCACCAAATCGTGTGGGTCACAAATCCTTCACAACATCGCTAAAATCCGCCCTTTCCTCTCCAACCAAACTCTTACCACGTTAACACTCATCCTCTCCCGCCTGGATTCCTGCATCAGCCTCCTTGCTGTCCTCCCAGCCTCCTGTCTCTCCCCCATCCAGTCCATACTTCATTCTGCTGCCTGGATCATTTTTCTACAAAAACGTTCAGGATATGTCACCCTGCTCCTCAAAAAAATCCAGTGGTTGCCCATCTACCTCCGCATCAAAGAGAAACTCCTCACCATTGACTTTAAAGTAGTCCACCACCTTGCCCCCTTCCTACTTCGGCCCGCTTCTCTCCTTCTACCACCCAGCCCGCACGCGCCGCTCCTTTACTGCTAACCTTCTCACTGGGCCTCCATCTCTCCTGCCTCGCCTCGATATCTCCTGTCTCGCTGCCGACCCCTAACCCACGTCCCCCCTCTGGCCTGGACCCCCCTCCTTCCTCAAATTCCACAGACAATGACTCCCCCTTCTTCAAAACCTTATCGAAGGCCCATTCATTCATTCAATCATATTTATCGAGTGCTTACTGTATGCAGAGCACGGTACTAAGCACTTGGAAAGTACAATCCAGCAAGAAAGAGAGACAATCCCTGCCCGCAACGGGCTCACAAGCTAGAAGGGGGAGACAGACATTAAAACAAGTAAACAAGCATCAACAGTGTCAATATAAATAAATACAATTATAGAAATTTACATATTATTAATAAAAATAAATATAAATATGTACATATATACACACACGTGCTGTGGGGTGGAGACGGGGGTAGAGCAGAGGGAGTGAGTGGGGGCGATGGGGAGGGGAGGGAGAGAAGAGGAAAAGGGGGGCTTAGTCCAGAGGGCCTCCTGGAGGAGGTGAGCTTTCAGTAGGGCTTTGCAAGGGGAAGTGTGCTAGTTTTGTGGATTTGAGGAGGGAGGGCATTCCAGGCCAGAGGCCGGACATGGGCCAGGGGTCGGCGGCGGGACAGGCGAGCTGGAGGCCCAGGGAGAAGGTTAGCGGCACCAGAGGAGTGGAGTGTGCCAGCTGGGATGGAGAAGGAGAGAAGGGAGGTGAGGTAGGAGAGGGCAAGGGGATGGACAGCTTTGAAGCCAAAAGTGAGGAGTTTTTGCTTGATACAGAGGTTGATATGCAACCACTGGAGATTTTTCTCTTCTAAGAGGCCTATCTAGACTAAGCCCCACCTTTCTTCATCTCCAATTCCCTTCTGTATCACACTGACGTGCTCCCTTTGCTCTTCCCCTCTCCCAGCCCTATAGTACTTATGTACATATCTGTCATTTTATTTACTTGTATTCATGTTTGTTTCCCCCGCTCTCGACTGTAGTCTCATGTGGTCAAGGAATGTGTCTGTTTCTTGTCATATGGTACTCCCCCAAACGCTTAGTTCAGTGTTCTGCACACAGAAAACACTCAAACACTCAAAAATATGAATGAATGAATGGTTTCTAATCCCAGCTCTGCCACTTGTCTGCTGTGCGGCCTTGAGGAAGTTATTTCACTTCTCTGGGCCTCAGTTATCATGTCTGTAAAATGGGGATTAAGACTGTGAGTTCCACGTGGGACAAGGACTGTGTCCTACTTGATTAACTTGTATCTACCCTAGTACTCAGTACAGGGCCTGGCACATAGTAAGCGCTTAACAAAGACCATAAAAAAGCAAACAAACAAACAAAGACCACAATTGGAAGACGTTATCTCACTCCCACTTTCTCTCTCTGGACTGGTGTTCCCTCCAGCTTCATATTCATTCATTTATATGAATGAATATGAACCATAGATAAATGCACATCATTAACAAACCTTATAGAGCAATAAATATGTACAAAGATAAACAAGTGCTATGGGAAGAGGAAGGGGGAAGAGCAGAGGGAGGGAGTAGGGGCAATGGGGAGGGGAGGAGGAGCAGAGGGAAAGGGGGGCTCAGTCTGGGAAGGCCTCCTGGAGGAGGTGAGCTCTCAGGGCTTTGAAGAGGGGAAGAGAGTTAGTTTGGTGGATGTGAGGGGAGCGGGCGTTCCAGGTCAGAGGAAGTATGTGGGCTACGGGTCGACAGCGAGACAGGCAGGGACGAGGCACAGTGAGGAGGTGAGCGGCAGCAGAGGAGCAGAGTGT
The DNA here is from genome assembly GCF_004115215.2 of Ornithorhynchus anatinus. Taxonomy (NCBI): domain Eukaryota; kingdom Metazoa; phylum Chordata; class Mammalia; order Monotremata; family Ornithorhynchidae; genus Ornithorhynchus; species Ornithorhynchus anatinus. The sequence goes on along the minus strand of NC_041728.1, from coordinate 181,148,262 downwards.
GCGGCTGAGATGGAGAAGGAGAGAAGGGAGGTGAGATAGGAGGGGGCAAGGGAATGGACAGCTTTGAAGCCAAGAGTGAGAAGTTTTTGCTTCATGCGAAGGTTGATAGGCAACCACTGGAGGTTTTTGAGAAGGGGAGTGACATGCCCAGAGCGTTTCTGCGGAAAGATGATCTGGGCAGCAGAGTGAAGTATGGACTGGAGCGGGGAGAGACAGGAGGATGGGAGATCAGAGAGGAGGCTGATGCAGTCACCCAGTCGGGATATGATGAGAGATAGTACCAGCAAGGTAGCAGTTTGGATGGAGAGTAAAGGGCGGATCTTGGAGATATTATAAAGATGAGACCGGCAGGTTTTGATGACGGATTGGATGTGGAGGGTGAATGAGAGAGCGAAGTCAAGGATGACACCAAGGTTGCGGGCTTGTGAGACGGGAAGGATGGAAGTGCCGTCCACAGTGATAGGAAAGTCAGGAAGAGGACAGGGTTGGGGAGGGAAGATAAGCAGCTCAGTCTTGGATATGTTGAGTTTTAGGTGGCGGGCGGACAGCCAGGTGGAGACGTCCCGGAGGCAGGAGGAGATATGAGCCTGGAGGGAGGGAGAGAGAACAGGGGAGGAGATGGAGATTTGGGCATCATCAGAGTAGAGCTGATAGTTGAAGCCCTGGGAGCGAATGAGTTCACCGAGGGAGTGAGTGTAGATGGAGAACAGAAGGGGACCAAGAACTGACCCTTGAGGAGCCCCTAGAGTTAGGGGATGGGAGGAGGAGGAGGAGCCCGCGAAGGAGACCGAGAATGAACGGCTGGAGAGATAAGAGGCGAACCGGGAGAGGACGGAGTCCGTGAAGCCAAGGTTGGATAATGTGTTGAGGAGAAGGGGATGGTCGACAGTGTCAAAGGCAGCTGAGAGGTGGAGGAGGATTAGGATGGAGTAGGAGTCTTTGGATTTGGCAAGAAGAAGGTCACTGGTGACCTTTGAGAGTATTGTAGTCTTCCAAGCACTTAGTACAGTGCTCTGCAAACAGTAAGCGCTCAGTAAATACAATTGAAAGAATGACTGAATGAATATAAGTGGCAGAGCTCGGATGAGAATCCAGGTCCTTCTGACTCTAAGACCATGCTGCTTCTCATTACAAGCCACGCTGTTTTTCGTAGGCCACATTGCTTCTCCTAGGTATTTATTAAACCCTTGCAATGTGAAAAACACTGTACTATGCGCTTGGAAGAAGCATGGCCTAGTGGTTAGAGCCCAGGCCTGGGAGTCAGAGGATGTGGGTTTTGATTCCATCTCTGCCACTTGTCTGCTGTGTGACCTTGGGCAAGTCATTTCACTTCTCTGGGTCTCATTTCCCTTAATGGGGATTAGACTGTGAGCCCCATTTGGGACAGGGACTGTGTCCAACCTGATTTGCTTGTTTCCTCTGCAGCGCTTAGTACAGTTATTGTTCTTATTATTATTTCAAGTCAGTGGAGTTGAAAGACATGTTCCCTGCCCACAACAAGCACAACACTCTCTGCTCGCAGTAGGGGTCCAGTAAGTAATCCCGGCTCTGCCACTTGTCTGCTGTGTGACCTTAGGCAAGCCACTTCACTTCTCTGGGCCTCACTTCTCTCATCTGTAAATTGGGGGTTGAGACCATGAGCCCCACGTGGGTCAGGGCCTGTGTCCAATCCGATTTACTTGTATCCACCCCAGAGCCTAGTACAGTGTCTGGCATGTAGTAAGTGCTTAACAAATACCATAATTATTATTATTACTGTTGATTGGTACTGTTAATCTGACTCCACTTCTCTGGTCCTTAGTTACCTCATCTGTAAAATGGGGATTAAGACTGTGAGCCCCATATGGGACAGGGACTACAACCAACCCGATTTGCTTGAATCCACCCCAGCACTTCGTTCAGTGCCTGGCACATAGTAAGCGCTTAACACATACCACAATTATTATTATTATTATGATCATTCTCTGGGCCTTAATTTCTCCATCTGCATAATAGGGGTTCATTACTTTTCTCCCTCCTACTTATACTGGGAGCCCCCTTGTGAGACTGGGCCCATTTTATTTTTATTATGGTGTTAGTTAAGATTTTTCTTTGTGTCAATCACTGTTCTAAGCCCTGGGGTAGATACAAGTTTATCAAGTTGGACACAGTCCCTGACCCATCTGGGGCTCACGGTCAAAGTAGGGGGGAGTAGGATTTAATGAGGTATACATCCCCTTGATTCTATTTATCGTGATAATGTCTTGTTTTTGTTTTGTTCTGTTTTGCTCTGCTGTCTTTCTGCCCCGATTAGACGATGAACCCGTCACTGGGCAAGGATTGTCTCTATCTGTTGCCAAATTGTACATTCCAAGCACCTAGTACAGTGATCTGCACATAGTAAGCGCTAAATAAATACTATTGAATGAATTTAATCCTCATTTTACAGTTGAGAAAACTGAGGCCCAGAGAAGTGAAGCGACTTGACCAAGGTCACACAGAAAGCATTTGGCAGGACCAGGATTAGAACCCAAGTCCTCTGACCCTCAAGCCTGTGCTCTTTCCATTAAGCCACTTTGCTTCTCGGACTATGTCTGATTTATTTGTCCTGTATTGACCCCAGCACTTCGCCCAAAGTAAGTGCTTAACAAACACCACTCTCATTGTTATTATTGTTATTGTTGTAAATGATATTTAGATTGCTTGTATCCATCCCAGTGCTTAATACAGTGCCAGACACATAGTAATAATAATAATGGTATTTGTTAAGCGCTTACTATGTGCCAAGCACTGTTCTAAGCGCTGGGGTAGGTACAAGGTAATCAGGTTGTCCCACATGGGGCTCACAGTCTTAATCCCCATTTTACAGATGAGGTAACTTGAGACACAGAGAAGTTAAGTGACTTGCCCAAAGTCACACAGCTGACAAGTGGCGGAGCCAGGATTAGAACCCATGACCTCTGACTCCCAAGCCCATGCTCTTTCCACTGAGCCACACAGGTCCAGGGACCAGGGGGACAGTGTTGGGCAGTGGAGTCCGGATTAGAACCCGTAATTGATTAGACCGTGAGCCCGTCATTGGGCAGGGATTGTCTCTATCTGTTGCCGAATTGTCCATTCCAAGTGCTTAGTGCAGTGCTCTGCACATAGTAAGCACTCAATAAATACTATTGACTAATCCCTGACTCCCAAGCCCAGTCCATTTCCACTAAATCATGCTGCTGCTCTATTAAGCACTTAACAAATACCACAATTATTGTTATTATTATTATTGTTCTCTAGATTAATTGTATCCACTCCAATGCTTAGTACAATGCCAAACACATAGTAAGCACTTAAAAAAACCACAATCATTATTATTATATTTATCCAGATTGCTTGTATCCACTCCAGTGCTTAGTACAATGCCCGACGCATAAGTGCTTAACAAATACCATAATTGTGATTATTTATTACTATTGTGGGCAAGGATTGTGTCTGCTTATTGTTCCATTGAAGTCTCACAAGTACAATGCGCTGCACATAGTAAGCACTCAATAAATACTATTAAATGAATGAATATTATTATTATTGTTGTTATCTAGATTGTTTGATTCCACCTAAGCAGTTAGTTCAGTGCCAGACACATAGTAAGCGCTTAACAAATACCACCATTATTAGATCGAACTTCCCTCCCCCTTCATTCTGCAGCCCAATGAGGCCACTCCTCTCTCTCCTCATCCTTCCCCCTGCTGCAGGTCTCCTTCCTGTTTCTTTTTAATACCACATAAATAATAATAATAATGGTGCTTGTTAAGCACTGCCTATGTGCCGAGCACTGTTCTAAGCACTGGGGTAGATACAAGAAAATCGGGTTGGACACAGTCCCTCTCCCACATAGGGCTCACAGTCTTTATCCCCATTTTTCAGATGAGGTTACTGAAGCAGAGAGGAAGTCAAATGACTTGTCCAAGGTCTCACAGTGGACGAGTGCCTGGTCTAGTGGATAGAACATGGTCTTGGGAGTTAGAAGGACCTGGGTTCTAATCCCAGTTCCACCACTTGTCTGCTGGGTGACCTTGGGCAAGTCACTAAACTTCTCTCTGCCTCAGTTCCCCCATCTGTAAAATAGGGATTAAGATTGTGAGCTCCATGTGGGACAGGGACTGTGTCCAACCTGATAACCCCCTTTGTACCCTAGTGCTTAGTCCAATGTCTGACACATAATAAGCGCTTAACAAATAAGTGCCCCCCTTTTCCTCAGCTCCCCCTCCCTTCCTCATCACCTCGATTCTCTCCCTTTGCTCTTCGACCCCTCTCCTCTTCCCCACAGCACATATATACATATATATATATATATATATATAATTCTCTACATTTATATTGATGCCTGTTTACTTGTTTTGATGTCTTTCTCCCTCCTTCTAGACTGTGAGCCCGTTGTGGGCAGGGATTGTCCCTCTTTAATAATGTTGGTATTTGTTAAGCGCTTACTATGTGCCGAGCACTGTTCTAAGCGCTGGGGTAGACATAGGGGAATCAGGTTGTCCCACGTGGGGCTCACAGTCTTAATCCCCATTTTACAGATGAGGGAACTGAGGCACCGAGAAGTTAAGTGACTTGCCCAAAGTCACACAGCTGGCAAGTGGCAGAGCCGGGGTTCGAACCCATGACCTCTGACTCCAAAGCCCGTGCTCTTTCCAGTGAGCCACGCTGCTCTTTATTGCTGAATTGTACTTTCCAAGCATTTAGTACAGTGCTCCGCACACAGTAAGCACTCAATAAATACGATTGAATGAGATACCATTATTGTTACTATTATTATTATTACAAGGGATAGAGCCAGGATTAGAACTCAGGTCCAGCTGATTCCCAGACCTGGGCTGGCCTAGTGGATAGAGCGTGGGCCTGGGAGTCAGAAGGTTGTGGGTCCTAATGCCGGCTCCACTGCTTGTCTGCTCTATGACCTTGGGCAAGTCACTTCACTTCTCCGGGCTTCAGTACCCTCATCTGTAAAATGGGGATTAAAACTGTAAGCCCCACGTGGGACAGGGACCCGATCATCTTGCATCTACCCCTGCGCTTAGAATAGTGCCTGGCACATAGTAAGCAGTTAACAGATACTGTCATTGTTATTATTATTATTATTATTCTATCCATTATGACATGCTGCTTCCCTTATCTACCCCAGCACTTCGTACAGTGCCTGGCACATAGTAAGCGCTTAACAAATGCCAATTAAAAAACCCAACCTTTTAGGTCTGACTTCCATGCCCATTGCCAAGGAAACCAACCCATCAAAAGTGTCTACTGGGCCTTTACTCTGTGCAGAACACTCTACTAAATGCGTGGCTCAATGGCAAGAGCCTGGGCTTTGGAGTCAGAGGTCATGGGTTCGATTCCCAGCTCTGTCACTTGTCAGCTGTGTGACTGTGGGCAAGTCACTTAACTTCTCTGTGCCTCAGTTACCTCATCTGTAAAATGGGGATTAACTGTGAGCCTCACGTGGGAGAACCTGATGACCCTGTATCTCCCCTAGCGCTTAGAACAGTGCTCTGCAAATAGTAAGTGCTTAACAAATACCAACATTATTATTAAATGCATGGGAGAATATGTGGAAAGAGCCCGGGTTTACGAGTCAGAAGTCACGGGTTCTAATCCTGACTCCGCCACTTGTCAGCCATGTGACTTTGGGCAAGTCACTTCACACCTCTATGCCTCGGTGACCTCATTTGTAAAATGGGGATGAAGACTGTGAGCCCCACGTGGGACAACCTGATTACCTTGTATCCCCTCCCAGCGCTTAAAGAGCAGTGCTTTGCACATAGTAAGCACTTAACAAATACCATTGTTATTATTATTATTATACAATCAATTTAGTAAACACAGATTCTAACTTCAAGGAGCCTACAGTCTACTGTGTGCACAGCACTAATAATAATAATGTTGGTATTTTTTAAGCGCTTCCAATGTGCAGAGCACTGTTCTAAGCACTGGGGGAGATACAGGGTCATCAGGTTGTCCCAGGTGAGGCTCACAGTCTTCATCCCCATTTTACAGATGAGGTAACTGAGGCACAGAGAAGTGAAGTGACTTGCCCACAGTCACCCAGCTGACAAGTGGCAGGGCCAGGATTCAAACCCATGAGCTCTGACTCCCAAGCCTGGGCTCTTTCCACTGAGCCACGCTGCTTCTCAACAGTACACTAAGCACTGGGGAGAGTCCAATGGAGAAAATAGACATGGTCCCTGCCTCAAGACATTGACAGTCTATTCTAGGCAGAGCACTGTACTAAATGCTCCCAGACGACAGTCGACTTAGTAGATAGAGATTCTGCCATCGCGGAACTTACAGCATGACCTAGTCGATAGAGCCCAGGCCTGGAAGTCAGAAGGTCATGGGTTCTAATCCCGGCTCCTCCACTTGTCTGCTGAGTGACTTTGGGCAAGTCACTTAACTTCTCTGGACATCAGTGGCCTCATCTTTAAAATGGGGATTGAGACTGTGAGCCCCAAGTGTGACAGGGATTGTGTCCAACCTGATTTCTTTGTACCACCCAAGCACTTAATACAGTGCCTGACACCTAGTAAGTGCTTAACAAATACCACAGCTATTATTATTATTACTCTGTGCACAGCACTGAATTAAGCACTTGGGAGAGTCCAACAGAGTAAAGAGACACAATCCCTGCCCTCAAGGAGTTTACAGTGTACTCTGTGCAGAGTGCTGTATTATGCGCTTGGTAGAGTAATGATAATAACAATAATGATGATATTTGTTAAGCACTTACTATGTGCCAGGTGCTGTATTAAGCACTGGGGTACATACAAATTGAGCTGGACACAGTCCCTGTCCCACATGGGGCTCACAGTTTCAATCCCCATTTTACAGATGAGGGAACCGAGGCACAGAGAAGTGAAGTGACTTGCCCAAGGTCCCATGGCAGACACGTGGCAGAGCTGGGATTAGAACCCATGACTCCCAGGCCCAGGCTCTATCCACTAGGCCACGCTGCTTCTCAATATAACAGAGTTGATAAAAGCGACCCATGCCCTCAATCTGCTGTGTGAAAAGCACTGTACTGAGCACTTGGGAGAGTCCAGTAGAGTTACTAAGTAGGATTCCTGCCCTCAAGGAGCTTCCAGTCTACTGTGTGCAGAGCACTGGACTGAGCACTTGGGAGAGGACATAGATTGTTTCTGTTGCTGAACTGTACTTTCCAAGCGCTTAGTACAGTGCTCTGCACACAGTAAGTGCTCAATGAATACTATTGAATGAATGAACACCATCCCTCCTCTCAAGAAGCTGACGGTCTACAGTGTGCAGAGCACTGGACTGAGCGCTTGGGAGAATCCAGTAGACTTAAGGCACGATCCCAGCCCTTAAGATGCTCCAGTAACAATCAGAGCAGGGCTCATGCCTGCCTATTCTACTCTAGCAGTGTGATTTCATGGAAAGAACACGGGCCTAGGAGTTAGAAGGACCTGAATTCTAATCGTGGCTCCACCCATATCTGCTGTGTGACCTTGGGCAAGTCACTTCACTTCTCTGTACCTCAGTTTCTTCCTCTGTAAAAAAGGGATGAGTGTGAACCCCGTGTAGGACAGGGACTTTGTCCAATCTGATTAACTTGTATCTACCCCAGCACTTAGAACAGTGCTGGGCACATAATAAGTCCCAGAATTATGACTATTATTATTACTGTACTCTCCCAAGCACTCAGTACGGTGCCTTGCATACTGTAAGGACTCAATAAATACCAAAAATAGATTGATGGATGGATGGATTAAAAGCACATGGCTCACATGATTCCCCATTGGTCTGCTCCAGTCCCAGGCCTGAATCTGCCCCAGACGGAGAGGAAAAGTGGCTGATTTAGTTCATATTCACTATGGAGGTAGTCAGTTTTGATTTGGGTCTGGGCCTCAGCCTCTATCCACTGCAGGGACATCCACAGCCACCTCCCGCCCTCTCCACAGTGACCTCCCCCACTTCAAAGCCTTCCTCAAGGCCCATCTCCTCCAAGAGGCCTTCCCAGACTAAGCCCCACGTTTCCTCATCTCCCATTCCCTTCTGTGATACCCTGATTTGTTCCCTTTGCTCTCTCCCCCCAACCTGCTCCATATCACTTATGTATTTATGTTTAATTTTATTTATTTGTACTGATGCCCGTCTCCCCCCTCTAGACTGTGAGATCATCATAGGCAGGGATTGTCACTCTATTGTTATATGGTACTTTCCCGAGCGCTTAGTACAGTGCTCTGCACACAGTAAGCGCTTAATAAATACGAATGAATGAATGAATGAATGAATGAATGAATGAATGAATGAATGAATGACCTTCCACCTGCCCCTCAGCGACCTCCCCTCCCTCCACAGCAACCTCCCCCTCTCCACAGCAACCTCCAGCCTTCTCCAAACTGACCTCCCACCCTCTCCACAGCCTCCCACCCTCTCCACAGTGAACTCCCACCCTCTCCACAGCATCCTTCCACCCTTTCCACAATGACTTCCTGCTCTCTCCAGGCAACCTCTCACCTTCTCCATAGTGACCTCCAACTCTCTCCACAGTGACCTCCCACCCTCTCGACAGAGACCGCCCACCATCTCCACAGCTAGCACCCCCCTTCTCCACAGTGACCGCCCACCCCCTTCTGGCCCTCTCCACAATGTCCTCCCATCCTCTCCACAGCGACCTTCCCCCACTCCACGACAACCTTCCTCCCTCTCTGTAGCGAGCTCCTGCCCTCTTCACGATGACTTCCGGCAGCTCCGGCGCTCTCCACAGCAAACTCCTCTCTTCTTCACAATAACCTCCCGCCCTCTCCACTGCGACCTCCCACCCTCTCAAAGCGACCTCCCCCTTCTTCACAATGACCTCCTGCCCACAGCAACTTCCCACCCTGTCCACAGAAACCACCCCACTTCTCCACAGCAACCTCCCATCCTCTCCACAGTGACCTCCCACCCTTTCCCCAACGACCTCCCACTTTCTCCATGGCAATCTCCCACTCTCTCCACAATAACCTCCTGTCCTCTCTACAGCGACCTCCCCCTTCTCAAATACCATAATTACCATAATTGTCTGCTGGGTGACCTTGGGCAAGTCACTTCACCTCTCTGTGCCTCAGTTACCTCCTCTGGAAAATGGCGATTAAGACTGTGAGCCCCATGTGGGACAGGGACTGTGTCCAACCTGATTAGCTTGTGCCTACCCCAGTGCTTAGTACAGTGCCTGGTACTTAGTAAGCGCTTAACAAATACCATTAAAAAAAAACCAATTCGCACATTAGCCAAGGCTGCATTAGAACCCAGGGCTTCTAACTCCCAGGCCTGGGCTCTTTCCACTAGGTCATACTGCTTTCGTGTTATTTAATTTCTCCTGTTTGTCTTTCGTTAATCCTCTCTTCCTGTTTCATCCTTAGACTGTGAGTTCCTTGAGGAGGGAGTGTGTATTATTTTTCTCAATGCTTAGCACAGTGCTGTGCACACAATAGGTGCTTAATAATTGTTATTACTACTACTAATAATAATGGTATTCAAGTGCTTAACACATATCATTTAAAAAAGCAGCCCATGAGACTGAGCACATGTGCCCAGAGAAGCTGTAGCTTGTGCTCTTCCCCTGTATTTCCTCCACCAACGATAATTTTATTGCTATTATTCTTGTCTGTCCGTCTCCCCCGATTAGACTGTAAGCCTGTCAAAGGGCAGGGACTGTCTCTATCTGTTACCGATTTGTACATTCCAAGCGCTTAGTCCAGTGCTCTGCACATAGTAAGCACTCGATAAATACTATTGAATGAATGAATGAAGGATAATAATAATAATAAATGTGGCATTTGTTAAGCACTTACTATGTGCCCGACACTATACTAAGCACAAGGATAGATACAAGAAAATCAGGTTGGACATGGTCCCTGTCACACACGGGGCTCCCAGTTTCCATCTCCATTTTCTAGCCGAGGAAACTGAGGCCCAGGGAAGTGAAACGACTTGCCTAAGGTCCCACAGCAAACAAGTGGCAGAGCCGGGATTAGAACCCATCACCTTCTGCCTCCGGGGCAGTACTCCATGCTGCTTCCCAACAAATACCACAATTATTATGATGATGAGGATGATGATTAGGATGGACCGAGGTGTGGGAGCTTCAGAGGAGTGAGAAATGGCCCGGGGAGGCAGGCTGTCGCCGAAAGCACACCCGGTGTTTATTCGCTGCCTTTCATCTCCGGATCTCAAAGCCCCATCCGTCTCAGGGAATCCAGAGGACGCCTTGCCCCGGGCCAGAGGACCAACAAGCTGGGCCTGTCTGGGGACGGGGGACGCCTGGCTCCCCCTGGTCCCTTTCACTATACAGAGCAGAGGATTGGGCCCTGTTGGGCTGGGAGAACCCCGTTGGACTTTGTCTGGATCTGAGAAGCTTAATACAGTGCTAAGCACTTAGTACAGTGCTTTGCACAGAGTAAGTGCTCAATAAATATGACTGAAGAAAAAGCAGCAACAGCGGGGTGGCTTAGTGGATAGAGCCTGGGCCTGGGAGTCAGAAGGACCTGGAATCTAATCCCAGCTCTGCCACATGTCTGCTGGGTGATCTTGGGCAAGTCACTTTGCTTCTCTGGGCTTCAGTGATCTCATCTGTCAAATGGGGATTAATAATAGTAATGGTGGTATTTGTTAAGTGCTTTGTATGCGTCAGCCACTGTACTAAGCGCTTGGATTGATACAGGTTGGGTTGGACACAAGCCCTGTCCCACATGGGGGTCACAGTCTTCATTCTCATTTGACAGATGAGGTTATGGAGGCCCAGAAAAGGGAAATGACTTGCCTAAGGTCCCCCAGCAGACAAGTGGCAGAGCGGGGATTAGAACCCATGACCTTCTGACTCCCAGGCTTATGCTCTATCCACTGCATTTCATGTCTGCTGGGTGACTTTGGGCAAATCACTTCACTTCTCTGGGCCTCAGTGACCTCATCCGGAAAATGAAGATTGAGACTGTTGGGGGGACAAGGACTGTGTCCAACCTGATTAACTCGTATCTACTCAGAACTTAGAAAAGTGTTTAGTACATAGTAAATGCTTAACAAGTACCGTAATAATAATAATTATTATTATTGCCTTGTATAGGCCCCAGATCTTAGCACAGTGCTGGCAAGGAGTAAGCATTCAACCAATATTCCATTGGTGATTGTTTTTGGAAGGGAAGGGGTAGAGAGAAGAAGCCGAAGTGAAATGAGGTCCTGGGGCAAGAGTCCCCCCTTCCACCACCTCCCACCCCCACTGCAGACCCCAGCCTGGAGAGTTCCCACTCCCAGTGAGACCACTCCCCACATTCCTTCTGTCTCTCTACTCCTCTGGAATTCCCCAACACAGCCCTCACCACCCCCCGAAATCTGGGCACGTCCCAGGATCCCCGGATCCCTTATCTTTTAGTATCTCTGCTTACTATATTAAAGTCTTTCCCTCTGGAGACTCTAAGCTCATTGAGGGCAGGAAACATGTCTATTGTTGTATTGTCCTTTCCCAAACGCTTATTAAAGTGCCTCGCACAGGGTCAGGGCTCAACAAATACGATTGATTGAATGGATGAATGAATTGGGGGAGGGGGAAAAATAATAATAATAATGTTGGTATTTGTTAAGCACTTACTATGTGCAGAGCACTGTTCTAAGCTCTGGGGTAGACACAAGGGAATCAGGTTGTCCCACGTGGGGCTCACAGTCTTCATCCCCATTTTACAGATGAGGTAACAGGCACAGAGAAGTTAAGTGACTTGCCCACAGTCACACAGCTGATAATATTAGAGAATAATAATAATAATAATTAGAGAAGCAGCATGGCTTAGTGGAAAGAGCACAGGCTTGGGAGTCAGAGGTCGTGGGTTCTAATCCTGACTCCGCCACTTGTCTGCTATGTGACTTTGGGCAAGTCAGTTAACTTCTCTGGGCCTGTTACCTCATCTGCAAAAATGGGCATTAAAAAATGTGAGCCCCACGTGGGACCATCTGATTACCCCATATCTACCCCAGTGCTTAGAACAGTGCTCTGCACATAGTAAGCACTTAACAAATACCATCTTTATTATCATTATTATTAATAGTGATGATGATGGCATTTGTTAAGCTCTTACTATATGCCTAGTAGTGTTCTAAGCGCTGGGATAGATAGAAGGTGTTGTTCATATCCGTCATTTATTGATGTATTTTAATGTCTGTCTCCTCCCCTCTAGATTGTAAACTGATTCTGGGCAGGAATTATATCTGTTTATTGCTGCACTCTCCCAAACGCTTACTACAGTGAGAAATGGGCCTGGGAGTCAGAAGGACATGGGTTTTATTCCTGGCTCCACCACTCAGCTCCTGTGTGTGCTTGGGCAAATCCCTTCACTTCTTTGGGTCTCAGTTCCCTCATCTGTCAAATGGGGATTGAGACTGGGGACCCCATGTGGGACAGGGTCTGCGTCCACCCCAATTATCTTGAATCTACCCCAGCACTTAGTACAGTGCCTGGCACATAGTAAGCATTTAACCAACGCCACAAGTCTTCTTATTATTATTACTACAAAGCTCTGCACACAGTAAATGCTCAATAAATATGATCAAATGAATCAAGACCACTCTACTCCCGCTCTCTGGTCCTCAGTATTTGGGCTTGGATGGTGCCCTGGCAGCAGGATGAGGTGGGGGAGAGTGTCACTGTTTATTGTTGTCCTCTCCCAAGCGCTTAGTATAGTGCTTTGCACACAGTAAGCGCTTAATAAATACGAATGAATGAATGAGCAGACCAACTGGCCACTGGGGAGAAGAGGGCGGGGTGGCTTAGTCCCAAAGTTGCCCCAGGGCCCCAGCTAGTTAAGACGCACAATTAGCCATCCTGCCTTTGATCTTGGACAGGGACTACCCCCATCAGGAGAAGGGGGAGGAGGCAGGGGGTGGGTGGGTGGGAGAGGGTCGAAGAGAGCAGCGCCTTCCCCACACTGTCCCTCCCTTGTGTCCCTCCCACCCCCACAGCACTTATGTCCAAATCTGTCATTTACTGATTTCTATTCATGTCTGTCTCCCCCTCTGGACTGTCAGCTCCTTGTGGCCAGAGAATATTTCTGTTTATTGTTCTATTGTCCTCTCCCAAGCACTTAGTGCAGTGCTTTGTGCACAGTAAGGAGCTCAATAAGTGCGACTGAATGAATGAATAAATGATTGAACGGTAATAATAATTACAGTATTTGTTAAGCGCTTACTATGTGCCAAGCACTGTTCTAAACATTGAGGGAGATACAAGGTAATCAGGTTGTCCCACATGGGGCTCACAGTCTTAATTCCCATTTTACAGATGAGGTAATTTGAGGCACCGAGAAGTTAAGTGACTTGGCCAAGGTCATATGGCAGACAAGTGGTGGAACTGGGATTAGAACCCACGTCCTCTGACTCCCAAGTGCTCTTGTCACTAGGCCATGCTGCTTTTCAGCTGGGGGATTATCTGGATTTCTCCTCTAAGGGTGTGTGCACGTGTGAATGTGTTGTTTAGACTGTGAGCCCGTTATTGGGCAGGGACTGTCTCTATCTGTTGCCGAATTGTACATTCCAAGCGCTTAGTACAGTGCTCTGCACATAGTAAGCGCTTAATAAATGCAACTGAATGAATGAATGAATGGTGCCTGGGTGTGTTCTTGAGCTGGAATGATCTTTTTTTTCAATGGTATTAGTGCTTACTAGATGCCAGGCACTGTACTAAGCGCTGGGGTAGATCCATGCTAATCAGGTTGGACAGAGTCCCTGTCCCACGTGGGGCTCACAGTTTTAATCCCCATTTTATGGATGAGGGAACTGAGGCACAGATAATTGAAGTGCCTTGCCCAAATTCACACAACAGACAGATGGCAGAGCTGGGATTAGAACCCTGGTCCCTTGACTCTCAGGCCCGTCTTCTATCCTCTAGACCACAGTCCATCATTATTAACAAGTCTGAGTGTCTGTCGCAGGCAGAGTGCTAGAGTACGTGTTTATTGGTTTAAGTGAAGGGTATCTGCTTAACTGAATTCCTGCTTGCATACTCACTCAATCGTATTTATTGAGCGCTTACTGTGTGCAGAGCACACTGTACTAAGCGCTTGGAAAGTACAATTCAGCAATAGAGACAACCCCTGCCCATACCAGGCTTATAGTCTAGAAATGTGTCTATAGGTCTGCTTATGTCTGTAAAAATAACAATAATAATATTATTTGTTAAGCGCTTACTCTGCGCAGGTCCTATACTAAGTGCTGGGGTAGATATAAGATAATCACAGTGCACACAATCCCCTTTCCCACTTGGGACTCACAATCTAAATTGGCGGGAGAACAGGAACTGAATCTCCATTGTACAGATGTGGAAACTGAGGCTCAGAGAGGGAAAGCGACCGCCCAAGGCCTCCCAGCAGGCCAATGGCGGGACCAGAATTAGAACTCTGGTCCCTTGACTCCCAGGCCCATCCTCCATCCACTAGGCCACATGATGTTAGTCAGTAGGCTTGTTTGGTTGGGTAGGCGCAGGTCTGTACAAATTTTCTGCACAGTTTGCTTCTTGGGGAACGTGTGTGCTTATGTGTTGTTTTGTCATCCCTCGTCTGGGCGACAGGACCCCCAAGTCCTGCCCCTATTCGATCTTTAGCTCCTCCTTGTCTCCCCTACCTGTGCGCCCCCCACCCAGCCCACAGACCCCCAAAATGTCTTTGCAGAGGACGGGAGAAGGGAAGAAGCTGGGATCGGCAGGAGGCTGGGACCCTCCCCCCATTTCTCCTTGCCCAGATCCCCACCTCCCCCCAAAGGACCCCTGCCCCCCAAATCCCTCCCACTCCCTCTAGGCCTTAAGGTGGGAAGGAATAAATTCTAGCCCAAGGGACCCCTTTTCCCAGCCTTAACTGTCCTCTCTGGCTAAAGGGGGGGAAGAGAGGGGTCTCCCAGCAGAGACCCCCCTCAAGGGCCAGGGGTCGTGGGGTGGGATGGCAGGGGGGAGGAGATCCTCCTCTCCTCCCTTGGTACTGGGCACCGCCCTCACCCCGGCCGGCCCCAGCACGTCTCCCACCGCCCCCCGCCCCTCCCCTCGCCTGCCTCCTGCTCATTAAACTGCAGGTGAACCCAGGAGCGCCTGGCTCCCAGCCAGTTGCCGCCCGGGGCTCCGCGGCTCCCGACTCGCCCCCACGCTTCAAAGCCACCGCGGCCTTCCCCGGACACCCCCTCTCTCCCCGCCGGGCCTGCCACCACCCGCTCGCCAGGGCCCAGGGCCCGCAGAGCCGGACGCCAGGGTCCTCTCTCACCTCCACCCCCCAACCCTCCCAGCCCCGCAGCACTTCTGTCCAGATCTGTAACTTATTTATATGATAATAACAATGACGATGGGATTGGTTGAGCCCTTACTATGTGCCAAGCACTGTTCCAAGAGCTGGGGGCGATAGGAGGTCATCAGGTTGTCCCACGTGGGGTTCACAGTCTTCAACCCCATTTGACAGATGAGGGGACTGAGGCACGGAGAAGTGAAGTGACTTGACAAAAGTCACACAGCTGACAAGTGGCGGAGCCAGGATTAGAACCCACGACCTCTGACCTCCAAGGCCGGGCTCTTTCCACTAAGCCATGCTGCTTCTCCTCCCGTCTGTCTCCACTGTAAAGACTGTAAATTCGCTGTGGGCAGGGAATGTGTCTGTTTAGGGTTCTATTGGCCTCTCCCCAGCGTTTAGCACAGTCTTGACATGCAGTAAGCGCTTAGTAAATGGTACTGACTGACTGACTCTGTAGCCCAGGATCAAGGGGAACAGGGAGGAGGCAGGGCAAATTGTCTGAATTTAAGCTTCTGTCTCCCGCTCTCCCCGTCTCGGCCACTCTGATCGTCTCTGTGTCTGTCTCACCTCCAGAGGATGATGGAAGATTTCTCCTCTTGGGCCTCTGAGAGCAAGGGATGGGCGGACCTCGAGGTCCAGGTGGGAGGGGACAGTATGTGCATAGAGCACAGGCCTGGGAGTCAGAATGTCCTGGGTTCTAATCTCGGCTCCACCATTTGTCTGCTGCGAGACCTTGGATATGTCACTTCACTTCTCTAGGCTTCAGCTCCCTCATCTGTAAAGTGGGGATGGAGACTGTGAGCCCCATGTGGGACAGGGACTGTGTCCAGCCCAATTTACTTGTGTCCAACCCAATTTACTTGTGTCTAGCCCAGCGCTTAATACAATGCCCAGCACATAGTAAGTGCTTAATAAATACCAACATTATTATTATTATTAGAGGAAGGGAGTTTCAGTGAGAGGCCCCTGCTCTGCTGACCAAAATGAGAAGTCTTGGCTCAAGTAATGCAGTGTGGCCTACTGGAGAGATCACAGGCATGGGAGTCAGACTGTGAGCCCGTCGTTGGGCAGGGATTGTCTCTATCTGTTGCCGAACTGTACATTCCAAGCACTTAGTACAGTGCTCTGCACACAGTAAGCGCTCAATAAATACAATTGAATGCATGAATTAATGAATAGCAATAATAATAATAATAATAATAGTGGGTATTTATTAAGCATTTACTAAGGGCCAGGCACTGTACTCAGCGCTGAGGTG
The DNA here is from genome assembly GCF_004115215.2 of Ornithorhynchus anatinus. Lineage (NCBI taxonomy): Eukaryota > Metazoa > Chordata > Mammalia > Monotremata > Ornithorhynchidae > Ornithorhynchus > Ornithorhynchus anatinus. The sequence continues at coordinate 181,131,735 of NC_041728.1, read as the reverse complement.
GATGCGAGCCATTAACAGATGAGGCCCAGAGAAGTGAAATGACTTGGCCACGGTTACACAGCAGACAAGTGGCAGAGTGGAGATTTGAACCCAGGTCCTTCTGACTCCAAGACCTGGGCTCTATCCACTAGGCCACAAATCCCAGTTCTGCCACCTGCCTGCTGGGTGACCTTGGGCAAGTCATTTCACTTCCTCTGAGCCTCAGGTACCTCAACTGCAAAATGGGGATTGGGATTGTGAGCCCCATGTGAGACGTACTATACCCAACCTGATTAGTTTGTGACTAACCCCCAGCGCTTTGCGCTTCGCAAATAGTAAGTGCTTAACAGTCTTCTAGACTTTAAGCTTATTGTGGGCAGGGAATGTGTCTGCTTATTGTTAAATGATACTCTCCCAAGCACTTAGTACTGTGCTCTGCACACAATAAGTGCTCAATAAATATGATTGAATCAATGGCAGAGAATGTGTCTATTATATTAATAATAATAATAACAATAATAATAATTCTGGTTCTTGTTAAGCACTGTTCTAAGCACTGGGGTAGACACAAGTTCATCAGGTTAGATACAGTCCCTGTCCCATATGGGCTCACATTCATCCCCATTTTTTACATATGAGGTAATTGAGGCACAGAGACGTTAAGGGACTTGCCCAAGCTCACACAGCAGACCTGCGGTGTAGCCGGGATTAGAACCCATGATCTTCTGACTCCTAGGCCCATGCTCTATCCACTAAGCCTTATAGTGTACTCTCCCAGTCACTTAGTACGGTGCTCTGCACGCAGTAAGTGCTCAATAAATACAGCTGAGTGACTGACTGACTAACAAATGCCATAAAGTAAAAGGTAACAGATCTCCCAGGCCCAGGCTTGTTCACGGAGCCTCCATCTTCGCCTTTTAATACACCACCCCTAGGTCCAGCCCAAAGGGGTTGGACAGAGAGCCCCAGAGACGGAGGCTGAAAGGAGAAGGGAAGGAAGAGAGAAAGGACAAAGAGGCAAGGGGGTGACCGGTGCCATTTTCTGCTTTGTGACTCAATTTCCCCTCTGCAAATAAGGAAAAGATGCAACTGGGGTGGTGGAGTAGCTAGAAGAGGGACCCGCCTGCTCTATCCCCACCCCGCCCCTGGGACCCCTCCCTTTCCCCCCAGGGGGTAAAGACTGACTTTATAAAAGGGGAAAAAAGGGGAGGGAAAAGTGGGGGCAGTGGGGGCTGGGTTGAACTTCTATTTTAACTCCACAGACTCGAGGACAGGAGTTTCTCTCTAGCCAAAGTCGGGGAGATTCAGAGATTCAGACTCAGGGAGAGAGACAGAGATTAAGAGTCAGACGCTCAGAGAGGCAGAGATAGAGACTCAGATAAAGAGAGAGATTCGGAGAGTCAGATAAGAATTCAGGGTACCAAAGATTCAGAGAGACCTAAAGATTTAGAGAGACAGACTCAGAGAGAGCTAGAGCTCCAGAGAGAAACTGAGACCCAGAGAGAGACAGAGGGGAGAAACTCTGAGAGAGGCAGATAGAGATTCAGAGAAGCAGCATGGCTTAGTGGGTAGAACACCGGCCCGGGAGACAGAAGGACCAGGGTTCTAATCCTGGCTCCGCCACGTGTTGGCTGTGTGACCTTAGGCAAGACACTTCACTTCTCTGGGCCTCAGTTCCCTCATCTGTAAAATGGGGCTGTGAGCTCCCTGTAGGACACTGACTGTGTCCAACCCGATTATGAGAAGCAGCTCAGTGGAAAGAACCCAGGCTGGAGAGTCAGAGGTCATAGGTTCTGATCCCAGCTCCACGATTTATCTGATGATGATGATGGCATTCAAGTGCTTACTATATGCCAAGCACTGTTCTAAGCGCTAGGGTAGATACGAGGTAATCAGGTTGTCCCACATGGGGCTCACAGTCTTAATCTCCATTTTACAGAGGAGGTAACTGAGACACAGAGAAGTTAAGTGGCTTGCCCAAGGTCACCCAGCAGACAAGTGGCGGGGCCAGGATTAGAACCCACAACCTCTGACTCCCAAGCCAGTGCTCTTTCCATTTATCTGCGGGGTAACCTTGGGCAAGTCACTTAACATCTCTGTACCTTAGTTCTCTCACCTGTAAAAGTGGTATTAAGATTGGAGAAGCAGCGTGGCTCAGTGGAAAGAGCATGGGCTTTGGAGTCAGAGGTCATGAGTTCGAATCCCAGCTCTGCCACTTGTCAGCTGTGTGACTGTGGGCAAGTCACTTAACTTCTCTGGGCCTCAGTTACCTCATCTGTAAAATGGGGATTAAGACTGTGAGCCCCACGTGGGACATCCTGAATCCCCTGTGTCTACCCCAGCGCTTAGAACAGTGCTCGGCACATAGTAAGCGCTTAACAAATATCAACATTATTACTGTCAGCCTCATGTGGGACAAACTGATTACCTTGTATCTACCCCAGTGCTTAGAACAGTGCTTGGCATATAGTAAATGCTCAACAAATACCGTTATTATTATTTTTTTGCATCTACCCCAGGGCTTAGAACAGTACCTGACACATAGTAAGTGCTTAACAAATATACAAACAAAAACAAAAGGAAACAAAAAACAGTGAGTGGCAAGAGCCTAGCCTTGGGGATTAGAGGATTTGGGTTCTAATCCTCGCTCTGCCACTTGCCTATTGTGTGACCTTGGGCAAGTCATTTCAGTTCTCTGTGCCTCAGTTGCCTCATCTGTAAAAGGAGTCCCCTAAATGAGTCCAATTTAGGCTCATGCGGGACAGGGACAGGGTTTGTCGGGATTATTTCATATCTACTGGGTTTTGGTACAGTGGCCCAAAGTAAAAGCTTAACAAGTACCAGAATTACTATTATTATTAGAGAACCAGAGACTCAAAGAGAGGCAGACAGGGACATAGAGGCATCGGAAGCAGATAGAGCCATGGGTAGAGTAAGAGCAGATGAAAGATAGACAGGAAAAGAGACCCTGAGAGAGACGAGCCACAGAGAAATATGTCCAAAGAGATGGACAGATTCAGAGAGGGACAATCAGAGAAAACTCCAGAGGAAGGAAGGAAAGGGGGGATGGAGGGAGAGAGGGAGGGATGATGGAGGAGAAGGACAGACAGAGGTAGAGCGAGAATAGACAAAGATGGTGATTGAGAGAGACAGACAGAAAGAGGGAGGGAGAGACAGAGGGGGAAAGAGAGAGGGAGAGAGAAGGGAGAGAAAGAGAGAGGGAGGGGTAGTGTAAGAGATGGACAGGCAGAGGTAGAGGGAGACAGATGGTGATTGAGGCATTGAGATATAAAGAGGGAGGGAGAGAGGGGAAGAGGGAAAGAGAGGGAGAGAGGAGAGGGAGGGGGAGAGAGAGGGAAAGAGAGAGGAAAAGGGGGAGAGAGAGGGGAGGAGAGAGAGAGAGGGAGAAGGGGAAAGGGAGTAGGTGAGAGAGGGTGAAAGAGAGAAGGGAGAGGGAGAGAAAGAGAGAAGGAGGGGGAGAGAAAGGAAAGAGGAGGGGGAGAGAGAGCGTGAAACAGAGGGAAAGAGAAGGGAGAGGGAAAGAGAGAGGGGAGGAGATAAAGAGAGGAGGGGGGAGAAAGGGTGAAAGAGAGAGGGAGAGAAAGGAAAGAAAGGGAGGGGGAAAGAGAAGGAGAGGGGGAAAGAAGGGGGAGGGAGGGAGAGAACTGGATAGAGAGGGAGAGGGGAGAGGGGGTTAAAGAGAGAGGGAGAGAAAGGAAAGAGAGGGAAGGAGAGAGAGAGGGAAAAAGAGAGGGAGGGAGAAGGGAGAGAGAGGGAGGGGGAAAGGGGGTAGGAGGAACAAGGGGGAGAGAGGGAGAGAATTGGATAGAGGGAGATGGGGAGAGAGAGAAAGAGAGGGAGAGATGGAGAAGGGAAAAGAGGGAGAGGGGAGAGAGGGTGAAAGAGAGAGGGAAAGAGAGGGGGGAGGGGGAAAGGGAGAAAGAAAAGGGAGAGAGAGGGAGAATGGGAGAGATTAAGAGGGAGAGAGGCGAGGAGAGAGAGAAAGCGATTGAGAGGGAGAAATGGGGGGGTGGGGGCGGTGGAAGCTGCCAGTTGGAAATGGTTGGGTGGGTTGCGGGGCTGGGGCGGGCGGTGGGAGGGTCGCATGAAAGATGCAGAAGCTTGTGTCACTTCGAGTTAGGGAGCGGGGCAGAGCCCGGGGGGGGGGGGGGAGGGGCGGTGTGTGTGTGTGTGTTTTGGGGAGGGGGGTGTGAAGGCAATCCTGGGGTGAGCAGGAGGGCGCCCATGGAGGGGGGCCCGGGGGTATCCAGGCGCAGCTGGGGTCTGGGGGCTTGTCCGCTGGGGAGAAGGGGGTGGGGGGCACGAGGGGAGGCGGGGAGAGGGGTTTTGGGGGGGGAGGGGTGGGTGGGACCCGAGATGGAGGGGTACATGCCGCCACACGCGTGTCGGGGCTGGGCCTCGCCGGGCAGAGACAGAAACATAGCCCCGGGCCAGCGGGGGAGGGGGGCGGGGCAGGGGGGCGGGGCAGGAGGGAGGGGTGGGGGCGGGGGGCTCCCCTGGGATGGGGGAGGGGGCTCCGGCCTCCTCGGGAGGGGCTCAGGTGCGGGCGGGGGACGCAGGAGGAAAGATTTATGGTGGGTCCCGTCCTTCGCGTCTCCGGCTGCCTCGGTTTCCCCCTCCGGCCTGTAGCCCCCCTCCTCCCCTATTCCCCCAGCGCCACACCCAAGGAGGGGGTGGGAGGGGTTGGGAGGGGGCCGTCCTGCAGTGATTGATGGATGATCGGCTGGCTTGGCGCCCCGCACCCCTCCCAGCCCCCAGCCCCCAGCCCCCAGCACACGGCTGGAGAAGAAATGAGGCGGGGGCTAAAGAAAACAGCCCGAAGGCAAGGGCAAGTGGAAACTCCGGCTCCCCACTCCCCGTCTTTCTTCTTCTTCCTCCTCCTCCTCCTTCCCCTCCTCCTCCTTTCTCCTTTTTCCTCCTCTCGTCTGCCTCCTCCTTTTCCTCTTCTCCTCCTCCTCTTCCCCTCCTCCTCTTTCTTCTCCTCCTCTCATCTATCTCTTCCTTGCCCTCTTCTCCTCTTTCCCCTTCCTCACTCTCCATCTCCTCCTCTCCTTTCTCCTCTCCTGTTTCCTCCGTGCCCTCTTTCTTCTCATCTTCTTTGCTTCCTCCTCCTCCTCTCCTTTCTCCTCTCTTCTGTTTCCTTCTTTCCCTCTTCCTTCTCCTCATCTTCTTTGCTTCCGCCTCCTCCTCTCCTTTCTCCTCTCTTGTTTCCTCCTTGCCCTCTTTCTTCTCCTCATCTTCTTTGCTTCCTCCTCCTCCTCTCCTTTCTCCTCTCTTCTGTTTCCTCCTTGCCCTCTTTCTTCTCCTCCTCATCTTCTTTGCTTCCTCCTCTTCCTCTCCTTTCTACTTTCTTCTGTTTCCTCCTTGCCCTCTTTCTTCTCCTTCTTTTCTTCTTCCCCTCCACCTTCTCAATCTCCTCCTCCTCCTTTCCTTTCTCCTCTCTTCTGTTTCCTCCTTGTCTTCTTTCTTCTCCTCCTCCTCTTCCCCTCCATCTTGCCCTCCTCCACTCCTTTCTTCTGTCTCATTCATACATTCAATCAATCATATTTATTAAGCGCTTACTGTGTGCAGAGCACTAGACTAAGCATTTGAGAGAGTACAATCCAACAATAAACAGACACAATACCTGTCCACAATGAGCTTACAGCGTAGTGGAGAAAACAGACATGAATCTAAATAAATAAATTACGGATACTCATTCATTCAATTGTAATTATTGATATTATGAGTGAATGAATATCTGCAATTTATTGAGTGCTTACTGTGTGCAGAGCACTGTACCAAGCACTTGGTAGAGTACAATACAACAACAAACGGACACATTTCCTTCTTTATTCTCCTCCTCCTCTTCTTCCCCTCCTTTTCTTCTCCTCTTTCTCCTTTCCCTTCTCCTCTCTTCTGTCTCCCCCTTGTCCCTTTTTTTCTCCTTCTCTTCTTCTTCCTCCTCCTCTTTCTCCTCCTCCCTCTCAACCTCCACTTCCTCTCCTCCAGCAGAGATCCCAGCTCTGACTATTCCCCAGTGCCCTGGATGTCAGGGCTGGGATGCAGGGAGGGGAGGGAAAAGGTGACCAAAGGTTTGTGGGATGCGGGTTTTATCTTTGCTCCATGGAATTCCTGGTGGGAGGGGGGCTTCCTGGAGGAGGCAGCTGGGGAGGGGCTGCTTTCTGAGAAGAAAAGGCAAAATCGTCCCACGATTTTTTTTAAGCAATGTGGCTCAATGAAAGGAGCACGGGTTTGGGAGTCAGAGGTCGTGGATTTTAATCCCGGCTGCGCCACTTGTCTGCTGTATGACCTTGAGCAAGTCACTTAACTACTCTGTGCCTCAGTTACCTCATCTGTAAAAATGGGGATTAAAAAATGTGAACCCCACGTGGGACAATCTGATTACCCTGTATCTTCCCCAGCGCTTCGAACAGTGCTCAGCACATAGTAAGCGCTTACCGTATACCATAATTATTATTATTTAAAGCATTTGTTAAGCATTTACTATACTGTACTAGGCACCGTAATAAGCACTGTACAAGCTAATCAGGTTGGACACAGTCCATGTCCCACATGGGCCTCACAGTCTTCATCCCTGTTTTACAGATGAGGTAACTGAAGCCCAGAGAAGTGATGTGACTTGCCCAAGGTCATACAGCAGACAAGTAACGGAGCAGGGATTAAAACCCAATTCCTTCTGACTCCCAGGCTGGTCAGTCAGTCAGTCAATCGTATTTATTGAGCACTTACTGTATGCAGAGCACTGTAATAAGTGCCTGGGGAGGAAAATATAACAATATAACAGGCCCAGACTCTACCCACTAGGCCATGCCCCTTCTCCTGACTCCTGTCCCCAGCTCTTCCAGACCCTTTCTATCCCTGAGGCTTCCCTCTCCTTCTGCCACGCTTTGGGCCTCCTCTCCTCATGAGCCTCCACCGTTTCCTCTCCCATCAATAATAATAATAATTGTGGTATTTGTTAAGCACTTATTGTGTACCAGGCACTGTACTAGCCGCTGGGGTGGATCCAAGCAAATCTGGTTGGATTCAGCCCCTGTCCCACACGGGGCTCACAGTCTCAATCCCCCTTTGACATATGGGGGAACTGAGGCATAGAGAAGTGAAGTGACTTGCCCAAGGTCACAAAGCACACAAGGGACGGGGACGGGATTGGAACCCACGACCTTCTGACTCCCAGGCCTGGGCTCTAGCCACTAGACCATGATGCTTCAGACCAGACAAGGTCTCCAGAAGAGTATGGGGAAGGCTTACCTGAGTGAGAGAGCAGTGAACCAGTCCTCCCAGCAACATCCAGTCTATTCCCAACATATCTGGGTCAGGATCCCAGATATGGTCCCCTCCGGGCAGCCTGTCCCACGCTCAATACAGGCCCGAATTGGCACCCAGCCCACTTAGATCTCCTGGCTGTGGTGGTGGTAATTGTGGAGCGCTTACTTTGTGTCAAACACTGTACTAAGCACTGGGGTAACAATAATAATAATGTTGGTGTTTGTTAAGCGCTTACTATATGCTGAACACTGTTCTAAGCGCTGAGGTAGATACAGGGTAATCAGATTGTCCCACATGGGGCTCACATTTTTTAATCCCCATTTTTACAGATGAAGGAAATGAGGCCCAGAGAAGTGAGGTGATTTGCCCAAGGTCACATAGCAGACAGGTGGCAGATCCAGGATTTGAACCCATGACCTCTAACTCCCAAGACCAGGCTCTTTCTATTGAGCCACGCTGCTTCTCTGTAATAATTATGGTATTTGTCAAGTGCTTACTATGTGCCAGGCACTGTACCAAGCACTGGGGTGGATCCAAGCAATTTGGTTGGACACAGAGTCAATCCCCATTTTACAGATGAGGGAACTGAGGCATGGAGAAGCAGAGTGACTTGTCCAAGGTCACACAGCAGACAAGTGAAGCAGCGTGGCTCAGTGGAAAGAGCATGGGCTTTGGAATCAGGGCTCATGAGTTCGAATCCCAGCTCTGCCACTTGTCGGCTGTGTGACTGTGGGCAAGTCACTTAACTTCTCTGTGCCTCAGTTCCCTCATCTGTAAAATGGGGATTAAGACTGTGAGCCCCACGTGGGACAACCTGATTCCCCTATGTCTACCCCAGCGCTTAGAACAGTGCTCGGCATATAGTAAGCGCTTAACAAATACCAACATTATTAGAGCCGGGAGTGGAAACCATGACCTTCTGACTCTCAGGCCCGGGCTCTATCCACCATGCCACGCTGCTTCTAGATTTAGAAACAAAAGCAGGTCAGATAAAATCCCCTTCCCACATGGGGGTCACAGATTAAGTGAAGCAGTGTAGCCTCATGGTTAGAGCCTGGGCCCGGGAGTCAGAAGGACCTGGGTTCTAATTCCAGCTCCGCCAGTTGTCTGCTGGGTGACCTTGGGCATGTCGCTTCACTTCTATGCCTCAGTTCCCTTATCTGTTGAATGGGAATTAAGAGTGTGAGCCCCACGTGGGACAGAGACTATGTCCAACCTGCTTAACTTGAAATAATAATAATGATAACGGTATTTGTTAAGTGCTTACTATGTGCCAAGCACTGTTCTAAGCACTGGGTTAGATACAAGGTCATCAGGTTGTCCCATGTGGGGCTTACAGTCTTAATCCCCATTTAACGGATGAGGAAACTGAGGCCCAGTGAAGTGACTTACTCAAGGTCACACCACAGGAAAGGGGCAATGCTGGGATTAGGAACCAAGTCCTCTAGTTTCCAGGCCTGGGCTCTGTACACCTCTCCTTGCCTCCTTCCCTTGGCTCAGTGGAAAGACCCCGGGCTTGGGAGTCAGAGGTCATGGGTTCGAATTCCGGCTCTGCCACTTGTCAGCTATGTGACTGTGGGCAAGTCACTTAACTTCTCTGTGCCTCAGTTACCTCATCTGTAAAATGGGAATTAACTGTGAGCCTCACATGGGACAACCTGATTATCCTGTATCTACCCCAGCACTTAGAACAGTGCTCTGCACATAGTAAGCGCTTACCAAATACCAACGTTATTATTACCTCAGTTTCCCCATCAATAGCTGCAGGAGGGAGGGGGGCTGAGGGTTAGAGCGCAACAAGGAGTGGGCATCTGCCCAAAGGAAGAGGTAGAGAGGCAGCATGGTATGGTGGATAGAGCATGGGCCTAGGAGTCAAAAGGTCATGGGTTTGAATCGTGACTCCGCCACATGTCTGCTGTGTGATCTTGGGCACGTCCCCTCAATTCTCTGGGCCTCCGTTCCCTCCTCTATAAAATGGGGATTGAAACTGGGAGTCCCATGTGGGACAGGGACTGTGTGCAACCCGATTTGCTTGAGTCCACTCCAGCGCTAAGTACGGTGCCTGGTACATAGTAAGCACTTGTCAAATGCCACAATTATTATTAGAAAGTAGGTCCTGGGGTGAGAGAGTGTGAGAGGTTGGGTGTGTTATTTTGTGGGGGTGGGAGGGTTCAGAGTATATTTAGATAGAGGGTTGGAGGGGAGTTAGAGTGCAGAGTATATTCGGGGTGCAGACGCTAAGAGAAAGGTGGGGTATGCATGGGCAAGGGGAGGGGAGAATGGCACCATTGATAATAATAATAATCATGGTATTTGTTAAGCGCTTACTATGTGCAAAGCACTGTTCTAAGTGCTGGATGATGGTATTTGTTAAGCATTTACTATGTGGCAAGCACTGTTTTAAGCACAAGATAGATACAGAGTAATGAGGTTGTCCCCTGTGGGGCTCACAGTCTTCATCCCCACTTTCCAGATGAGGTCACTGAGGCCCAGAGAAGTTAAATGACTTGCCCGAAGTCACACAGCTGGTAAGTGGTGGAGACGCTATTAGAAATGATGCACATGGGGCAGAGTCAGACTTTGGGGTGCAAGGGACAGGGATTGAGATCAGAGGAGTTAAGGTGCAGGAGGTTGGGTTTGAGACAAGGAATTGGGGTGCAGGGAATACACTATAGTTCAGAAGTTAATAATAATAATAATAATAATGCTATTTGTTAAGTGCTTACTATGTGCCAAGCACTGTTCTAAGCCCAGGGAAGATACAAGATAATGAGGTTTTCCCACATGGGGCTCAGAGTCTTAATTCCCATTTTATGAAAGAGGGACCTGAGGCCCAAAGAAGTAAAGTGATTTGCCCAAGGTTACACAACAGACAAGTGGAGGAGCAATGATAAGAACCAATGCCAGTGCGGTGTGGCTTAGTGGCAAGAGCCTGGGCTTGGGAGTCAGAGGTCGTGGGTTCTAATCCCAGTTCCAACACTGGACTGCTGGGTGACCTTGGGCAAGTTGTTTACCTTCTCTGGGCCTCAGTTCCCTCATCTGTGAAATGGGGATTAAGACTGGGAGCCCCACCTGGGACAACCTGATTACCTTGTATCTACCCAGGCACTTAGAACAGGGCTTGGCACATAGTAAGTGCTTAACAAATACCATTATTATTATTATTACTATTATTATGCTGTTTCAAGTACAAGTTCAGAGAGCAGGATACAAGATTGCAAGTTGGGGGTGGGGTATAAGACCAGGAATTGGGGTGCAGGGAGTAGGGTACAAGATAGGGAGTTGGGGTGCAGTGACCCTCCCAAATCCTCTCTGCCACCCAACTTTCCCATCCCAGCTGATAATAATAATAATAATTATGGTATCTGTTAAGCACTTACTACATGCAAAGCACTGTTCTAAGCGGTGGGGTAGATACAGGGTCATCAGATTGTCCCACGTGGCGCTCACATTTTTTAATCTCCATTTTACAGATGAAATAACTGAGGCACAAAGAAGTTAAGTGACTTGCCCTAGGTCATAGAGCAGACAAGTGGCGGAGTCGGGATTACACAATCATCCTCCCTGTCCCTAATTCCACAACTTTGGCATTAATCTTCATTCCTCCTTCTCTTTCCCCGCCTCCCTCCGGCCCGTCAATCCATCGATCAATCGTATTTATCGAGTGCTGTGTGCAAAGCACTCTACTAAGCACTCAGAAGAGTCCAATACAAGAGTGTTGGTAGGAACATTCCCTCCCCACAAGGAGCTTCCAGGCTAGAGGGGGAGACAGACATAAAAATGAATTCGGGATATGGACATAAGTGCTGTGGGACTGAGGGTGGGGTGAATATCAAGTGTTTAAAGGGGACGAATCCAACTGCAAGAGCGATGCTGAAGGATGAGAGGGTAAGGGAAATGAGAGCTCTTCTCCAAGAGGCCTTCCCTGACTGCACCCTCCTTTCCTCTTCTCCCACTCTCTTCTGCATCCCCCTGCCTCGCTCCCTTTCTTCATCCCTCTTCCCAGCCCTACACCACTTATGTCCAGATCCCTCATTTATTGATTTCTATTCATGTCTGTCTCCTCCTCTAGACTGTAAGCTTGTTGTGGGCAGGGAATGTCTCCGTTTGTTGTTATATTGTACTCTCCCAAGCGCTGAGTACAGTGCTCAGCACACAGGAAGCGCTCTATAAATATGATTGAATGAATGAGAGCTTAATTGGGAATCCACACAGATCTCAAGCTCCATTTCGGGGGAAATGGTTTGTGTGGAAAAGGGAATCTTGTGGACGTTCAGTCTTTCACCAAATCCTGTCAGTTTGACCTTCACAACCCTGCTAAAATCCACCCTTCCCCTCCATCTGAAAGGCCATCATGCTGATCCAAGTACTTTCAATAATAATAATAATGATAACTATGGTATTTGTTAAGTGCTTACTATGTGCCAGGCACTGTACTAAGTTCTGGGGTGGATCCAAGCAAATCGGGTTGGACACAGTCCCCGTCCCAGGTGGGGCTCACAGTCTTAATCTGCATTTTTCAGATGAGGTCACTGAGGCCTAGATGCCTTCCCTCCTCACATCTGCCAAACTAGCTCTCTTCCCCCCACCCCTTCAAAGCCCTATTAAGAGCTCACCTCCTCCAGAAGACCTTCCCAGACTGAGCCCCCCCTTTTTCTCTGCTCCTCCTCCCCTCCCTGTTGCCCCTACTCCCTCCCTCTACTCTATCCCCTCCCTCCCCGCAGCACTTGTGTCTATTCGTGCACATTTATTATTCTATTTATTTTATTAATGATGTGTATATATCTATAATTCTATTTACCTATTTTGATGCTATTGATGCCTTTTGTTATCTGTCTCCCCCCTTGTAGACTGTGAGCCCATTGTTGGGTAGGGATTGTCTCTATCTGTTGCCAAATTGTACTTTCCAAACAGTCCAGTGCTCTGCACACAGTAGGCCCTCAATAAATACGACTGAATGAATGAACTTGCCCAAGGCCACACAAGAGACAAGTGGCGGAGCCGGAATTAGAACCCATGACCTTCAGACTCCATACCCAGCCTTGACTATTTCATCAGTCTCTTCTCTGACCTCCCTGCCTCCTGTCTCTCCCCTCTCCCGTCTATCCTTCACTCTGAATCCAGATCATTTTCTAAAATGTTGTGTATAAAGATGATGATGGTGGTGGCATTTGTTAAGTGCTTACTATGTACCAAGCACTGTTCTAAGCACTGGGGTAGGTACAAGTTTATTCATTCATTCAATAGTATTTATTGAACGCTTACTATGTGCAGAGCACTGTACTAAGCGTTTGGAATGTACAAATCGGCAACAGATAGAGACAGTCCCTGCCCTTTGACGGGCTTACAGTCGAATCGGGGGAGACGGACAGACAAGAACAATGGCAGTAAATAGAGTCAAGGGGAAGAACATCTCATTAAAACAATAGCAAATAAATAGGGTTGTCCCACATGGGCCTCAGAGTCCCAATCCCCATTTTACAGATGAGGTAACTGAGGCACAGAGAAGCTAAGTGATTTGCCCAAAGTTACACAGCTGACAAGTGGCGGAGCCGGGATTAGAACCCATGACCTCTGACTCCCAAGCCTGGGCTCTTTTCACTAAACCACGCTGCTTCTCAGTTTCTCCTTTCCTCCCAAACCTCCAATGATTACTCATTCCTCTCTGCACCCAGCAGAAACCCCTAACTTCTCTGTGCTCACTCTCTCCTTTCTACCTCATATTCATTATTTTTTACACTTATTCATTATTTATTTATATTAATGTCAGTCTCCCCCTCTAGACCGTAAGCTCTCTGTGGGCAGAGAATGCATCTGTTTATTGTTCTACTGTCCTCTTACAGTTGACCGCCTGACTACTGAACTACTTTACCTTTTTTAAAAAAAAGGTATTTGTTAAGTGCTTACTGTGTACCAGGTACTGTACTAAGCAGTGTGGCTCAGTGGAAAGAACCTGGGCTTGGGAGTCAGAGGTCATGGGTTCAAATCCCGGCTCTGCCACTTGTCAGCTGTGTGACTATGGGCAAGTCACTTCACTTCTTTGTGCCTCAGTGACCTCATCTGTAAAATGGGGATTAACTGTGAGCCTCACGTGGGATAGCCTGATTTCCCTGCATCTACCCCAGCGCTTAGAACAGTGCTCTGCACATAGTAAGCGCTTAACAAATACCAACATTATTATTTTTATTATTAAGCGCTGGGGTAGATACAGCTAATCAGATTGGACACAGTCCCTGTCTCACATGGGCTCACAATCTCAATTCCCATTTTACAGATGAGGGAACTTGGTTGGATCAGATAAGGAATCTGCTGAACTTGTACCTATCCCAGTGCTTAGAACAGTGCCTGGCACATAGTAAGTGCTCAACCAGTACCATAATAATAATAATTATTATTATTAACTACCACCTCATCACTCTTGGACCACCTGAGCATGTGACCTCACAGTATAAAATGAGGAAGTGAAATGACTTTCCTAAAATCACACACACGGCAGACGTGGTGGAGCTGAGATTAGAACCCAGGTTCTTTGTCTCCGAGGCCCATGCTCTCTCCACTAGGCCACTCTGCTTTTCTTTTCTCACTATACCCCAGCTTGCACTCTTCATTCTTGCTGAGCCAACCTACTCTCTGCACCTCGTTCCTATATCTCCCACCCCCGCCCCCATACCCACACCCTTCTCCTTGCCAAGAACTTACCCTTCAAATCTGAGAGAACCTTAATATCCCTCCTGAAATCCTACCTCCGCCAGGACTCCTTCCCTAATTAATAATAATAATAATAATGTTGGTATCTGTAAGCGTTTACTATGTGCAGAACACTGTTCTAAGCGCCGGAGTAGATATAGGATAATCAGGTTGTCCCACGTGAGGCTCACAGTTAATCCCCATTTTCCAGATCAGGTCACTGAGGCACAGTGAAGTGACTTGCCCACAGCCACACAGCTGACAAGTGGCAGAGCCGGGATTCGAACCCTTGATCTCTGACTCTCAAGCCCGGGCTCTTGCCACTGAGCCATACTGCTTCTCAATTGCTATTCTCACCATGGTGTAGTGGCTAGAACCCTGGCTTGGGAGTCAAAAGGTCATGGGTTCTAATCCTGGTTCCACCACTTGTGTCCTCTGTGACTTTGGGCAGATCACTTTGTTCTCTGGGCCTCAGTTACCTCATCTGTAAAAAATGGGGATTAAGAGTATGAGTCCAATGTGGGACAGGGACTGTATAATAATGTTGGTATTTGTTAAGCGCTTACTATGTGCCGAGCACTGTTCTAAGCGCTGGGGGAGATACAGGATAATCAGGTTGTCACACGTGAGGCTCACAGTTAATCTCCATTTTACAGATGAGGTAACTGAGGCCCAGAGAAGTTAAGTGACTTGCCCACAGTCACACAGCTGACAAGTGGCAGAGCCGGGATTCGAACTCATGACCTCTGACTCCCAAGCCCGGGCTCTTTCCACTGAGCCACGCTGATTCTCTACAGTTGGACTGTATCCAACTTGCTTAACTTGTATCTACCCCAGTGCTTAGAATAGTGCTTGGCACATAGTAAACACTTAACAAGTACCATAATTATTATTATTATTATTATTATTATTATTAACTACCACCTCATCACTTCTGGACCATCTGAACGTATGACTGCACAACATATAATAATAATAATAATAATGGTTTTGTTCAGCCCTTACTATGTGCCAAGCACTGTACTAAATACTTGAAGCAGCATGATATAGTAGGCCTGGGAGTCAGAAGGTCATGGGTTCTAATCCCAGCTCCGCCACATGTCTGTTGTGTAACCTTGGGCAAGTCACTTCTCGGGGCTCAGTTATCTCACCTGTCAAATGGGGACCGAAACTGTGAGCCCCAAGTGGGACAGGGACTGTATCCAACCCAATTTGCTTGTATCCACCCCCGCACTTAGTAATAATAATAATAATAATGTTGGTATTTGTTAAGCGCTTACTATGTGCCGAGCACTGTTCTAAGCGCTGGGGTAAACACAGGGGAATCAGGTTGTCCCACGTGGGGCTCACACTTAATCCCCATTTTACAGATGAGGGAACTGAGGCACAGAGAAGTTAAGTGACTTGCCCACAGTCACACAGCTGACAAGTGGCAGAGCTGGGATTTGAACTCATGAGCCCTGACTCCAAAGCCCATGCTCTTTCCACTGCGCCACACTGCTTCAGTGCCTGGCACATAGTAAGCACTTAACAAATATCAAAATTATTATTTTATTATAGAAGATAATCACATCACACATGGGACTCACAGTCTGTCAGTGGGAAAACAGGTATCGAATCCCCATTTTGCAGATGAGGGAACTGAGACACAGAGAAGTGAAATGACTTGCTTACTAGTAGTGGAGCCAGGATTAGACCGTAATAATAATAATAATAACAATAATCCCTCTACACTGTAAGCTCCCTCTAGAATGTAAGCTCGCTGGGGGCAGGGAATGTGACTGTTTATTGTCGTACTATCCTCTCCCAAGCGCTGAGTTCAGTGTTCTGCACACATTAAGCAATCATAAATCCAACTGACTAATTCACTGAATAATCATAGTAATAATAAAAAGTGCATGATAATGTGCCCAGGATCGACTCCTCCTGTCAGTGGGGCAGCCAGTGCTTAGAACAGGGCTTGGCACATAGTAAGAGCTTAATAAGTACAATAATGATAATAATAATCATCTCTCTACACTGTAACTCCCTCTAGACCTTAAGCTCATTGTGGGCAAGGAATCTATCTGTTTATTGTTCTCCTCCCAAGAGCTTAGTCCAGTGCTCTGCACATATTAAGCACTCAATAAATAACAATACTAATAATAATTATGGTATTTGTTAAGCACTTACTGTGTGCCAGGTACTGGACTAAGCACTAGGGGAATACAAGGAAATTGGGTTGGACACAGACCCTGTCCCACATTGGGCTCACAGTCTCCATCCCCATTTTCCAGATGAGGGAACTGAGGCCCAGAGAAGTAGGCCCTTTCCTCTCCATCCAAACTGCTACCACATTAATAATAATAATAATAATGTTGGTATTTGTTAAGCGCTTACTATATGCAGAGCACTGTTCTAAGTACTGGGGTAAATACAGGGCAATCAAGTTGTCCCACGTGAGGCTCACAGTTAATCCCCATTTTACAGATGAGGGAACTGAGGCACAGAGAAGTGAAGTGACTTGCCCACAGTCAACCAGCTGACAAGTGGCAGAGCTAGGATTCGAACCCATGACCTCTGACTTCCAAGCCCGGGCTCTTTCCACTGAGCCACGCTGTTAATAAAATCACTCATCCTCTCCCTCCTGGATTCCTGCATCAGTCTCTTTGCTGACCTCCCAATCTCCCGTCTCTCCCCACTCCAGTCCATACTTCACTCCACTGCCCAGATCATCTTCCTAAAAAAGCGCTGGACATGTCAACCCCTTCCTCAAAAATCTCCAGTGATTGCCCGTCCACCTCTGTATCAAACCAAAGCTCCTCACCTTTGGCTTGAAAGCCATCCATCACCTTGCTTCTCCTATCTCACCTCGCTTCTCTCCTTCTACAACCCAGTCCACACACTTTTGCTCCTTTTGTGCCGTTAACCTTCTCACTGGGATTTCCTCCCGCCCGTCCCGCTGCCGACCCCTGGCTCACATCCTGCCTCTGGCCTGAAACTCCCTCCCTCCTCAAATCCTCAAACTATGACTCTCCCCCTCTTCCAAGCCTTATGGAAGGCCCATCTCCTCCAAGAGGCCTTCTCAGACTAAGCCCCACTTTTCCTCACCTTCCACTCCCTTCCGCGTCACCCTGACTTGCCCCCTTAGCTCTTTCCCCTATTCTGAGCCTCACAACACTTATGTAGGAATCTGTCATTTTATTTATCTGTACTGATGTCTGTCTCCACCTCTCTAAACTGTGAGCTCACTGTGGGCAGGGAATGTCACTATTTATTGTTGTGTTGCACTTTCACAAGTGCTTCAGTAAGTGCTTAATAAATACAATCGAATGAATGAATGATTGAATGAATTAAGGGACTTGCCTATGGTCCCACAGTAGACAAGTGGCGGAACTGATATTAGAACTCAGATAATAATAATAATAATAATACCACTTGTTAAGTGCTTAATATGTGCAAAACACTGTGCTAAGTGCTGGGGAGGATACAAGCTAATCAGGTTGTCCCACATAGGCTCACAGTCTTAATTCCCATTTTACAGATGCAGTAACTGAGGCACAGAATAGTGAAGTGACTTGTCCAAAGGCACAGAGCTGACAAGTGACGGGGCCGGGATTAGAACCCATGACCTCTGACTCCCGGGCCCGGGCTCTTTCCTTCTGGTTCCCAGGCCCAGGCTTTATGCACTATGCCATGCTGACCTGCCCAACCTTGTATGTACCCCAGTGCTTAGAACAGTGTTTGTTATATAGTAAACATTTAATATGTACAATAATAACAATAATAATAATCCCTCTAAATTGTAAACTCCCTCCAGACTGTAAACTCACTGTGGGCAGGGAATTTGTCTGTTCATTGTTCTATCGTCCTCTCCCAAGAATTTAGTACAGTGCTGTGCACATGGAAAGCGCTCAGTAAATATGATTGACTAACTGAATAATCACAATAATAATAAAAAGTGCAGAATGACATGTCCCAAGTTTGACTCTTCCTTTTGGTGGGGCAGCCAGCACTTAGAACAGTGCTTGGCACATAGCAAGCGTTTAATAAGTATAATAATAATACTCCCTCTAAATTGTAAGCTTCTTCAAGACTGCAAGCTCATTGTGGGCAGGGATATTGTTCTATCGTCCTCTCCCAAGAGCTCAGTCCAGTGCTCGGTAACCTCTCAATAAATTCGATCAATTGCCTGACTGACTAATGACAGTAATAATAAAAAGCGCAGAATAACATGCCCAAGTTTGACTAGTCCCGTCGGTGAGGGGGGATCTGCCCACGGGGGGATGGGGTGGGGGGCAGGGCAAGGGATTGGGGGAGCGGGAGAGACGGGCGGTACCTCTGGAGAAGATGGGGCTCTCGTAGGGGATCTTACTGCGGGTCTCCAGGCTGGAGCAGTTCCAGCGTTGGTGGCGGAATTGGTGCTGGCACTCGTGGATGGCGATCTGGATACCTTGAACGGCCGAGGCGGCCACGTCCGGGCGACGGACGCAAACGTCCAGCTGGCGCCGGCTCAGCCCGGCCAGGGTCAGGCACACGGTGTTGGCGTTCAGCACCGGCTCCGGCGGCAGGCGCAGGCCCAGGATGTCATTTGGCTCCGATCTGAGGGGCACAGGGTTCGTTCAGTCGTATTTATTGAGGGCTGACAGTGTGCCCAGTGCAAGGGAGAACATAATATTCATTCATTCATTCAATAGTATTTATTGAGCACTTACTATGTGCAGAGCACTGTACTAAGCGCTTGGAATGTACAAATCGGTGACAGATAGAGACAGTCCCTCCCCATTGACGGGCTTACAGTCTAATTGGGAGAGACAGACAGACAAAAACAATAGCAATAAATAGAATCTAGAGGATGTACATCTCATTAAAACAATAGCAATAAATAGAATCAAGGTGGCATGGCCTAGGGGCTAGAGCCCGGGCCTGGGAGTCAGGAGGTCATGGGTTCTAATCCCGGCTCTGCCACTTGTCTGCTGGGGGAATTCGGGCAAGTCACTGCACTTCTCTGGGCCTCAGTTCCCTCCTCTGGAAAATAGGGATGAAGAGTGGGAGCCCTATGTGGGACAGGGACTGTGTCCAACCCAATTAACTTGCATCTACCCCAGTGCTTAGAACAGTGTCTGGCACATAGTAAGGGCTTAACAGATACCGTAATTATCATTATTAATAATAATAATATTGATACTAAACATACAATAGATGCATTCTCTGCCCACAGCCTTATTTTTTGAGCACTTATTGTGTGCAGAGCACTGGACTAAGCGCTTAAGAAAGTAAAATCAAACAACAAACAGATGCATTCCATGCCTACAACAAGCTTATTTATTGAGCGCTTACTGAGTGCAGAGCGCTGTACTAAGTGCTTGGGAGAGCACAATACAACAAAAAACAGATGCATCCCCTGCCTACAAGTTTAATTACTGAGCGCTTACTGTGTGTAAGCACTTGGGAGGGCACAATAAAATGATAAACCGATGCATTCTTTGCCCACAGCAAGTTTATTTATTGTTTGCTGTGTGCACTGAACTAAGAACTTGGTAGAGTCCAGTACAGCAATAATAATAATAGTAATAATTGTGGTATTTGTTAAGCACTTACTATATGCCAAGCACTGTTCTAAGCACTAGGGTGGATAAGAGTAATCAGGTTAGACACAGACCCTGTCCCACGTGGGGCTCACAGCCTCAATCCTCATTTTCCAGATGAGGTCACTGAGGCCCAGAGAAGTGAAGTGACTTGCCCTAGGTCACACAGCAGAGCTGGGATTGGGACTCATATTCTCTGAGTCCCAGGCCTGGGCTCTACCCACTGACCATGCTGCTTCCCTAGAACAGACACATTTCCTGCCCACGATGAGCTTACAGTCTAAGGATGAGTTTACAGTCTAGAAGTGTGGGGGTTTGGGGGTGGACGGGTCACATAGCCAGGGGGTGCAGGGGGTAGATTGAAGGGGAGGGCAACCTGATTACCTTGTATAAAAATTATGGTATTTGTTCAGTATTTACTGGGTGCCAGATACAAGCAAACTGGGCCAGACACTGTCCCTGTCCCACGTGGGGCTCACAGTCTCAGTCTACATTTGACAGATGAGGTCACTGAGGCCCAGAGAAATGAAGTGACTTGCCCAAAGTGCCACAGCAGACAAGTGGCAGAGCTGGGATTAGAACCCCCAACCTTCTGACTCCCAGGCCCAGGCTCTATCCACTCTGTCATGCTGCTTCCCCGTAATAATAATTGTGGTATTTGTTAAGCTCCTACTATGTGCCAAGCACTGAATTAAGTGTTGGGGTCGATACAGGTAAATCGGGTTGGCACGGAGTAAGTGCTTAACAAATACCATCATCATTTTTAATATTATTATTATTGTTGTTATCATTATTAGGGCAGGGGAAGACCAGAGAGGCTGTACCAATAGCAATCACTGGTGCAGAATTTTCCTTGATCCCTTCTCTGCCCTCCCTGCCTCTCCCCACCAATTTTTTTATGGTATTTGTTAAGCGCAGGAACTGTACTAAGCGCCGGCATACAGAGAAGCTATTCAGGTTGAAAACAGTCCAGGTCCCACCCGGGGCTCGCAGTCTTAATCTCCCATTTTACAGTTGAGGAAACGGAGGCCCGGAGAAGCGAAGTGACTCGCTCAAGGACACACGGCAGACAAAGTGGTGGAGCTGGGATTAGAACCCAGGTCCTTCTGACTCCCAGGCCTGGGCTCTCGCCACTAGGCCATGCTGCTTCTCGAGTCTCATCTGGCCTCTTCCCTCTCTCGACAAAGCACCTTCCCCTCAGACACGGGCTTGCTTGCCCAAGCTCTGACGGTTTCTCCCCCAGTGTTCGAGCAAAGCCACAACTGTTGTTCTAACTGACTCACATCAGCCCAGGTGGGCTGATCAGAGTCACCACCTCAGCACCTTCACACAGAGGGTCGCACACACCCCTACCCCCAACGGAAGGCCTTTCCTACATGGGTAATAATAAATAATAATATTAATGGCATTTGTTAAATGCTTACCATGTGGCAGGCACTGTTGTAAGTCCTGGGGCAGATGCGAGATAATCAGGTTGGACCCACTCCCTGTCCCACACGGGGCTCACGGTCTCCATCCCCATTTTACAGATGAGGGAACTGAGGCCCAGCGACGTGAAGTGACTTGCCCCAGGTCACACGGCAGTCAAGCGTCGGAGCCGGGATTAGAACCCCCGTCTCCTGTGACTCCCAACCCCGTGCTCTCGCCGCTGGGCCGTGCTGGCCACCCCAGAGACACTCAGCTGGCCCATGGCGTCACCCAAACTCCCTCTCAAAGGGTCACTCTTATGGGTGTGCACACACCCAGAACTTAAAACCGACCCCCAACAGAAGTCCTTTCCTACTTGGGTACTCCCAGGCCCTCCACGGAGACACGCAACTGGCCCCCAAGGTCATCCACACACTCTCTCAAAGGGTCACTCTTCTAGGAGTGCACACACAGAGATTCACACCTTCTCCCAGCAGAAGGCCTTTCCTACATGGGTACCCCCAGGTCCCTCCAGAGACACACAACTGGCCCCCAAGGTCATCCAAACTCTCAAAGTGTCACTCTTCTGTGCACATATCACCCCCCCCCCCACCACCACAGTAACACGTACCCCCAGTGGAAGCCCTCATGGACCCCACACCTCCCCAGAGACACACAACTGGCCCCCATGGTCATCCCCGCTCTCTCCCGAAATGTCACTCTTATGAGCTCGCACACACATCCCCACTCACACGGTCACCCACAGAAGGCCTTTCCAACTCTGGGTTACCTCCCCCCGACCTCCAACTCTCCCCTCAGGGACCCTCCACTGACCCCCGAGGTCACCCAAATCCTCTCCCCGAGTGGGGCAGACACAGAGAGCCGCACACCCAGCCCGGGCTCTCGTTGGGGCGAGTTCCCCGCTGCGCCCCTTCTCTGACCCCTCCTCCCCACCTCCCCCCCCCCCCGACCCCGCCCTCGAGGGAGGAGAAGAGGGGGGGTCTCTCTGTCTCTGCAGGGGTGGGCTCCCGATCCCCACCCCCCACCCCACCCTCTGCGGCCAGGACCGGCCGGGACCAGCCGCCCCCCGGTGGGTGGGAGGCGTCCCCCTGTGGCATCTCGGCGGGTCCGGCTGGTGCCCCCCCGGAGGTGGGCAGGGGGCGTGGGAGGTGGGGAGGGGGAGATCTCTCACCTGGGCACGGCGGCGGCCAGCAGCAGCAGCAGCAGCAGGAGGGCACAGAGGGCGGGACGGGGTCGAGGCCGGGGCCGGGGCCGGGGGCTGCCCATTGCCGGGGGTGGGGTGGGGAGGGGGCTCAGAGCCCCGCGATGGGCGGGGGGCGGCGGCGCATGGCTCCCCCCCGGGGGGGCACCGGGCGGCTTCTCCGGGCCCGACGGATCAGGGCTCCGGGGGGAGGTGCCACCCGCCTCCTCTCCCCATGGGGCAGTGCCCCCGGGGGTGGGGCCGGGGGCTGGGCAGGGGGTGGGCACCTCCCCCACTCCGGACAGCCCGGGGATGCCCTCCCACCCCCCGGCGGCCTGCCCTCCGTGGAGGCGATCGGGGGACAAGGGGGGTGGGGGGTGGGGGTCTCTCTGTCCCGCTGGGTGGGTGGGTGTCAGCGTGTGTCTATGTGTGTGTCTGGGCGTGTGTCTGGGTCTACCCGGCCCCGGGGGAGAGCCGCCGCCCCCCAACCCTCCTCCTCCCCCCCTTGCCCCCTCCCCACTCCCCACCCCCATCCCCGGGTGACGCCATAGCACGGGACAGGCGGACAGGGAGGGGCGGGGGGCTCTGTCTGTGTCTGTCTGTGTGTGTCTGCGTGGGGGTGGGGGTCCGTGGGGGGGTCCCTGGTGACTGGCAGGACCGGCCGTCGTGGGCTTTCGGGCCTTAATGGGTGGGTTGGGGGATGGAGGGTGGGGGGGGGGGGTCTCTCTGTGGCTGGGGGGGTGTATGTGCGTCTGGATGCACATGTATGTGTGTGTGTGTACCTGTGTCCACGCGCACGCTCGCGTGTGCAAGACCCAGAGGGGCATCTGCGAGGCTGGGGGTTGCTAGAACTGGAAATGCCCGGGATTCGGGATCTCGGAGCCCGGGAGGGACAGAGACAGACAAGACAGAGACAGAGATTGTGCGTCTCTGTGGGGATCTGGGTGTGTGGGTCTGGGTGAGAGGGTGCAGGACAGGGAGAGACATGCGAGTCTGGGCGTTGCTGGAACTGGAATTGCGTGGATTCGGTGAATAGGAGCTTGGGAAGAAGGAGAAAGAGAGGGAGATTGTGTGTCGGTGTGTGTGTGTGTAGGACAGAGAGAGACATGCGAGTCTGGGCGTTGCTGGAACTGGAATGCCGGGGATTCGGTGACTCGGAGCCTGGGAGACAGACAGACAGATTGGGTGTCGCTGTGTGTTTGTGTGTCGATGTGTGTTTCTGGGTGTGAGTGTGTGTGTAAGACAGAGAGAGACATGCGAGTCTGGGCGTTGCTGGAACTGGAATGCCGGGGATTCGGTGACTTGGAGCTTGGGAGACAGAGAGTGCGGGTGTGGGGGTGTGTGTCAGCCAGTGTGTGTCTGTGTGTGCCTGGGTATGTCTGAGTGTCTCTGTGTGTGTGTGAGTGTGTAGGACAGAGAGAGACATGCGAGTCTGGGCGTTGCTGGAACTGGAATGCCGGAGGTTCGGTGACTTGGAGCTAGGGAGAGAGACAGAGAGTGCGTGTGTGTGTGTCAGCCAGTGTGTGTCTGTGTATGTCTGAGTGTGTGTGCGTGTGTGTGTGTGTGTGTGTGTGTGTGTGTGTAGGACAGAGAGAGACATGCGAGTCTGGGCGTTGCTGGAACTGAAATGCCGGGGATTCGGTGACTCGGAGCCTGGGAGGCAGACAGACGGACAGACAGACAGATTGGGTGTTTCTGTGTGTGTGCCTGTGCCTGTGTGTGAAGGGCAGAGAGATGATGCGTGCGAGTCTGCGTGTTCCTACAACTGGAATTCTGTGAATTCTGCCCATCGGGGCGTGGGTGTGGGTGTCTCTGTGTGTGTGCGCGCGTGTGTGTGTGAAGGGCAGCGAGTTGATGCGTGAGAGTCTGGGTGTGCCTACAACTGGAATTCTGTGAATTCTGCCCATCGGGGTGTGTGTGTGTGTGTCTGTGTCTGTGTCTGTGTGCGCATGTAGGGCAGAGAGATGATGCGTGTGAGTCTGGCTGTCCCTACACACGAATTCGGGGGATCGGTGCGTGGCAGGAAGTGTGTGTGTGCGTGTGAAGGGCAGAGAGATGATGCGTGCGTGGCTGGCTGGTCCTTCCCACGAATTCGGGGGATCGATGCGTGTCAGGGAGTGTGTGTGTGAGTGTGCGTGTGCATGTGTGTGTGAAGGGCAGAGAGATGACGCGTGCGAGGCTGGCTGGTCCTACACACGAATTCGGGGGATCGGTGCGTGTCAGGGAGTGTATGTGTGAGTGTGTGAGTGTGTGCGTGTGTGTGTGAGTGTGTGTGTGTGCATGTGTGTGTGAGAGAGAGAGAGGGGCAGAGAGATGATGCGTGCCAGTCTGGCTGTCCCTACACACGAATTCGGGGAATCGGGGTGTGGCAGGGAGTGTGTGAGTGTGTGTATATGTGTCTATAAGGGCGGGGTGGGGGGGTGCGTGCACGCGCGTGCAATACAGAGAGAGAGACCTGAGAGTTCCCGGTGTTTTCTCTGAACTGCACTTCTGTGAATTGTGTGACGCGGAGGGTGTGCTGGTGTGTGCGTCCATCTATGTGTGTGTGTTTGTACGTGTGCACGCGTGCAAGGCAGCTGTCTTGCTTTCCCGAGCTGCGGTTTCGACCCTCCCGCCCCTTCCCCTGCGGGAGAAATCCCAGGAGGAAGGGTCTGCGTCCTACCATTCATCTTTCCCCACTTTCCAATCCCTACAGCTGGAAGGGTTGTGGGGAGGGCTGAGGCCGAAAGGAGGGGAAACCCATCCCATCCCATCCCCGCTGCAGGGAAAAGTGGATGTCTATGTGGTGTGTGGATCGTGGGGGTGGTCAGTGTTAGGGCTGGAGGGGGGACAAGGGGATTTCAGACTGGGACCCTCCATAACTGGCCACCCCCTTCCCAAACTCCAGAGATGGGATGGGAATTGGGGAAAGTGGAGGTTTGGCTGGTGCTGTTGTGGCTGTTTATGCTATTTCATTCATTCATTCATTCAATCATATTTATTGAGCGCTTACTCTGTGCAGAGTACTGTACTAAGTGCTTGGAAAGTACTTACTCTGTGCCGGACACTGTACTAAGCACAAAGGTGCTGATCAAGTTGGACACGGTTCATGTCCCCACAGTCTTCATCTCCATTTTACAGATGAGGGAACTGAGGCCCAGAGCAGTGAAGAAGCAGCTTGATATATCTTCCTTCCTTCCTTCCTTCCTTCCTTCCTTCCTTCCTTCCTTCCTTCCTTCCTTCCTTCCTTCCTTCCTTCCTTCCTTCCTTCATTCAAGAGTATATTTGAGCGCTCACTGTATGCAGAGCACTGTACTAAGTGCTTGGAAAGTACAGTTCGGCAACAGATAGAGACAATCCTGACCCAACAATGGGCTCACAGTCTAGAAGGAGGAGACAGACAACAAAACAAAGCATAGTGGATAGAGTACAGTGGATAGAGTCCGGGGCCTGGGAGTCAGAAGGACCTGGGTCCTAATCCCACCTCTGCTGCTTGTCAGCTGTGTGACCATGGGCAAGTCATTTAACTTCTCTGTGCCTCATCTGTAAAATGGGGATTAAGACTGTGAGCCCCACGTGGGACCACCTGATTACCTTGTATCTATCCCAGCGCTTAAAACAGTGCTTGGCACATAGTAAGCACTTAACAAATACCAACATTATTATTAAACACTTGCTACGTGCAGAGAACTGTTCTAAGCCCTTAGGAGAGTCCATTCATTCGTCCATTCATTCAATTATATTTATTGAGAGCTTACTGTATACAAAGCACTGTACTAGGCGCTTGGGAGAGGACGATAGAACAATAAACGGACACATTCCTACCCACAACAAGCTCACAGTCTAGACTCAATCCAACAGAGTTAGCAGCCATGTTTCCTGCCCGCAATGAGCTTACAGTCTAGAGGGGGTAAGGTTTAAATTAAGTGAAGGTTTATCAATAATAATAATAATAATGCTGGCATTTGTTAAGCACTTACTATGAGCAGAGCACTGTTCTAAGCCCCGGAGTAGATACTGGGTAATCAGGTTGTCCCTCGTGGGGCTCACAGTCTTAATCCCCATTTTACAGCTGAGGTAACTGAGGCACAGAGAAGTGATGTGACTTGTCCACAGTCACACAGCTGACAAGTGGCAGAGCTGGGATTCGAACCCATGACCTCTGACTCCCAAGCCCGGGCTCTTTCCACTGAGCCACGCTGCCTCTGGAGGGGGTGGAGCTTTGGGTCTCTGCTTCCACCTCTTCTTGCCCCTTCCCATCCACCGAGTCTCCCATAGGGGCTTTGGGGCTGAGACCCCCTCAGAGACCCCCTCGGAGGTGCCAGTTCCCCTGGGACTTTGGCAGTAACGGTGGGTTGGACCCGATACCAAGAGACCCCTTTCCCGGCTCTGTCCCCCTCTAGACCGTCAGCTCCTTGTGAGCAGGGAATGAGTCTGTTCTATTGCTCTAGTAGACTCTCCCAAGCGCCTAGTACACTGCTCTGCACACTGTATCAGACACATAATTGCTCTCCCCCACTCAAAGCCTTATTGAAGGCCCTTCTCCTCCAAGTAGCCTTCCCTGACTAAGCCCTCCTCTCTTCTCCCACTCCCTTTCATTCGTTCATTCAATCGTATTTATTGAGTGCTTACCGTGTGCAGAGCACTGTACTAAGCGCTTGGAAAGTACAATACAGCAAATAAAAAGAGACAATCACTCCCTTCTGCGCCGCTCTTACTTGCTCCTTCATTCATCCTCCCTCCCATCCCCATATGTATAGATCCGTGTGTGGATATAAGCCCCTCACTGGGCAGGGATTATCTCTATCTGTTGCCGAATTGTCCATTCCAAGCGCTTAGTCCAGTGCTCTGCACATAGTAAGCGCTCATTAAATACTATTGAATGAATGAATATATGTTATTTATTTATATTAACTTCCATCTCCCTCTCTAGACTGTGAGCTAGTTGTGGGCAGGAATGAGTCGGCTTGTAGTTCTGTTGTCCTCACCCAAGTGCTTAGTAACGCGCTTTGCGCACAGTAAGCGCCCAATAAATAGGATTGAATGAATGAATGAATGTCCCTGTCTGCAGACAGAGCAGCTGTGGGGAATTAAAGGCTGGGGGCTGCAAAGGGGGGGGTGTGTGGGGAGGGGGGAGACGGTCTGGCTGGACTAGAGGAAAACAGCCTGAAGCAGGAAACAGCAGCCGAAGCCTCGCCTGACCCTGATCCCAGATCTCTGCCATCCTCCCCCCCCCCACTCCTCCTCCTCTTCCTCATCCTCCCCTCCCCCTTGCCACCATTCATTCATTCAATCATTTATTAAGCACTTAATCTATGCAGAGCACTGTACTAGGCGCTTTGGAAAGTCCAATACAAAACATAAACAGTGACATTTCCTGACCACAATGAGCTCACAGTCTAGGGGGGCGAAGGGAGAGACAGACATCATTCATTCAATCGTATTTTGTTTTGTTTTGTTGTCTGTCTCCCCTCTTCTAGACTGTGAGCCCGTTGTTGGGTAGGGATTGTCTCTCTCTGTTGCCGAATTGTGCTTTCTAGTCATTAGTCATTCATTAGTATTTATTGAGCGCTTACTCTGTGCAGAGCACTGAACTAAGCACTTGGAATGTACCATTCCGCAACAGAGACAATATCTGCCCAACGACGGGCTCACAGTCTAAACAGGGGAGACAGAAAGCAGAGCAAAACAGAACAAAACAAAAAGACAGCATTATCAAGATAAATAGAATCAAGGGGATGTACACCTCATCCACTGCTCTGCACACAGAAAGTGCTCAATAATTACAATTGAATGATTGCATGAACATCAATACCAATAAATAAAATGACATATATGGGCATAGTGGTTTGGGGCTGGGACGGGGGAAGAGCAAAGGGAGCAAGTCAGGGCGAAGCAGAAGGGAGTGGGAGATGAGATGAGTTCAAGACTCAAAACGGGGAGGCAACCAGAAGCAGTGTGGCTGTTTAGCCCCTAGACTGTAAGCTCTTTGTGGGCAGGGAAGACATCTGATTATTGTTCTGTTGTACTCTCCCAAGCGCTAAGTACAGTGCTCTGCACAGCATAGGTGCTCAATAAATAAGATCGGATGAATGAGGAACCCAGGTTGCTCCCTTCTGCGTCGCCCTCGCACCTGGATTTGCACTCTTTATTCTTCCCGACTCCTCCGAGAGGCCTTCCCTGACTAAACCCCCCTTTCCTCTTCTCCCACTCCCTTCTGCTTCGCCCTATCTTGCTCCCTTCATTCATCCTCCCTTCCAGTCCCACACCACATGTCCAGATCGGTCATTTATTTTTTTCTATTCATATTCGTCTCCCCCCGCTCTAAGATCATTGTGAACAAGGAATATATCCGCTTATTGTTGCCTTGTAGCCTCCCAAGTACTTAGTACAGTGCTCTGCACACAGTAAGTGCTCAACAAATACAACTGAGTGAATGAATGAACCCCCTCCCTCACCCCAAAGCACTTGTGTCCATATCCAGCATTTATTTATTTCTATTAACGTCTGTCTCCCTCTTTAGACTATACGCTCTTGGTGAGCAGGGAACGTGTCTAACTCTGTTATATTGTAAGCTCCCAACTGCTTCGCACGGTGCTTTGCACACAGTAAGCACTCAAAAAATAGGATTGATTGATTGATTGGGCTCTAATCCCAGCTCTGCCGATTGCTTACTGTGTGACCCTGGGCAAGTCACTTCAATTCTCTGTGCCTCAGTTTTCTCAACTGTATAATGGGGATTCAATACCTGTTCTCTTTTCTGTCAGCTGTGTGACTGTGCGCAAGTCACTTAACTTCTCTGGGCCTCAGTGACCTCATCTATCAAATGGGGATGAAGACTGTGAGCCTCACGTGGGACAACCTGATGACCCTGTATCTCCCCCAGCGCTTAGAACAGTGCACGGCGCAAAGTAAGCGCTTAACAAATACCAACATTATTTTTATTAATATTAATAGTGTTGGTATTTGTTAAACGCTTACTATGTGCCGTGCACTGTTCTAAGCTTTGGGGGAGATACAGGGTCATCAGGTTGTTCCACGTGAGGCTGACAGTCTTCATCCCCATTTTCCAGATGAGGTCACTGAGGCCCAGAGAAGTGAAGTGACTTGCCCACAGTCACACAGCTGACAAGTGGCAGAGCTGCGATTCGAGCCCCATGTGGGACAGGGCCTGGGTCCAACCTGGTCAACTTATCTACCCTAGCGCTTAGAACAGTGTTTGGCACATTGTGCGTGCATAACAAATGCATGATAATAGTAATGGGGGAAGCGACGTGGCCTAGCGGATAGAGCAAGGCGGATAGAGCAAGGAGACTGGGAGTCAGAGGATCTGGGTTCTAATCCTGATTCTGCCACTTATCTATTATGTAACTTTGGGCAAGTCACTTCAGTTCTCTCTGTCTCAGTTACCTCGTCTGTAAAAGGGAATTAAGACTGCTTTCTTTTGTTGTCTGTCTCCTCTCTTCTAGACTGTGAGCCCGTTGTTGGGTAGGGATTGTCTCTAACTGTTGCTAAATTAACAAATACCAACATTATTAATTGTGCTTTCCAAATGCTTAGTACAGTGCTCTGTACACAGTAAGCGCTCAATAAATACGATTGAATGAATGAAAGACTGTGAGCCCTATGCGGGACAGGGACCATGTCCAACCCTATTATCTTGTATCTACACCAGCACTTAGTACAGTGCCTGAAATATAGTAAGCACCTAACAAATACCATTTTTAAAAAATAGTAATAATGAGTCCCACACCTAGATGGGAGGGATAGGGTTCCCTCTAGGACCTGCCTCCCCCAACTCTTCCCTATTAAGGCAAGGCTTTGGGTTCTGTTATTGACCTGTCCCTGGTTGGGAGTGGGGGGCTGGGGGAGGAGAGTTGGGACCCTCTCTATTCTTCAATTTCTCTCATTACCAACTCCTGAGGTCTCTGAGAGTCAGAGGATGGAGGTCTGGGAGTTGCAGACACCTAAAAAGAGGTTTAGTGCTAAGTGCTTAGTACAGTGCTTAGTACAGTACACAGTATGCACTCAATACATACGATTGGATAAAATACAATGGAATGAATTTGGCTCATTCTGGGCAGGGAATTTGTCGGTTTATTGTTCTGTTGTCCTTTCCCAAGTTTTTAGTCCAGTGCTCTGCACACAGTAAGCGCTCAATAAATACAAGTGAATGAGTTTAGGAAGGGTGATCCCGGACTACAATTCCAAGAATACAACCATCACCTCACCTTCCAGCATGATGGAGCCTGTAGTCTGTCTGGACTGGGTGTGGGAGGGATGGAGTTTCATTCATTCATTCAATTGTATTTATTGAGCTCTTATTGTGTGCAGAGCACTGTACTAAGCGGTGGGGAGAGGACACTACAACAATTAATAATGTTAATATTGTTAAGCACTTACTATGTGCCAGGCACTGTACTAAGGGCTGAGTTGGATACAAGCAAATCAGGATGGACACAGTCCATGCACCACATGGGGCTCACAGTCTTAATCCCCATTTTACAGATAAGGTAACTGAGGCACAAGGAAGTGAAGTGATTTGCCCAAGGCCACACAGTAGACAAGTGGCAGATCTGGGATTAGAACCCATGACCTCCTGATTCCCAGGTCTGGGCTCTATCCACTAAGTCACGCTGCTGGTCTAGAGGGACCTGATTCATTGAGTCAATCGTATTTACTGAGCACCTACTGTGTGTAAAGCACTGGGGGGAGGACAATAGAACAATAAACAGAATCATTCTCCGCCCAGATGTGGAGCAAGAGCAGAAAGTGACCCTAATGCTGGACCCACCATCACCTAGAGAAGCAGCGTGGCTCAGTGGAAAGAGCCCGGGCTTGGGAGTCAGAGTTCATGGGTTCGACTCCCGACTCTGCCACTTGTCAGCTGTGTGACTGTGGGCATGTCACTTAACTTATCTGGGCCTCAGTTCCCTCATCTGTAAAATGGGGATTAATTGTGAGCCTCACATGGGACAACCTGATGGCCCTCTATCTACCTCATCGCTTAGAACAGTGCTCTGCACCTAGTAAGCACTTAACAAATGCCACCATTATTATTATTAGTTTGCCCTTTTTCCCTACGTCCCTCACTCTCCCTCCTTTCCCACTCCCACTCCTTTTCCTAGTGATGCATCCCTGTATCCCTTCCCTTTCCGATTCCAGGGTCTCCCCTGCATTCTTCCCCCACCTCCGATAATAACAATAATAATAATAATAAATGGAATTTGTTAAGTGCTTACTATGTGCCAGACACTGTTCTAAACACTGGGGTAGATACAAGATAATCGGGTTGGATACAATCCCTGTCCCACGTAGGGATCACGGTCTCAATCCCGATTTTACAGAAGAGGGAACCGAGGCCCAGGGAAGTGAAGTGACTCACCCAAGGTCACGCAGCAGACAAGTGGCGGATCTGGGATTAGAACCCACGACCTTCTGACTCCCAGGCCTGGGCTTTAGCTGTTAGGCCATGCTGCTCCTTCTCTCTCTCCCCCAGACAGTGTCCTGGCCCCCAAGTCCCACTGGACCTCCCTGCTCCCTCCATCCCATGCAACAGGAGAGGCAACCACTACCCCATGAGACAATAATTACAGGGATTGAACTGGGGGCGGGGGGGGAGATGAAAAAAAAAAGAATATTTGTTAAGCACTTACTATGTGCCAGGCACTGTATTAAGCACTGAGGTGAATAGAGGCAAATCGGGTTGCACACAGTCCCTGTCCCATGTGGGCCTCATAGTCTTAATCCCCATTTTCCAGATGAACCGAGGCCTAGAGAAGTGCCGTGACTCATCCAAAGTCACACAGCAGACAAGTGACAGAGCCAGGATTAGAACCCAGATCTTCAAGAACAGTTCCTGTTGTGCCGGATGGGAGGGGATACTGGAGGAGCAGGTCAGGGGTGGGGGACACCCACCTGGGGGGACCCACCCCTAGCCCCCAGATCATCATACTAATGCCGCCCACCCATATCAGACTGCAAGGAGGCCACCCCCCTCCACCCTGTTGTGCTTTTAACAGTGTGGCTTATTGGAAAGATCCTGGTCTTGGGAGCCAGTGGACGTGGGTTCTAACCCCGGTTCCACCACTTGCCTGCTGTGTGACCTTGGTCAAGCCACTTCACTTCTCTGTGCCTCAGTGACCTCATCTGGAAAATAGGAATAAAGATTTTGAGCCCCACGTGGGACAACCTGATTACCTTGCCTCTACCCCAGTGATTAGAATAGTGCTTGGCACATAGTAAGAACTTAACAAATACCATCACTATTATTATTTAGCCCTAGGACCCTGCTGGCATGCCTCAATCTAAGGCCGGGCTCCTTTGTGGGGACAACAAGGCGGGGGTCCCTCCGGGCCTCTCTCCTCCCCACCCCCTCCCTGGGACCTCAGCCCAGCCCAGGTCCTTGGCTTTCTGCCCTGGGGGGCTGGAATCCACCCCCTCCCCACCAGCCGACCCCGCCTCCCCCACGCACATGGGCTAGTGATGTGGTCAGACACACATCATCAGACACACATCTGGGGCTGCTTCTCTTCCCTCCGCCTCCAAGCCCAGTGGGGAGGAGGTGAAGGGGCCTCGGATGTCCAGTTGAGAGGAGGCTGGGCATGATTGGGGGTGAAATTGGGGCTGGGGGAAACCTGAGGGGGCTTCAAGAGGAGGAAATTGGGAATTATTACTATTATTATTGTATCTGTGAAACGCTTAGTAAAAGCGAGTGTGGCTTAATGGAAAGAGCCCGGACTTGGAAGTCAGAGGCCATGGGTTCTAATCCCAGCTCTGCCACTAGTCAGCTGTGTGACTTTGGGTAAGTCACTTCATTTCTCTGGGCCTCAATTACCTCATCTGAAAGATGGGGATGAAGACTTTGAGCCCCACGAGGGACAACCTGCTTATCTTGTATCTGCCCCAGTGCTTACAACAGTGCTTGGCACATAATAAGCTCTTAAACAAATGCCATCATTATTATCATTATTATACTAAGTGCTGGAGTGGATACAAGCAAATCAGGGTGGGCACAGTTCCTCTTCCACGTGGGGCTCACCGTCTTGATCCCCATTTTGCAGATGAGGGAACTGAGGCACAGAGCAGTGAAGTGACTTGCTCAAGGTCACACCACAGACATAGATACCCACCAGATCCTCCGTGCTGGCTCCCTTCCCCACTCCCCCTTCTTGCCCTCCTCGGAGAAGCAATGTGACCTAGTGGCTAGAGGGGAGTCAGAAGGAGCTGGGTTCTTATCCCCGTTCTGCCCCTCGTGTGCTGTGTGATCCTAGGCAAGTCACTTGACTTCTCTGGGCCTCAGTTGCCTCATCTGTAAAATGGTGATCAAGTCTCATGTTGGACAGGGACTGTGTCCAACCTGCTTAACTTGTATCTGCCCCAATGCCTGGCACCTCACCTTGCTACTCTCCTACTCCAGTCCAGCTCACACCTTTGTTCTTGAGAAGCAGCGCGGCTGAGTGGAAAGAGCACGGGCTTTGGAGTCCGAAGTCATGGGTTTGAATCCCAGCTCTGCCACTTGTCAGCTGTGTGACTCTGGGCAAGTCACTTCACTTCTCTATGCCTCAGTTACCTCATCTGTAAAATGGGGATGAAGACTGTGAGCCCCATGTGGGACAACCTGATTCCCCTGTGTCTACCCCAGCGCTTAGAACAGTGCTCTGCACATAGTAAGCACTTAACAAATACCAACATTATTATTCTTCTAATGCCAACCTTCTCACTGTCCCTCCATCTCATCTATCTTGCCACCGACCTCTCACTCACATTCATTCATTCAATCATATGTATTGAGCGCTTAGTGTGTCCAGAGCACTGTACTAAGCACTTGGAAAGTACAATTTGGCAACAGATAGAGACAATCCCTACCCAACAACGGGCCCACATCTTACTTCTGGCCTGGAACGCCCTCCCTCCTCATAGTGGACAAATAACTGCTCTCCCCCATTTCAATAATAATGTTGGTATTTGTTAAGCGCTTACTATGTGCAGAGCACTGTTCTAAGCACTGGGGGAGATACAGGGTCATCAGGTTGTCCCACATGAGGCTCACAGTTAATCCTCATTTACAGATGAGGTATTGAAGGCCCATCTCCTCCAAGAAGCCTTCCCTGACTAAGCCCTCCTCTCTTCTTCCACTCCCTTCTGCGTCGCCCCGATTTGCTCCTTCATTCATCCTCCCCTCCATCTCCGCATCACATATGTGGCTCAGTGGAAAGAGCAGGGGTTTGGGAGTCAGAGGTCGTGGATTCTAATTCCGGCTCAGCCGCTTGTCAGCTTTGTGACTTTGAGCGAGTCACTTAACTTCTCTATGTCTCAGTTACCTCATCTGTAAAATGGGGATTAAGACTGTGAGCCCCACGTGGGACAACCTGATCACCTTGTACCCTCTCCAGCGCTTAGAACAGTGCTTTGCATATAGTAAACGCTTAACAAATGCCACCATTATTATTATTATCTGGAATTTATTTATATTGATAGTGTGCACTCAACACACACCATAAAAAAGGTTTCTCCTCTGGGCGGGAGAGGAATTCCAGAAGGGTCAGGTAAGTGTAGAGTAGGAGGAAGAGAAGGATGGCCCACATCCTACCTCTGTTCTGGTACGCCCTCCCTCCTCAAATGCGCCAGAAAATGACTCTCCCCTCCCTTCAAAGCCTTACTGAAGGCCCTCTCCTCCAAGAGGCCTTCCCAGACTAAGCCTCCTTTTCCTCATCTCCCACTCCCTCCCGCATCACCCTTTGCTCTCCCCCCCATCGCCCCACACCCTTTATACACACATCTGCAATTTAATTTATCTATATCGATGTCCATTTACTTGTACTGATGTCTGTCTCCCCCCGCCCGAGACTGTGAGCTCACTGTGGGCAGAGATGGTCTCTCTTTATTGCTGTATTGTACTTTCCAAAGCACTTAGAACAGCGCTCCGCACAAGGTAAGCGCTCAATAAACACAATTGATTGAATACACGATTGAATGAATGATTACATCTGCCCAGCTGGATCGCACGTAGATAGGAGTTCTGTTCTCCTGACCTCTCCTCTCTCTCCACTCAGAATGTCCCTCTGCTCCTCTTGGCCTGCCTCCTGACACCAAGCCCCTTAATGGAATCCTCCACAGTCCCCTACCTGGGTCGGTTGCTCTGGGTTAACAATAATAATAACAATAAATAATAATAGCATTTGTGAAGCACTTACTATGTGCCAGTCGCTGTACAAAGTGCTGGGGTGGATCCAAGCCACTCAGGTTGGATGCAGTCCCTGTCCTGTGTGGGGCCCAATCTCAATCCCCATTTTACAGATAAAGTCACTGAGGCCCAGAGAAGAGAAGTGACTTGCCTAAGGTTACACAGCAGACGAGGGGTGAAACCAGGGTTTAATAATAGAAGAAGAAGTGTGGCTCAGAATAGAGAAGCAGAAAAGAGAAGCAGTGTGGCTCAGTGGAAAGAGCCCGGGCTTGAGAGTCGGGGGTCTTGGGTTCGAATTCCAGATCTGCCACTTGTCAGCCGTGTGACTGTGGGCAAGTCATTTAACTTACCTGGGCCTCAGTTCCCTCAGCTGAAAAATGGGGATTAAGACTGTGAGCCCCACGTGGGGCAACCTGATCACCTTGTATCTACCCCAGCCCTTAGAACAGTGCTCTGCACATAGTAAGCGCTTAACAAAAATACCAACATTATTAAGAAGTGGTAATAATACTATCAGTCGTGGTAGTAATAGTAATAGTTGTGAAGTAATAGTGATAATAGTAAAATGGGGATTAACTGTGAGCCTCACATGGGACAACCCGATTACCCTATATCTACCCCAGTGCTTAGAACAGTGCTCTGCACATAGTAAGCACTTAACAAATACCAACATTATTAATAGTAGTGAAACTAGTGGAAGCAGCATGGCCTAGTAGAAACGGCCTGGGCTTGGGAGTCAGAGGTCATGGGTTCTAATCCCAGCCCCGCCATTTATCGGCTGGTGACTTTGAGCAAGTCACTTCACTTCTCTGGGCCTCAGTGACCTTCTCTGGAAAATGGGGATGAAGACTGAGAGCCCCACGTGGGACAACCTGATGACCTTGTACCTCCCCCAGCCCTTAGAACGGTGTTTGGCACAGAGTAAGCGCATAACAAATACCATCATCATTATTAGTAGTGGTAGTAGAAGAAGAAATAGTAATAACAGTGGTAATAGTAGTAGTAATAATAATAGTAGAAGCAGCGTGGCTTAGTGGAAAGAGCACGGGCTTGGGAGTCAGAGGACGTGGGTTCTAATCCTGGCTCCGTCACTTGACTGCTGTGTAACCTTGAGCAAGTCACTTCACTTCTCTGTGCCTCAGTTACCTCCTCTGGAAAATGGGGATGAAGACCAAGAGCCCCATGTGGGACAACCTGATGACCTTGTATCTCCCCCAGCCCTTAGAACAGTGCTTGGCACCGAGTAAGAGCTTAACAAATACAAACATTATTATTATTATTGTTATTATAGTGGTAGTATAGCCTAAATGGCACATCACGGGGCGTAAAAGTGAGAGGATCTGAATTCTAATCCTGTCTCTGCCACTCACCTGCTATGTGACCTTGGGCAAAAAATTTAACTTCTCTAGGCCTCGGTTTCTTCATCTGTGGATTTGATACCTGATCTTTCTTCTACCTCCACTGTGAGCCTCATGAGCGACAGAGACTGTGTCCGACCCGATGACCTCGTAAACCTGAAGAGCTTGACACATGGAAAGGGCTTAACAAATACCACATTATCATTATTATTACTATTATTATGAAATGCTAGAGTTGGCTGAAGGGATGATATGGCTGGGGGGATGGGAAGTTAATCAGGGAGGACTTGTTGGAAGAAGTGGAATTTGAGGAGGGGAGGGATTTGAATGTTGAGGAGAGCTGTGATCTGTCTGCCTTGGGGAAGGCGGGGAGCTCCAAGCCGATGAAACAGTGTGAGCAAGGGGATGGTGTTGGGAGACTGAGAGTGAGATAGACAGAAGGTTGGCTTGGGAAGAGCAAATAATAATAATGATGGTATTTGTTAAGCACTCACTATGTGCCAGACATTGTAGTGGGTACAAGCAAATCAAGTTGGATACAAGCAAATCAAGTCCCTGTCCCATGTGGGGCTTGCAGTCTCAATCCTCATTTTACAGATGAGGGAACTGAGGCACAGAGAAATGAAATGACTTGCCCGAGATCACACAGCAGGCAGGTGGCAGAGCCAGGATTCAAACCCATGCCCTTCTGACTCCTCTGCTCTCTCTACTACGCCATGCTGCTTCTCATGCAAAAGCAGCTGATTGGGATATAGCAGCAGAGGGCTGTTTTGGTAATAATTGAGGTATCTGTTAAGCACTTACTATGTAGCGGGCACTGTACTAAGCGCTGGGACACCGTACAGGGATGGAAGCAGTATGGCCCAGTGCCTAGAGCACAGACCTGGTATTCAGAAGGACCTGGGTTTTAATCCTGGCTTACCACTCGTCTGTTGCATAAGCTGGGGCAAATCACTTAATTTTTCTGTGCCTCAGTTCCCTTATCCGTAAAATGGGGATGAAGACTGTGAACCCCATTTGGGGCAGGGACTGTGCCCGACCTGATTAGCTCAGATCTACCCCAGTGTTTAGAGCAGTGCTTAACATATACTAAGCACTTAACAATTACCATAATTAGGCAAGGATGGGGCCAGAAAGGTGGAAGAACCTTCACACAGTTTCTGTTTGATGCAATGCTCAGAAGCAGGGTGGCCTAGTGGATAGAGTCCAGGCCTGGGAGTTAGATGTCCTAGGTGCTAATCCTGCCTCTGTCACGTGTTTATGTGACCTTGAACAAGTCATTTCACGTCTCTTTGCCTCAGTTACCTCATCTGAAAAATGGGGACTAAGTCTTTCTCCCTCCAACTTAGACTGTGAGCCCCATGTGGGACATGAACTGTGGC
The DNA here is from genome assembly GCF_004115215.2 of Ornithorhynchus anatinus. Lineage (NCBI taxonomy): Eukaryota > Metazoa > Chordata > Mammalia > Monotremata > Ornithorhynchidae > Ornithorhynchus > Ornithorhynchus anatinus. Next base: position 181,093,696 of record NC_041728.1, on the reverse strand, counting down.
CAAGCTGGTTCTGATTAACATGTATCTACCCAAGCTCTTAGAGCAGTTTTTGGCACATAGTAAGTGCTAAACAAGTACTATTATTATTTCCATTGTTGTTTATTGTTGTATTGTATTTTCCCAAGGGCTTAGTACAATGTGCAGCACACAGTAAGCGCTCCGTAAACGCAATTGAATGAATGAATGTTGTTGTTGCTCTTGCTATTGTTATAATTAAATCTGTTGTGGGCAGGGAACAGATCTACTCTGTTTTACTGTACTCTCCCAAGCTTTTAGTAGAGTGCTATGCACACAGTGAGCACTCAATAATTACCATTAATTGATTGATTGATTATTATTGCTCTTTCTCCCTCTCTCAGCCCCACAGCACTTATATATCTATCTGTCATTTTATTTATTTGTATTGTTGTGTGTTTATTTGTACTGATGTCTGTCTCCCCAACCCTCAGACTGTCAGCTCACTGTGGGCCAGGGATTGTCACTCTTTACTGTTGCATTGTACTTTCCCAAGCGTTTCAGTGCTCTGCCCATAGAAAGCACTTACTACAAGCACTGCTCGTGGAGAAGCAGCGTGGCTTGGTGGAAAGAGCAAGGTCGTGGGTTCAAATCCCAGCTCTACCACTTGTCAGCTGTGTGACTTTGGGCAAGTCACTTCACTTCTCTGTGCCTCAGTTAGCTCATCTGTAAAATGGGGACTAAGACTGTGGGCCTCACGTGGGACAACCTGGTAACCTTGTAACTACCCCAGCGCTTAAAACAATGCTTGGCACAGAGTAAGCGCTTAAATATCATCATTATTACTATTAATAAATATGATATAATGAGTGAATGAATTATGCCAAGAGATGGAGAGAGCCAGTGGAGGTTTTGAAGGATAGAAGGAAGACATATAAGATGAGCAGTGCTTCAGGATCTTTATTGGTCTCTCCTCAGCATTTAGCTCAGTGCTCTGCAGCAGAGTAAGCCCATTACTGACCCGGAATGCCCTCCCTCCTCACAGCCACCAAACTCTCTTCCCCTCTTCCAAGCCCTACTCACCTCCTCCAGGAGGCCTTCCCAGACTGAGCCCTCCTTTTCCCTCTGCCTCTCCTCCCCTCCCCATTGCCCCGACTCCCTCTCTCTGCTCTTTCCCTTCCCCTCCCCAAAGCACCTGTGCATATTTGTATACATGATTTATTACTCTATTTTATTACTGATGTGTATATATCTATGATTCTACTTATCTTGACGGTATTGATACCTGACTACTTGTTTTGTTGTCTGTCTCCTCCGTTTAAACTGTGAGCCCGTTGTTGGGCAGGGATTGTCTCTCTCCGTTGCCGAATTGTCCATTCCAAGCGCTTAGTCCAGTGCTCTGCGCACAATATGCGCTCAATAAATACGATTGAATGAATGAATGAAATGAATAAGCGCTCGATAAATACGACTGATTGATGGATTGATAGGGTAGAGGGTTGATCCCGACTCTGTCCCTTGTCAGCTGTGTGACTGTGGGCAAGTCACTTCACTTCTCTGTGCCTCAGTTCCCTCATCTGGAAAATGGGGATGAAGACTGTGAGCCTCACGTGGGACAACCTCATTCCCCTGTACCTACCCCAGCGCTTAGAACAGTGCTCTGCACGTAGTAAGCGCTTAACAAATACCAACATTATTATTATTATTACTTGCCTTACTGTCTCTCTCTTCTAGACTCTGAACTCGTTGTGGGCCTGGAGTGCCTCTCTTTATTGCTCTATTGTTACTACCTTAAGCGCTTAGTACAGTGCTCTGCACACAGTAGGCGCTCAATAAATAGGATTGAATGAATGAAATCGGAGTCGCAAAATCCACGCGCTGGGGAAATTAGGCTTAGCGCGCCCTCCGGTGTCCTGATGGGGAATTGCTGTAGAAACCCTTGGACCCGGCGCTGATGGGGAGCTGGATGATTAATAATAATAATAATAATAATAATAATAATAACATTTGTTAAGCGCTTACTATGTGCAAAGCACTGTTCTAAGAGCTGGGAGGATACAAGGTGATCAGGTTGTCCCACGTGGGGTTCACAGTCTTCATCCCCATTTTAATAATAGTAATAATAATGTTGGTATTTGTTAAGCGCCTACTATGTGCAGAGCACTGTTCTAAGCGCTGGGATAGATTTTACAGATGAGATAACTGAGGCCCAGGGAAGCGAAGTGACTTGCCCAAAGTCACACAGCTGACAGGTGGCGGAGCCGGGATTATTCATTCATTCAATAGTATTTGTTGAGCGCTTGCTAAGTGCAGAGCACTGGACAGAGCGCTTGGAATGTACAAATCGGTAACAGATAGAGAAAATCCCTGCCCTCTGACGGGCTTACAGTCAAATCCGGGGAGGACAGACAAGAACAATGGCAATAAATAGAATCAAGGGGAAGAACATCTCATTAAAACAATAGAACCCCTGGCCTCTGACTCCCAAGCTTGGGCTCTTGCCACTGAGCCACGCTGCCTCCCTAATAATTATGGTATTTGTTAAGCGCTTACTATGTGCGGAGCACTGTTCTAAGCGCTGGGGTAGATACGGGATAATCAAATTGTCCCATGTGGGGCTCACATTTTTTAATCCCCATTTTTGCTGATGAGGTAACTGAGGCACAGAGAAGTGAAGTGACTTGCCCAATGTCACACTTCAGACAAGGGGCGGAGCTGGGATTAGAACCCATGACCTCTGACTGCCAAGCGCAGGCTCTTTCCACTAAGCCACGCTGCTTCTCTATGAGGAGAGTCTTTTTGTTGTTGTTATTTGTTTTTTTATTCATTCATTCCATTCCATTCCATCATTTTAAATAAGCACTTACTGTGTAGCGCTGTAGTAAACACTTGGAAAAGTACAATATGACAATAAAGAGTGACAATCCCTGCCCGCAAGGAGCTCATAGTCTAGAATAGTAACAATAATAATAATAATGTTGGTATTTATTAAGCACTTACTATGTGCCAAGCACTGTTCTAAGCACTGAGATAGATACAAGTGAATCAGGTTGTCCCACGTAGGGCTCATAGTCTTCATCCCCATTTTACAGATGAGGTAAGTGAGGCACAGAGGAAGTTAAGTGACTTGCCCAAAGTCACACAGCTGATAAGTGGGGGAGGCGGGATTAGAACCCATGACCTCTGACTCCCAAGCCCGGGCTGTTTCCACTAGAAGGGGGGAGATAGACATCAGTACAAAGAAACAAACACCAATCTAAATACAGAAAATGAGATAGATAGATAGATAGATAGATAGATAGATAGATAGATAGATAGATAGATAGATAGATAGATAGATAGATAGACAGATACATACATACATACATACATAAGTGGTGTGGGGCTGGGAGAAGGGGGAAGAGCAGAAGGAGCAAGTCAGGGCGAGGGGTTAAAGCACCTATTATGTGAAAGGCACTGTATTAAGCGCTTGGGGTAGATGCAAGCTAATCAGGTGGGACACAGTCCCTGTCCCACATGGGGCTCACGGTCTTAATCCTCATTGTACAGATGAGGGAACCGAGGCCCAGAGAAGGGAAGTGACTTGCCCAAGATCAAACAGCAGTCAAAGGGTGGAGCTGGGATTAGAACCCAGGTCCTTCTGACTTCCAGGCCGGTGCTCTATCCACTAGGCCATGCTGCTTAATAATTAATTATTACTAATAATTAAGTATTGATTAACACTAAATAAGTGTGGCCTTTATTAAGTGGTTACTATGTGTCAAGCACTGTTCTAAACGCTGGGCAGATACCAGATAATGAAGTCAGACTCCGACCTTGTCACACATGGGGCTCACAGTCTTATTCCCCATTTTACAGTGTGTGGTAACCTAGGGCCAGAGAAATGACTTGCCTAAGGTCACACAGCCAACAAAGGCAGAGCCGGGATTAGAATCCAGGTCCTCCGACTTCCAGGCTGTATTAGGCCATGTTCAATTCCCCTATTTTCCTTGTGGTTTAGGCTCCTCCCTTCCTTCCTGACTTGCACACGCCACCTCCCCACTGCCCTTTCTTCCAACATCTGTCGGAGAGAAGGAGGAGGAGGAGGAGGAAGGAACAGGGCCCAGGGGAGGGAATTGGCTCTGGGAAGCGGGACACCTGGGTCCCATTCTCTTCCCAACAGCCCGAGGTCAGGCTGCCCCAGGGCCAGATGTGCCGAGGAAGGGGGGGAGGAGGAGGCGTGAACTCTGTCCAGCACATCTGGAATCTGAGGGGGACTTGGGGGGAGGGCTCATCCTTCTGGAGTGTGGAACCCAGGTGTCCGGCCTGGGCTTCTGCCCGGAGTCCAGCACAGAGGACAGGCAGCCAGACTGAGATCCAAAAAGAAGAAGTCCGGGAGGAAGAGAGGAGGAACCCACCTTTGAACCCAAGACCTAAGAGGGCTGAGAGGAGGGACCGGGGGGTGACCCCCAAAAGGGATGGTGGGAGTCAGGGGACCCCTGGGTTTCCGGCTGCTGGATGAGACCATTGTTTTCCACCCCTAGAGCTGTTTGGAGACTCCTCAACACACCCGTAGGCTGGTTTTGTTGATGATTCGTTTAAGCCACTCTCACTGTGGATATTCATTCATTCGATAGTATTTACTGAGCACTTACTATGTGCAGAGCACTGTACTAAGCACTTGGAATGTACAAATCGGCAACAGAGACAGTCCCTGCCCTTTGACGGGCTTACAGTCTAATCGGGGGAGACAGACAGACAAGAACAATGGCAATAAATAGAATCAAGGTGAAGAATATCTCATTAAAACAATAATTTCATTGTTTTTCACGTGGGCCTTCCCTTATAGACTACCAGCCCCTTGTAGATAGGAAAGGTGGCACCTGGCTATTCTGTGCTTCCCAAGAGGCTAGTACAGTCTGCTGCATCGAGTGGTTCATTCATTCAATCATATTTAGTGAGCGCTTACTGTGTGCAGAACACTCTACTAGGCCCTTGGGAGAAGATGATATAAAAACAAACACATTCCTCCCCCCCAGACGAGCGTAGTCGATTAACGGGTGGTTCTCCCCCGATTAGACTGTAAGCCCGTCAAAGGGCAGGGAATGTCTCTAACCGTTACCGATTTGTACATTCCAAGCGCTTAGTACAGTGCTCTGCACATAGTAAGCGCTCAATAAATACTATTGAATGAATGAATTAATAAATGCTGCTATTACTGCCAGCAGCATGGCTTAGTGGCAAGAGCCCAGGCTTGGGAGTCAGAAGGTCATGCGTTCTAATTCCGGCTCTGCCGCTTGTCTGCTGTGTGACCTTGGGCGAGTCACTTCACTTCTCTGGGCCTCAGTTACCTCATCTGTCAAAACGGGGATTAAAAAATATGCGCCCCACGTGGGGACAATCTGATTACCCTGTATCCAACCCAGTGCTTAGAACAGTGCTCAGCACATAGTAAGCGCTTAACAAATACCATAATTATTATTATTATTACTGCCACTGCTACTACTACTACTAATAATAATAATGTTGGTATTTGTTAAGCGCTTACTATGTGCTGAGCACTGTTCTAAGCGCTGAGGTAGATACAAGGTAATCGGATCATCCCGCGAGGGGCTCTCAGTCTTCATCCCCATTTTACAGATGAGGTCGCTGAGACACAGAGAAGTGAAATGACTTGCCCAGGAGTCTCCAAGAGCTAAGTGGCAGAGGCAGGATTAGAACCCATGACCTCTGACTCCCAAACCCGGGCTCTTTCCACTAAGCCAACTACTGCTACTTCGACTGCAACCTCTACCGCTATTACTCCTACTTACTGAAGGCCCATCTCCTCCAAGAGGCCTTCCCTAAGCCCTCCTTTCCTCTTCTTTCCCTCCCAGCAGCATCATTCGTTCAATATCGTATTTACTGAGCGCTTACTGTGGGAAAAGCACCGTACTAGGCGCTTAGCACTGAACTCCCCTGACTCGCTCCCTTTATTCATCCCCCCTCCCAGCCCCACACCACTTATGTACCAATCTGTCATTTATTTTGTTCTATTCACGTCTCTCTCCCCCTCCAGGCTTCAGCTCATTTTGTGGGCAGGGAATCTGTCTATTTTTCATTCTATTATACTCTCCCAAGGACTTGCACACAGTAAATTTTTCTTCCACTCCCTTCTGCATCCCCCTGACTTGCTCCCTTTATTCATCCTTCCCCCGCCCAGCCCCACAGCACTTACGTCAAGATGTGTCATTTATTCATTTATATCAATGTCCGTCTCCCCCTCTAGACTCTCAGCTCATTTTGAGCAGGGAATCCGTCTGCTTATTGCTCCATTATCCTCTCCCAGGCACTTAGTACAGAGCTCTGCACACAGAAAGCACTCAATAAATATGACTGACTGACTACCACCACACCGCTCAATAATACCATGATTATTATTATTATTACTCCTTAGGAACTGCTTTACAGCTCATGTCCTTCAGGAAGCCTTCCCGGATACACCCCTGACCCCGGTCACTTTAATCCCTCTTCTTTCCCAGACTTTGGATCTGTCCCTGTCACTAAATCAGTAGGATTTAGCAGTGTGGCTCAGTGGAAAGAGCACGGGCTTGGGTGTCAGAGGTCATGGGTTCGAATCTCGGCTCTGCCGCTTGTCTGCTACGTGACTGTGGGCAGGTCACTTCACTTCTCTGTGCCTCAGTTATCTCATCTGTAAAATGGGGATTAATAGCTTCACGTGGGACAACCTGATGACCCTGTATCTCCCCCAGCGCTTAGAACAGTGCTCTGCACATAGTAAGCACTTAACAAATACCAACATTATTATTATTTGTTAAGCGCTTACTATGTGCCAGGCATTGTACTAAGCCCCGGGGTAGACACAAGCAAATCAGGAGGGGAGGGGTACTGTTGGGTGAAGACACTGTGTCCAACCTGATAAGCTCGTATCTATCCCAGGGCTTAGAACAGAGTTAAGTGTTTCAAAAATACCACTTGAAAACAAAAAGCACTAACAAGAAGCAAGAAAAACAAGAAGAACAAGAAGGAGAAGCAGGAAGAAGCAGAAGGAGAAGGAGAAGGAGAAGGAGAAGGAGAAGCAGTGTGGTTCAGGAGAAGCAGCGTGGCTCAGTGGAAAGAGCCCGGGCTTCGGAGTCAGAGGTCATGAGTTCGACTCCCCGCTCTGCCACTTAGCTGTGTGACTGTGGGCAAGTCACTTAACTTCTCTGTGCCTCAGTTCCCTCATTTGTAAAATGGGGATTAAAAGTGTGTGAGCCCCACGTGGGGCAACCTGATTACCCTGTATCTCCTCCAGCGCTTAGAACAGTGCTCGGTACCTAGTAAGCGCTTAACAAATACCAACATTATTTAACAAAAAAGCTCCACAAGCAAAGAAACACTCTGGCCGAATGGAAAGAGCCTGGGCCTGGGAGTCAGAGGACATGGTTTCTAATTCCAGCTCCACCACCTGTCAAGCACTTAGTGAAGTGATCTGCACACCGTAAGAGCTCAATAAATATGAATGAATGAATGAAAATGTCTGCTGTGTGGCCTAGGGCAAGTCACTTCACTTCTCTGTGCCTCATTGTAAAATACAGATTAAGACTGTGAGCCCCATATGAGTCAGGGAATGCGTCCAACCTGATTAGCTTGGATCTACCACAGTGCTTAGAACAGTGCTTGGCATATAGTAAATGCTGAACAAATACCAATATTATAATAATAATAATTTTAAATTGGGGATTAAAACTGTGAGCTCCAGGTGGCGTATGGACTACGTCCAATCTTATTAGCTTCTCTCTACTCCAGCGCTTAGTACAGTGCGTGGCACACAGTAAGTGCTTAACAAATACCATTTTTTAAAAATGTCATCCTTTTTGTAAACGTGGCACAGCTGGGATCGGGGGCTCCATTCATTCATTCATTCAATCAGATTTATTGAGCACTTACTGGGTGCAGAGCACTGTACTAAGCACTTGGGAAAGCCCAGTACAACAATAAACGGTGACATCCCCTGCCCACAACGAGCTCACAGTCTAGAGGCGGGGAGACGGACATCAATACGAATAAATAAAATGACAGACGTGCATAAGTGCTTTGGGGCTGGGTGGGGAGAAGAACAAAGAGATAAATAAAATTCCACTTTGGCCTACTCAGTCATGCAGGCATTCAGAGGTGAATCTCACCATCGGTTGTTGTGATATTGTTTTAAGCACTGTTCTAAGCGTTGGGGTAGATACAAGCTAATCGGGTTCATTCATTCAATCGTATTTATTAAGTGCTTCCTGTGTGCAGAGCACTGTACTAACTGCTTGGAAAAGTCCAATTCAACAATAAACAGTGACATTCCCTGCCTACAACGAGCTCACTGTCTAGAGGAGGGGAGACAGACATAAATACAGATTAATAAAATGACAGATGTGGACATAAGTGCCGTGGGGCTGGGAGGCTGGAGGTCGGGGGGAGAACAAAGGGAGCAAATCTGGGTGAAGCCGAAGGGAGTGGGAGATGAGGAAATGTTGGGCTTAGTCTGGGAAGGCCTCTTGGAGGAGATGAGCCTTCAATAAGGCTTTGAAGGGAGTGAGAGAGTCATTGTCTGGTGGGTTTGAAGAGGGACAGCATGCCAGGACAGAGGCAGGATGTGGACCAGGGGTCGGTGGTGAGACAGGCGAGATTGAGGGCCCTTTTACCTCATCTGTAAAATGGGGATGAAGACTGTGAGCCCAGGAGGGACAGGGATTGTGTCCATCCTGATTTGCTTCCATCCACCCCTGCACTTTCTATAGTGCCTGACACATAGTAAGCACTTAACAAATACTATTATTGTTATTATTACAGATAAGGAAACTGAGGCCCAGAGAAGTGAAGTGACTTGCCCAAAGTCACCCAGCAGACAAGTGGTGGAGCCAGGATGAGAACCCAGGTCCTCTGACTCCCAGGCCCAGGCTCTTTCCACTAGACCTGTACAATATACTAGACTCAGTCCAGTGCTCAGCACACAGTAAGCACTCAGTAAATACAATTGATTGACTGATGGACCCTGCTCCTTTTCAGAGATGAAAGACAACTGTCCGTTTGGCCAAGAAGAGCAGCGGGAAGGTGTTCTTGATCGGAGGAAGGTCTTGTGCAGAGGTTCAAAGAGAGGCACGGAGGAGAGTAGGTTTGCCTAGCTCGAGGAGAGAGGAAGCAAAGGTGAGTAAGCAGGGATAAGCAAAGCTAGAGGAGTTTGCAAGCAAGCAAGTTTCCAAGCAAGTGGAAAGAGCCCAGGCCTGGGAGTCAAGGACCTGGGTTCCAATCCCAGCTCCACCACTTCTCTGCTGGGGTGAGCGTGGGCAAGTTACTTGACTTCTCTGTGCCTCAGTTACCTCATCTGTAAAATGGGAATGAAGACTATGAGCCTCACGTGGCTTAGTGGAAAGAGCCTGGGCTTCGGAGTCAGAGGTCATGGGTTCGACTCCCGGCTCTGCCGCTTGTCAGCTGTGTGACTGTGGGCAAGTCACTTAACTTCTCTGTGCCTCAGTGACCTCATCTGTAAAATGGGGATTAACTGTGAGCCTCACGTGGGACAACCTGATTACCCTGTATCTCCCCCAGCACTTAGAACAGTGCTCGGCACATAGTAAGCGCTTAACAAATACCAACATTATTATTATTATGTGGGACAACCTGATTTCCCTGTATACCCCAACACTTGGAACAGTGCTCTGCACATAGTAAACACTTAACAAATACCAACATCATTATTATTATTATTTATTGAGGGTTTGCTGTTTGCAGAGCACAGTGTTGTGTTTGGGAGAGTACAGTGCAGTAGAGTGGGTGGACAAGTTCCCCGACCACAAAGGACATACAGTCTAGAGTAGCCTGTCACCCTACTTGAGTCTTTAGCCCCTAAGCACTTTAGTAATAATAATAATAATTATTATTATTATGGTGTTTGTTAAGCACTTACTACGTGCCTAGGCCGGTACTAAGTGCTGGGGTAGAGATGAGCAAATCAGGTTGGACACAGTCCTGTCCCTCTTGGGGCCCACAATCTCGATCTCCATTTTACAGATGAGGTAACTGAGGCCCAGAGATGTTAAGTGACTTGCCCAAGGTCACACAGCAGGCTGCTCCCACAGCATTTGTGTATAAATCCTAATTAATCAATCAATCAATTGTATTTATTGAACACTGTATTATGAGCTTGGGAGAGTACAATAAAACAGAGTTGGTGGACTCATTCCCTGGCCACAGTATGCCCTACCTATTATTCTCTCTTGCTTCCCCTGGGAATCAGAAGGACCTGGGTTCTGATCCACCACATGTCTGCTGTGTGACCTTGGGCAAGTCACTTCACTTCTCTGGGCCTCCGTTCCCTCATGGGGATAAGACCGTGAGTCCCAGGTGGGACCTGATCTTTCTGACCTCCCAACCTCCTGTCTCTCCCCACTTCAGTCTATACTTCACTCTGTTGCTCTGATCAGCTTTCTACAGAAATGTTCAGGGCATGTCACCCCCCCTCCTCAAAAATCTCCAGTGGTTGCCCATCAACCTCCATATCAAACAAAAACTCCTCACTATTGACTTCAAAACTCTCCATCCCCTTACCCCTTCTTATTTCACCTCCCTTCTCTCCTCCCTCCCAGCCCGCACACTCCGCTCCTCTGGTGCCACTGACCTTCTCCCTGGGCCTCCTTCTCACCTTTCCCACCGTCGACCCCTGGCCCCCTTCCTCTCTCTGGCCTGGAACGCCCTCCCTCCTCACATCTGCCTAACTAACTCTCTTCCCCTCTTCAAAGTCCTACTGAAAGCTCACCTCCTCCAGGAGGCCTTCCCAGACTGAACTCCCCCTTTCCCTCTGCTCCTCCTCCCCTCCCCATAGCCCCGACTCCCTCCCTCTGCTCTACCCCCGTCCATGCCCCACAGCACTTGTGTATATATGTACATATTTATTATTCTATTCATTTTATTAATGATGTATGCATATCTATAGTTCTATTTATTTGTATTGATGTTATTGATGCCTGTCTACTTGTTTTGTTTTGTTATCTGTCTCCCCCCTTCTAGACTGTGAGCCAGTTGTTGGGTAGGGATTGTCTCTATTTGTTGCTGAATTGTACTTTCCAAGTGCTTAGTACAGTGCTCTTTACCCAGAAAGCACTTAATAAATACTACTACTAATAATAATAATGTTGGTATTTGTTAAGCTCTTATTATGTGCAGAGCACTGTTCTAAGCGCTGGGGGAGATACAGGGTAATCAGGTTGTCCCACGTGAGGCTCACGGTCTTAATCCCCATTTTACAGATGAGGGAACTAAGGCCCAGAGAAGTGAAGCGACTTGTCCACAGTCACACAGCTGATATGTGGCAGAGCCGGAATTCGAACCCATGACCTCTGGCTCCCAAGCCCATGCTCTTTCCACTGAGCCACGCTGCTTAATGAATGAATGGCAGGGACTGTATCTGACCTGATTAACTTGTATTTACCCCAGTGCTTAGAACAGTGCTTGGCACATAGTAAGTGCTTAACAAGTACCATAATTATTATTACCTACAATTTATTTCTCCAGCTAAACTGTAAACTCCTGGAGGTCAGGGATCTTGTCTAGTCACTCCCTTGTGCTCTCCCAAATGTTTCAAACAGTGCTCTGCTGGCAAGTAAGTCCTCAATAAATGTGATTACATGTGTCACTGTGCTTTTTCGGTGTAATAACTCGATCTCTTGGGCTTTATGTCTCGTCTGTGTGTCCATTCGAGTGTCTATCATCTCCCTTCCCAGCCCTACAGCGCTTATGTCCATTTCATTACTTATTTATCCTAACATCTGTCTCCCCCTCTAGACTGTAAGCTATTTGAAGGCAGGGAGTGTATCTATTGTTCTACTGTACTCTCGCAAGTGCTTAATACAGTGCTCTGCATACAGTAAGCACTCAATAAATATGATTGAATGAATGAATTGTCTCCCTTATAGGCTGAAGTTTCTTCAGAAAAAGCATTTGGGTTTTCTTCTTCAATCAGTTTCCATACTTGTCCAATCAAGGGATACAGTTCAGCTAGATGCTGATGAAGAAAAATGAGGAGGAAGAAGAGGAGGAGGGGGAGGTGAAGCAGGAAAAGGAAGAAGAGAAGATGAAAAAGAAGAGGAGGAGAAAGAGAAGGAAGGAGAGGAGGAAGATGAAGAAGAGGAGGAAGATGAAGAGGAGGAGGAGGAGGTGAAAGAAGAGAAGGAAGGAGAGAAGACGAAGAAGAGAAGGAGGAAGAAAAGGAGTGAGAGCATTTATTTAGGATCCATCAGGGGCCCTCTGGACTAAGAACTAAATATAAATGGCAAGTATAAAAACAAGCAGGAGGAATTTCCCTGCCCACCAGGACCTTCCACTCTAATGCAGGTGTCGGGCAGGAAAATCTTTACAAATAGAGTAATCCATGGAAGTAATTGAATGTAGAACTGAGAAGAGGAGGAGGAGGTAGAAGAGAGGAACAGGACAAGGAAGAAAAGGATGAGGAAGAGAAGGAAGAGGAGGAAGAAAAAGAGGAGGAAGAGAAGAAAGAGGAGGAGGAGGAAATGGAGAAGGAGGAAGAGGTGGAGAAAGAAGAGGAAGAAGAGAAGGAAAAGGAGGAGGAAGAAGAGAAAGAAGAGGAGGAAGAGAAGGAAAAGGAAGAAGAGGAGAAAGTAGAGGAGGAAGAGGGAAAAAAGGGGGGAAGAGGAGGAGGAAAAGGAGGAGGAAGAGGAAGTGGAGGGAGAAGAGGAGGAAGAGAAGGAAGAGGAGGAGGAAGAGGAGAAAGAGGAGGAAGAAAAGGAGGAAGGGGAGAAAAGAGGGGGAAGTGGAGGAGGAAAAGGAGAAGGAGGAAGAGAAAGTGTAGGGAGAAGAGGAGAAGAGAAGGAAAAGGAGGAGGAAGAGGAGAAGGAAAAGAGGAAAAGGAGGAGAAAGAAGAGGAGGAAGAGGAGGAGAAAGAGGAGAAAGAGGTGGAAGAAAAGGAGGAGGAGGAAGAGGAGGTGGAAGCTGAGAGAGGAAGCAGATTTCAACAACAAAACATCTCCCCCCTCCCCCCCATCCCGATCTGGGCTCCCGATTCTTGCCCCATCATGATCTTTGGAAACTCGTCGTCGTCAAATCACAGTCAGCCCCAGTGGCTTAAATAACTTTATTATCCCCCTCAGTCGCCCTCCCCCTCCCCCTTTGCAGCTCCCCCCTTTTTCCTAACCTCCTTCACTTGGGCTCCCACCCCCTCCCTCGACTCCACCCTCATTTCGCTTCTGTAGAGAAACAGGGTGGCTTAATGGAAAGAGCCCGGGATTGGGAGTTGGAGGTCGTGGGTTTTAATCCCGACCCCTCCACTTGTCTGCTGCGTGACCTTGGACAAGTCATTTCACTTCTCTGTGCCTCTGTTCCCTCATCTGTAAAATGGGGATGAAGACTGTGAGCCCCACGTGGGACCACCTGATGACCTTATATCTACCCCAGCTCTTAGAACAGCGCTTGGCACATAGTAAGTACTTAACAAATACCACTGTTATTATTGTTGTTGTTATCTCCCAAAGCTGCTCCAGTCAACGGGCGCCCCGGGGCCTATTGGAATTTCCAAGCGCTTAGCACAGGGCTCTGCACACAGTAAGCGCTCAATAAATACGACTGAATGAATCCATCAGCATTCCTCGCAGGAAGACGTGTGGGGGTCACGTCCTTCTCGTCACCCCCTCCCCCTCCACCCCTTCTTTCAGCGAAGAGGGTCTTCCTGGCTGGGGCAGGGCCGGGGTCCAGGGGATGGACCGGCCAGAGTTCGCCTGAAAGGCAGGGCGTGGTCTGAGGCTGGAGCAGGGCAGAGGCAACCAGGGACCCAGGAGTCCCGTCCTCCCCACCGTTAGTCTGGGGGGCGGGGGGGATTCTCCAGTCCTTGCAGACACTTCCTCAGACAACGGTGTCCAAGGCTAGCGGCCTAACGGGCTCCTGGGGTCCTTGTCCATCCGGTCAGAGGTCAGCAAGGGGTCTAAATGGGGGGTACAATTCTGCCCCTGAAGCCCGAGTTCCTTCCGGTCACCCCCCGAGACCTCAGCCGGCCAAGGCCGCTCCCCAGAATGCCCGGTCCGAGGGGGCCCAGGGCAGCTGGTCTCGGTTAGAGGCTGAGCTGTTTGTGCACATGGCAAGGATGGCACTAGGCCACGCGGCACCGGTGGATGCGACCCAGGGCAGTCCTCCTCCTGCTGCCGCCCACGGGTCCCCCGGGCGCCGGGTCCGAGGGGGCCCAGGGCAGGTGGTCGCAATCAGAGGCAGAGGCTGAGCTGTTTGTGCGCATGGCAAGGATGGCACTAGACCACGCGGCACCGGTGGATGCGACCCAGGGCAGTTCTCCTCCTGCTGGTGCCCATGGGTCCCCGAAACGCCTGGTCCGAGGGGGCCCAGGTGGGTGGTCGCAGTCAGAGGCAGAGCTATTTGTGTGCGTGGCAAGGATGGCACTAGGCCACGCAGCACCGGTGGATGTCACCCAGGACAGTTCTCCTGCTGCTGGTGCCCATGGGTCCCCCGAGCGCCTGGTCCGTGGGGGCCCAGGGAGGGTGGCGCGCCTGGCAAGGGTGACACAGGACCACGCAGCCTCAGTGGATGTAAACCAGGGCAGTTCTCCGCCGGCTGGTGCCCATGAGTCCCCGAAGCGCCCGGTCCGAGGGGGCCCGGGCGGGTGGTCGGTCGCAGTCAGAGGCAGAGCTATTTGTGTGCGTGGCAAGGATGGCACCGGGCCACGCAGCACCGGTGGATGTGACCCAGGGCAGTTCTCCTCCCGCTGCCGCTCCCGGGTCCCCCGGGCGCCCGGTCCGAGGGGGCCCAGGGCGGGTGGTCGCAGTCAGAGGCAGAGGCTGAGCTGTTTGTACGCGTGGCAAGGATGGCACCGGGCCACGCAGCCCCGGCGGATGCGACCCAAGGCGCTTCTCCTCCCGCTGCCGCCCCCGGGTCCCCCGGGCGCCTGGTCCGTGGGGGCCCAGGGCGGGTGGCGCGCCCGGCAAGGATGGCACCGGACGAGGCGGCCCCGGTGGAAGCCCTCCCCCAGGTCCGAGGGGGGGCCCCAGGCGGGCGGCCTGGGTCAGAGGCAGAGGCTGAGCTGTTTGTGAACGCGGCAGCGGTGGCACTGGACGACGCAGCACCAGTGGAAGCGGCAGAGGCAGTTCTCCTCGAGGGTGACGCTCTCCTGGCGGTGCCCTCGGCCGCAGCACAGCAGGTCGCAGCCGCTGAGGTCGGGCGCGCTGCCGTTGCAGGGTCTGCCCCTGGTGCCCGGGGAGCCCGTGCGCCGGTTGGCGGCGCAGAAGTCGGGCGAGTCGGCGGCGTAGAGGAGGTCGGCCCGGCCGGGGGGCTTGAGGGTGCGGCCGGCGGGCAGCAGGGCTTTGCCGTCGTTGGTGCCCATGACCCGGGAGGCCCCGTGGAAGCGGTCGAGCAGGCGGGCGCCCACCTCGCGGAAAGGCGGCAGCTTCTGCCAGCAGGTGCGCAGCGCGCAGGACCCCGACAGCCCGTGGCACTTGCATTCCGTGCGCGTGTGGCTCCGCACCGCCTGACGCGGGCGGGGACCGTGGGGACACCCCACGGGGGGGTGGGGGAGACGCGAGGGTCGGGGAGACAGTGGGATGGGGGACACACGGGGGTGGGGAGGCGGGAGATGAGGGAGACGCGTGAGGACGGTGGAGACACGAGGGTTGAGGGACACACGAGGGAGGGGAGACATAGGGGTGGGGGAGACGGGGGGAGGAGCGAGACGCGAAGGTGGGAGAGACACGGGGGTGGGAAGACGGAGGAGGGGGGAGACACGAGGATGGGGGCGACACGAGGATGGGGAGACACAGGGGCGAGACATGAAGATGGGGAGACATGGGGATGGGGGAGACACGAGGGTGGGGAGACACGGGGATGGGGAAGACGCGAGGGTGGGGAGACACGGGGATGGGGAAGACGCGAGGGTGGGGAGACACGAGGGTGGGGAGACACGGGAATGGGGAAGACGCGAGGGTGGGGAGACACGAGGGCGGGGGAGACATAGGGATGGGGGAGACGGGGGGAGGAGCGAGACGCGAAGGTGGGAGAGACACGGGGGTGGGAAGACGGAGGATGGGGGAGACACGAGGATGGGGGAGACACGAGGATGGGGAGACACAGGGGCGAGACATGAAGATGGGGAGACATGGGTTTGGGGGAGACACGAGGGTCGGGGAGACACGAGGGTGCGGATACATGGGGAGGGGGAAGACACGAGGGTGGGGAGACATGGTGATGGGGGAGACGGGAGGAGCGAGACACGGGGGTGGGGAGACGGGGGATGAGGGACATATGAGGATAGTGGAGACACGAGGGTGGGGGAGACACGGGGATGGGGAGAGACACGAGGGTAGGGGGAGACACGAGGGTGGGGAGATATGGGGACGAGCGAGACACGAGGGTAGGGGAGACGTGGGGGGAGACAAGGGGGTGGGGAGACGGGGGATGAGGGAGACATGAGGATGGTGAGACACAGGGGCGAGACATGAAGATGGGGAGACATGGGGATGGGGGAGACACGAGGGTGGGGAGACATGGGGTGGGGGAGACGTGGGGAGGAGCGAGACACGGGGGTGGGGAGACGGGGGATGAGGGAGACGTGAGGATGGGGGAGACGCGAGGGTGGGAGAGACATAGGGATGGGGGAGACACGAGGGTAGGGGAGACGTGGGGGGAGACAAGGGGGTGGGGAGACGGGGGATGGGGGAGACATGAGGATGGTGGAGACACGAGGGTGGGGGAGACACGGGGGTGGGGAGATGGGGGATGGGGGAGACATGAGGATGGTGGAGACACGAGGGTGGGGGGAGACACGAGAGTGGGGACACACGGGGATGGGGAGAGACACGAGGGTGGGGGGAGACACGAGGGTGGGGGTGACATGGGGTTGGGGAGACATGGGGATGAGCGAGACACGTGGTAGGGGAGACATGGGAGGAGACAAGGGGGTGGAGAGATAGGGGATGAGGGAGACGTGAGGATGGGGAGACACAGGGATGGGAAGAGAAAGATACAAGGGTGGGGGGAGACGGGGGTGGTGGGGGACATGGGGTTGGGGAGATACGAGGATGGAGAGACACGGGGATGAGCGAGACACGAGAGTGGGGGAGACATGGGGGGAGACACGGGGGTGGGGAGACATGGGGATGGGGGAGATACGAGGATGGGGGAGACACAGGAATGGGGGGAGATGGGGGAGACACGGGGATGGAGGGAGACACGGGGATGGAAGGAGACACGAGGAATGGGGGAGACCCGGAGGATGGGGAGACACCCAGGGGTGGCAGGATGGGAGGTGGGGGGGAGAGACACCCAGATATGGAGGTACCCCGAGGATTGCGGGGAGGGGGACGACATCACGCCGGGGTAGGGGGAGCCAAGGATACGAGGGACACAAAGGGGGTTAGAGGGAGACATAAAGATGAGAGAGACACAGGGAGATGAGATTTATGAGTTTCTGAGGGGTGTCGGGGAGGGTTTGGGTGTCAGTTTCCCCTCCTCCTCTGCCCCCAGCCTCCCCACCTTCCCACCCCCCGGGCAGACTGATGGAGGGGCAGATCCCAGACATGGAGCCGGGAGCTGGGGTTTCTCACCCAGGCCGGGCCCGGCCCGGCCCGGCCCGGCCCGACAGGTATGTGGGCCTGCCTCAACACCGCCTTGGGTTTCCCACCCCCGCCCCACGCCCCCCATTCCCACCCCCCTTCCTGCTCAGGGAGGGATCTGTGGAATGCAGAGGGAAGGGCCCGATGCTGCTGGAGGGGCTTGGATCTCTCTGGGGCACCCGAAAGAGGGAGAAACTGAGGCACAGAGAGGGGAGGGGGTCTGCAACCCAAGAGTACTGACTTTGGTCGTGGGTCTGTTTACTGTTCTAGAGGACCCTCCCAAGAGCTTAGTCCAGTGCTCTGCACACAGTAGGTGTTCAATAAATACAATGGAATGAATGATTGGGGATAATAATGAGGATAAGGCTGGTATTTGTTGGGTGCCTACTTGGTGCCAGGCACTGTACTAAGCACTGGGGTGGGCATTCATTCATTCCACGTCGCTTAGTGGAAAGAGCCCAGGCTTGGGAGTCGGAGGATGTGGGTTCTAATCCCGGCCCCGCCACTTGTCTGCTGTGTGACCTTGGACAAGCCACTTCGCTTCTCTGTGCCTCGGTTCCCTCATCTGTAAAATGGAGATTAAGACTGTGAGCCCCATGTAGGACAACCTGATTACCCTGGATCTACCCCAGCGCTTAGAACAGTGCTTGGCACATAGTAAATGCTTAACAAATGCCATCGTCATTATTATTATTCATTCAATCGTATTTATTGAGCGCTCACTGTGCTCAGAGCACTGGACTAAGCGCTTGGAAAGGACACCCCCCAGACTGTCTCCCCAGGCTCACCAGGCGTCCGGCCTCGTTGTTGTGTAGCTGGACCAGGGCCCTGATGTCTCCCCTCCCTCGCTTGTGCTGGGCGTCCATGAAGAGCCGGGACTTCTCGTCCCCGAAGTCCACATCATCCCCGCAGCCCCCCCACTCCCAGGCGGCGCTGCCCTCGGCGGCCTGGGGAGGGGTCCCGGGCGGGCCGGGGGTCCCGGATGGGCCGGGGGTCCGGCCGCGAGGGGCCTGGCACCCGCACTGCAGCAGCTCGCCCATGGAGCAGGCCTGGGTCACCGCGTGGCTCGCCCCTGCCGCCGTGATGGCGAACACGAAGGCCGTCTCCCGGATGTCTGCAGGAGGCCGGAGGACGGAAAGACTCGCGTGGGGATGGGGTGGCGATGGGGGGGGAGCTTGGGAAGGGGGCTTGGGGGAGCAAAAGGGGTCAGGGAAGCAGGGTCTGGAGGGGTGGACCGTTTAGGGGTCAGAGGGCACAGTTAGGGGTCCAGGTGGCATCCTTGTCAGGGTTGGGGGGGAGCCAAGGGACAATTCCTGGGGATGGGAAAGGACACACACACATACACACACGTGTAATACACAAACACATACATACTTCTCTGGGTCTCAGTTCCCCCATTGGCAAAATGGGATTAAGACTGTGAGCCCCCGTGTAGGAAGGGGACTGTGTCCAACCTAATTAACTTGTATTTACCTCAGCGCTTAGTACAGGGTCTGGCACATAGTAAGCGCTTAACAGATATCATTAAAACACACACATACGCACACACTTCTCTGGCCCCCAGTTCCCTCATCTGTAAAATGGGGACTAAGAGTGTGAGCCCCCATATGGGACAGGGTCTGTGTCCAACCTGATTCACTTGTAACTACGCCGGTGCTCAGTACAGTGTCTGGCAAAGCTCGTTGTGGGCAGGGATTGTGTCTGTTTATTGTTATATTATACTCGCCCAAGCGCTTAGGGCAGTGCTCTGTACACAGTAAGTGCACAATAAATATGATTGAATAAATGAACATAGTAAGCACTTAACAAATATCATTAAAGCACACACACACTTTTCTGGGCCTCAGTTTCCTCATGTGTAAAATGGGGATTAAGAATGTGAGCCCCCATTTGGGACAGGGACTGTGTTCAACTTGATTAATGCACATCTACCCCGGCACACAGTGAGCGCTTAACAAATATCATTTAAACACACACACGCACGCACCCCCATAAGCCTCTCTCCCCAGAATCGTCTCCACTCTCCTCACCCCCCACTTCCTCCCCAAACCCACCCCCTCCTCCCAACCTGTCCCCGAATGTGAGCTCGTTGTGGGCAGGGATTGTCACTGTTTATTGTTGCACTGTACTTTCCCAAGTGCTTAGTCCGGTGCTCTGCACCCAGTAAGCGCTTAATAAATATGACCGAATGAATGGATGTCCCAAGTCTCCCATGTTTCCGACCCCCGTCCCCCCCATGACCTGGCCCGGCCCCCTCTTATATCTTCCTCCCCCAAGCGCTTAGTCCAGTGCTCCGCACAAAGTAAGCGCTCAATACATGCGGTTGAATGAATGAATGAAGAGTCCCCACCCTCTCACCTTGCTGCAGGATCCTTCCGAAGGCCTTGCTGTGACTGGAGCAGTTCCAGCGGCGGAATCGGAACTGAAACTGGCACTCGCGGACCCCCAGGCGTGCCCCCCGAGCCAGCTCGGCCACCAGCTCGGGCTCCGCCTGGCACAGCTCCGCCTGTCTTCCCGCCAGGCGCCGGGCCTTCCGGCAGATGCTGATGGGGTCCATCACCAGTGGACTGCCCACCGCCCTGAGGGATGGAAAACCAGCTACCGGCAGCTGTCCCGGAGCACTGTGGCCCAGAAAACCAGCTCCTAGCAGCCGCCTAGGAGCACACTGCAGCCCAGAAGATGAGCTCCTAACCGCTGCCCCGGAGCACTGCAGCCCAGGAAATGAGGTTCTAGCAGGGGGAACGCTGCAGCCGGGGAAATGAGCTCCTAACAGCTGGTCCAGAGCACTGCGGCCCAGGAAATGAGCTTCTAGCAGCCACCCTGGAGCACTGCGGCCCAGGGAATGAGCTCCTAGCAGCCACCCTGGAGCACTGCAGCCCAGGAAACGAGCTCCTCAGCAGCTGCCCCGGAGCACTGGGGCTCAATTCCCTGCCAACTCATTAAGCCCTTCCTCACCCACGCAGTCAGCCCTTCTTGCCACTTTCTCTTGCACCTGTCTGTAATCTATTAGAAGATCTGCCTCCCCTCCTAGACTGGAAGTACCTTGAGGGCAGGGATCATCGTGTCTACTAGCTCTATTGTCCCAAGCGCTCAGTAAAGTGCTCTAGCTGGCAGAGATTGCCAACTCCTTGAGGGCAGGGATCATGTCTACTAACTCTACCATAATCTCCTAAGTGCTCAGTACAGTGCTCTGCTCACAGTAGACTGTCAGCTCCTTGAGGGCAGGGATCATGAAGATGATCTAGTCAGACACTCGATGTCCCTGTCCTACATGGGGCTCACAGTCTAACTAGGAGGGAGAACAGGATATGGCTCCATTTTACATGTAGTAAGCGCTTAACAAATACCATAATTATTATTTTACAGATGAGGAAACCGAGGCCCAGAGAAGTGACTTGCCCAAACTCACATAGCAAGTAAGTGACAGAGCCAGAATTTATAATATTAATAATAATGGTATTTGTTAAGCACTTACTATATGCCAGGCACTGTACTAAGCACTGATAATAATAATTATGGCATTTGTTAAGAACTTCCTATGTGCCATGCCCTGTACTAAGCGCTGGGGTGGATACAAGCAAATCGGGTGAGACACAGTCCCTGTCTCACGTGGGGCTCACATTTTCAAGCCCCATTTTACAGATGAGGGTTCGAAACCCAGCTCTGTCACTTGTCAGCCGTGTGACTGTGGGCAAGTCACTTCACTTCTCTGGGCCTCAGTTCCCTCATCTGTAAAATGGAGATGAAAACTGTGAGCCTCACCTGGGACAACTTGATGACCCTGTATCTCCCCCAGTGCTTAGAACAGTGCCCTGCACATAGTAAGCGCTTAACAAATACCAACATTATTACTAAGGCCTTGCTGTTTCACCATACTGCTCTTCGAGGGCAGGGATTGATCCTACTAAACTCCAGTGTACTCTCCCAAGTGCTAGCATAGAGCTTTGGCACCCGGTAAGCGTTCAATTAATACTTTTTTGATTGATTGAATTGGGGAGCTGAAGAGGTTCATTCATTCATTCAATCGTACTTATTGAGCGATTACTATGTGCAGAGCACTGTACTAAGCGCTTGGAATGTACAAATCGGTAACAGAGACAGTCCCTGCCCTTTGACGGGCTTACAGTCTAATCGGGGGAGACGGACAGACAAGAACAATGGCAATAAATAGAGTCTAGGTTGGGTAGGAAGACAGAGATGGGGGGCAGGGGGGAGAGGGGGCAAATGGGAGAGAGGGCCAAGGTCTGAGCCCTCCTCTTATCTCTTTCCTCGCATCCTCAGGGGGCAGGACCGTTGACATTATCACCTCCTCCAAGCCCACTCCTCATGGAGTCAGAGAGCTGGGCTTAGAGGTTTGTGGAGGGGGGCGTCCAAGACTGTCTCTTTTCCCAGGGCAGAGAAGCAGCGTGGCCTAGTGGCTAGAGTCCAAGCCTGGGAGTCAGAAAGACTTGGGTTCTAATTCCGGCTCCACCCCTTGCCTGCTGCGTGACCTCAGACAAGTCACTTCATTTCTCTATACCTCAGTGACCTCATCTGCAAAAAAGAGATGAAGACCGTGAAAAGCAGCGTTGCCTAGTGGCTAGAGTCCGAGCCTGGGAATCAGAAAGACCTGGGTTCTAATTCCGGCTCCGCCCCTTTGCCTGCTGCGTGACTTCGGACAAGTCACTTCATTTCTCTATACCTCAGTGACCTCATCTGTAAAAAAGAGATGAAGACCATCATGAACAGGGACTGTGTTCAACCTGATGATAATAATAATAATAATAACAATGGAATTTGTTAAGTGCTTACTATGTGCAGAGCACTGTTCTAAGTATTGGGTAGAATCAGGGTCGTCAGGTTGGCCCACGTGAGGCTCACAGTATTCATCCCCATTTTAAAGATGAGATAACTGAGGCACAGAGAAGTGAAGTTACTTGCCCATAGTCACACAGCTGACAAGTGGCAGAGCCGGGATTCAAACCCATGACCTCTGACTCCCAAGCCCGGGCTCTTTCCACTGAGTCACGCTGCTTCTCGTAATGATGATGATATTTGTTAAGTGCTTACTATGTGCCAGGCGCTCTACTAAGTGCTGGGGTGGGTACAAGCAAATAGGGTTGGACCCAGTCCCTGTCCCACAAGGGGCTTGCAGCCTTAATCCCCATTTCATAGATGGGGTAACTGAGGCACAGAGAAGTGAAGTGATTTACCCGAAGTCACACAGCAGACAAGTGTGGAGCCGGGATTAGAACCCATGACCTTCTGACTTCCAGGCCCGGGCTCTAGCCACTAGGCCACGCTACTTTCCCACAAGTGATTAGGTTGCATCTACCCCAACACTTATTACAGTGCTTGGTACATAGTGCTTAACAAATACCATAAAAAAGGGAATTCTCAGGGCAGTGGGGGCACAACAGGCAGGGAATATGTCTGTTCTATTCTTATATTGTCCTCTCCCAAGCGCTTAGTACAGTGCCCTGCACACAATAAGCACTCAGTAAATACCAGTGATTTCCAACAGGACATAGTCACAGGCGGTCTCACCTACACACGGACAGACA
This sequence comes from Ornithorhynchus anatinus, assembly GCF_004115215.2. Lineage (NCBI taxonomy): Eukaryota > Metazoa > Chordata > Mammalia > Monotremata > Ornithorhynchidae > Ornithorhynchus > Ornithorhynchus anatinus. Next base: position 181,070,637 of record NC_041728.1, on the reverse strand, counting down.
GACACAGTAATGACAGGAGAGAGCTAAAGGAGGTGAAATGCATCTCGGAATCCTGCTGGGTGAATAATAATAGTAATAATAGTACTTATTAAGGCTTACTACATGCCAAGCCCTAAGCACAGAGGTAGGAACAAGTTACCAGGTTGGACCCCATCCCTGTCCCACATGGCACTCACACTCTTAATCCCCATTTTACAGAGGAGGGTACTGAGGCACAGAGAATTATAATAATAATCATAATGATGGTGTTTGTTAAGTGCTTACTATATGCCAGGCACTGTACTGAGCCCTGGGGTGGATACAAACAAATTAGGCTGGATACAGTCCCACATGGTGCTCCCAGCCTCAATCTCCATTTTACAGATGAGGCAACTGAGGCCCAGAGAAGTTCATTCATTCATTCATTCAATAGTATTTACTGAGCGCTTACTCTGTGCAGAGCACTGTACTAAGCGCTTGGAATGTACAAATCGGCAACAGATAGAGACAGTCCTGCACTTCGACGGGCTCACAGTCTAATTGGGGGAGACAGGCAGACAAGAACAATGGCAATAAATACAGTCAAGGGGAAGAACATCTCATAAAAACAATAGCAAATAAATAGAATCAGGGTGATGTACAGCTCATTAAACAAAATAAACAAAATAAATAGGATGATGAAGATATGTACAGTTGAGCGGACGAGTACAGTGCTGAGGGGGTGGGACGGGAGATGGGGAGGAGGAGAGGGAAAGGGGGGAGAAGAGGGTTTAGCTGCGGAGAGGTGAAAGGGGGGTAGAGGGAGCAGAGGGAAAAAGGGGGAGCTCAGTCTGGGAAGGCCTCTTGGAGGAGGTGAGCTTTAAGTAGGGATTTGAAGAGGGGAAGAGAATTAGATTGACAGAGATGAGGAGGGAGGGCATTCCAGGACCGTGGGAGGACGTGGCCCGGGGGTCGACGGCGGGATAGGCGAGACTGAGGGACTGTGAGGAGGTGGGCGGCAAAGGAGCAGAGCGTTAGGGGTGGGCGGTAGAAAGAGAGAAGGGAGGAGAGGTAGGAAGGGGCAAGGGGATGGACAGCCTCGAAGCCTAGAGTGAGGAGTTTTTGTTTTGAGCGGAGGTTGACAGGCAACCACTGGAGGTGTTTAAGAAGGGGAGTGACATGCCCAGATCGTTTCTGCGGGAAGATGAGCCGGGCAGCGGAGTGAAGAATAGACCGGAGTGGGGCGAGAGAGGAGGAAGGGAGATCAGAGAGAAGGCTGACACGGTAGTCTAGCCGGGATATAACGAGAGCCCGTAGCAGTAAGGTAGCCATTTGGGTGGAGAGGAAAGGGCGGATCTTGGCGATATTGTAACTTGCCCAAAATCACACAGTAGACAAGTGGTAGATTTGGGATTAGCACACGTGACCTGCCGACTGCCAAGTGAAGTGACTTACGCAAGGTCACACAGCAGATATGGGCAGAGCCAGGATTAGAATCCAGGTCTTTCTGACTTCCAGGCCTGTGCTCTATCCCCTGAACTGAGTGCGGGAAGGCTTCCTGGAGGGGTGATCTTGAATTTCGCTGGAGAGGCCTTCCCAGACTAACCACCCCCCTTTCCTCTTCTCCCACTCCCTTCTGCGGGGTCACCCTGACTGGCTCCCTTTGCTTTCCCCCCTCCCAGCCCCACACCACTTATGTCCGAATTGTCCATTCCAAGCACTTAGGACAGTGCTCGGCACACAGTAAGCGCTCAATAAATACCAATGAATGAATGAATATTTGTTTCGTCTTGTCTGTCTCCCCCCTTTTAGACCGCGAGCCCATCGTTGGGCAGGGATGGTCTCTATCTGTTGCTCGATTGTACATTCCAAGCGCTTAGTACAGTGCTCAGCACACAGTAAGCGCTCAATAAATACCAATGAATGAATGAATGTCCACATCTGTCATTTTATTTATTTGTATTGATGTCTGTCTCCCCGCCTCTAGACTGTAAACTCGTTGTGGGCAGGGAATGTCACTGTTTATTGTGCCGTACTTTCCCAACTGCTAAGTACAGTGCTCTGCACACAGCGAGTGCTCAATAAATACAATTGAATGAATGAATGAATGAATGTTTAGGGATCAGATAGGACAAGGAGAACCTTCTTGGGGTGAGTGGTGGGCTTCAGGGTAGGAGAGGAAGATTCTGGGGGGTGGGGAATATGTTGGGGGGTCCTAAGAAGGCCAGTTGGACCAGACCCGGGGTGGGGGGTTGGGGAGAAGGGTGGGGGAGGAGAGCGAGGTGGGAGGGAGGGTGGCTAGTTGGGACCAACAGCTCAATGTTAATCTGGAGAATGTGTCCAGTGGGGTCAGTCAGAGGTCAAGCCCAGGGCCTGGGGCAAGGGACTTTTTAAAATTTTTTATTTTATGGTATTTATTAAGCTCTTACTATGTGTCAGGCACTGTTCTAGGCACTGGGGTAAATACAAACTAATCAGGTTGGACACAGCCCCTGTCCCACATGGAGCTCACAGTCTTCATCCCCATTTTACCAGTGAGGTAACTGAGGCACAGAGAATAACAATAATAAATAATAATGGTACTTGTTAAGGGCTTACGATGTGTCAAGCACTGTTGTAAGCGCTGGGGGAGATACAAGGAAATCAGGTTGGGCACGTCCCATGGGGCTCACATTCTTCATCCTCATTTTCCAGATGAGGTAACTAAGGCCCAGAGATGTGAAGTGACTTGCCCAAAGTCACACAGCAGACACCTTGGAAAACCGGAAGGAAAAGAGGAAACGGATGCTCTCTTGTGGATCAGAGCTCAGTGAAGATTACCCCAAGGAGAATGATTCGTCATCGTAAATTCCCGAGAAAAGCCCTCGTAGCGTTGGGTTTCACTCCCATCTCCCAGGAGGAGTTGGGAGGCGTCGCGGCGTAGTGGAGAGAGCAGGGGCCTGGGAGTCAGAAGGACCTTCATTCTTTCATTCAGTCGTATTTATTGAGTGCTTCCTGTCTACAAAGCACTTTACTAAGCGCTTGCTTAGTGGAAAGAGCCGGGGCTTGGGAGTCAGAGGTCGTGGGTTCTAATTCCAGCTCCACCGCTTGTCAGCTGTGTGACTTTGGGCAAAGTCACTTCACTTCTCTGTGCCTCAGTGACCTCATCTGGAAAATGGGGATTAAGACTTTGAGTACCGTGTGGGACAACCTGATGACCTTGTATCTACCCCAGCAGTTAGAACAGTGCTTGGCACATAGTAAGCGCTTAACAAATACCATCATCATTATTATTATTACAATATAATAACAAAGAGCACGGGTTTTGGAGTCAGGGCTCCTGAGTTCGAATCCCAGCTCTGTCACTTGTCAGCTGTGTGACTTTGGGCAAGTCACTTAACTTCTCTGTGCCTCAGTTCCCTCATCTGTAAAATGGGGATTAAGACTGTGAGCCCCACGTGGGACAACCTGATTCCCCTGTGTTTACCCCAGTGCTTAGAACAGTGCTCTGCACATAGTAAGCGCTTAACAAATACCAACATTTTACCCACAGCAAGCTCACAGTCGAGAGGGGGAGCTCACAGTCTGGGTTCTAATCCTGGCTCCGCCACTTGTCTGCTGTGTGACCTTGGGCAAGCCACTTCACTTCTCTGGGCCTCGGTTCCCTCATCTGGAAAAATGGGGAGTAAGAGTGTGAGCCCTGTAATCCTGGACAGGGATTGTGTCCAACCTGATTATCTTGTATCTACCCCAGCACTTAGAACAGTGCTTGGCATATAGTAAGCACTTAATAAATACTATTATTATTATTAGGTGGCAGAGCTGGGATGGGAATCCACATCCTTCTAGCTACCATTCACTAAACCATGCTGCTTCTCAAAGAAGTGAAGTGGCTTGCCTGAGGTCACACAGCTGACAAGTGGGGGATCCGGATTTGAACCCAGGTCCTTTGGACTCCCAGGCCCGGGCTCTATCCACTAGGCTATGCTGCTCCCCATTTCAAGAATGGTCTAGATGATCTTATAGAGAAGCAGCGTGGCTCAGTGGAAAGAGCACGGGCTTTGGAGTCAGAGGTCATGGGTTCGAATCCTGGCTCGGCCACTTGTCAGCTGTGTGACTTTGGGCAAGTCACTTAACTTCTCGGTGCCTCAGTTACCTCATCTGTAAAATGGGGATTAAGACTGTGAGCCCCACGTGGGACAACCCGACTCCCCTGTGTCTACCCCAGCGCTTAGAACAGTGCTTGGCACATAGTAAGCGCTTAACAAATACCAACATTATTGAGGTAGAGATGTGGACGTCAGAGGAGGCCAAAGTGGGGCGAGGGCCAGAGGAATGGGGACCATGGGTTAGGCCACTCCTCCCAGATTCCTTCATTCCTATGCTCTCTTGGGGTTCCCCAGATTAAGATCACCCCCAGTCTGTGTTCCAGTTTGGGGGGGCACAGGGCAAGGCTACGGGGGAGCAGAGAAGTGGCACGGGGGTTAGTGGGCAGAGTCCAACCTTGCCTGAGGTTGCCACTCTCTGCCAACTGAATCCCCTACCTCTTTCTCTAACCCCTAGCCTTTCCCCCAAACCTGTTCCCCTCAGAACTCCCAGCTTTTTTTTATGGTATTTGTTAAGCACTTACTACGTACCAGAGCGCTGTAATAATAATAATAATTTTGTACTTGTTAAGCGCTTAGTATGTGCCAAGCACTATTGTAAGCACTGGGGTGGATACAAGGCAATCAGGTTGGACACAGTCTCTGTCCCACATGGGGCTTAACCTCTAAGGAGAAGCAGCGTGGCTCAGTGGAAAGAGCACGGGCTTTGGAGTCAGAGGTCATGAGTTCGAATCCCAGCTCTGCCACTTGTCTGCTGTGTGACCTTGGGCAAGTCACTTCACTTCCTCTGTGCCTCAGTTACCTCATCTGTAAAATGGGGATGAAGACTGTGAGCTCCACGTGGAACAACCTGATTCCCCTGTGTCTACCCCAGCGCTTAGAACAGTGCTCGGCACATAGTAAGCGCTTAACAAATACCAACATTATTAAGGAGGGAGTAGGATTAATTCCCATTTTATAGATGAGGAAACTGAGGCATAAAGAAGTGAAGTGACTTGCCCAAGGTCACACAGCAGGCAGGTGTCAGAGCCAGGATTAGAACCCACATCCCTTGACGCCCAAGTCGAGCTCTTGCCACTAGGCCATAATTCTTCTCTGTACTAAGTGCTGAGGTAGATACAAGGTTGCACACAGTTCCTGCCCCACAAGGGGCTCACATTCCTAATCCCCATTTCCCAGATGAGGTAACTGAGGCCCAGAGAAGCACAGTGACTTGCCCAATTTATTGATTTCTAGTAATGTCTGTCTCCCCCTCTAGACTGTAAGCTCACTGTGGGCAGGGAACGAGTCTGTTTATTCTATTGTCCGCTTTCAAGTGCTTAATATAGTGCCCAGGGCTTGGTACAATGCAAAGTGCTTAGTACAGTGCCTGGAACATAATAAGTGCTTAACAAATACCATAATTATAATTATTAGTACAGTGTTCTGCACCCAGTAAGTGCTCAAAAAATAATAATAATAATAATCGTGGTATTTGTTACCATGAGTGCCACGCACTGTACTTAGCGCCAGGGTGGATACAAGCAAATAGGGTTGGACACAGCCCCTGTCCCACGTGGGGCTCACACTCTTCATCCCCATTTTCCAGATAAGGGAACTGAGGCCCAGAGAAGTGAAGTGACTTGCCCAAGGTCACCCAGCAGACAAGTGGCTGAGGAGGCATTAGAACCCGTGGACTTCTGCCTCCCGTGCAGGTCTCCGAGGGGGCAAGCAGCGGAGCCAGGATGAGAACCCAGGTCCTCCTGACTCCCAGGCCCTGGCTCTATCCACCAGGCCACACTGCTCCCCCCGGCTCCCGGGCTCTCCCCTTCTCCAGACCTCCCTGTTTCTCTTTGTCTGAAGCCTGGAGCCCAGGACGCCCCCACGGTTGGCAGGCTCGTATCTGCTCAAGGCCGCTCCTGGCCCCCTCCCCTTCCGCAGATGCCCCCTCCGCTCCCCGGCCGGGGCTGTGTGTGGAGGGTAGTGGTCCCTATCTCTTGGCCGGATTGGGGAGTGGCAAACACAACACAGGCACACACAAACACACAGGCACACACACACACACAGAGACACGGGGAGGGCACTGGAGGCAGAGGGGGAGGGCGTGAGCAGGGCCCTTGGCTGAGGAAAGCCTGGGGGGGTGGGGGAGCCAAGGGGTGGAGAGGGAGGGCGAGAGGGTATGTCTGAGCCCCAGGCCCAGCTCCCTTGCCTGGCTGGGTGCCCAGGATTACAGGGTTGTTTATGAGTCGCTGAGGCCTCGGGGTTGGTGGTGGTGGATTTGGGGGGGGGGATGGAGGGGGAAAAGCAGCTGGCCAGAGGAGGGAGTGGAACATAGTCATTCATTCACTCCATCATATTTATTAAGCGCTTACTGTCTGCAGAGCGCTATAGTAAGCACTTGGGAAAGTACAATACAGCAATAAAGAGTGACAATCCCTGCCCAAGATGAGCTCATAGTCTAGAGAGGCGGGGGAGACAGACATGAATATAAATAAACAGACATCAATATAATAATTATGGGACTTGTTAAGTGCTTACTATGTGTCAAGCACTGTTTTAAGCATTGGGGTTGATACAAGATAATCAGGTTGGACACAGTCCCTGTCCCGCTGGGGCTCGCAGTCTTAATCTCCATTTTACAGATGAGGTAACTGAGGGCCAGAGAAGTGAAGTGACTTGCCCAAGGTCACAGAGCAGACTCATGGCAGAGCGGATCTTCTGACTCCCAGGCCGGGGCTCTTGCCACTAGGCCATGCTGCTTCTCATCTTTTTATAAATAAATAACGTTGGTATTTGTTAAGCGCTTACTATGTGCAGAGCACTGTTCTAAGCGCTGAAGTCTCTGGCGTGCCCCCCTCCCTTCCAGAAGAATCGCCACAGGTGTCCGTCTCACCCCTCTATACTGTGAGCCCGTCGTGGGAAGGGATTGTCTCTCTTCATTGCTGTATTGTACATTCCAAACGCTCAGTACAGTGCTCTGCACACAGTAAGCATTCAATTAATATGACTGAATGAATGAGTGAATGAACGGTGCCCTCAAGACCCACCGCCAAGGCCACCTCTAAGATCAACTTCCTCTCTGGCTCCTGAGGGGTGTGCGGCCTGGACATGGGGGGGGATGGGGAGGGGGCCGCCGGGGGTGGCGAGGGGAAGATAAGGAGAGCAGGGAAGAAGGGGACCGAAGGGCAGGGGGGAACCCGAACACGAGGCAAGGCCCGGTTGGCCTGGCCAGCAGGTTTCCCCACCCCGTAGCTGGGGAGAAGTGAAACACGAAAGGGACCGCACCGAAGCGGAAATTGTACCCACCACCCCCACCCCCGTCTCCTGGCCCGGTCTGGCCTGACCCCAAGACCCCCCGCTTCTTTCTGGCATCGCAGCTGCGAGGCCCGGCCGAGGCGGGGAGGACGGGCTGGGCGCGTTCCTGGGAGAGACAAGCATGGGCAGGAACATGGGTACACACACATGACCAAGGAAGCCCACGTGGATTCCCACAGAGACGCTCCGAGGCACTCAGAGCCAAGGGTGCACCAGTCGGACACAAACACGCAAAGACGCACACGGTGTTACATGCATATGCGTGTACATATGTTACATATACAGGGCGAAGCGGATAGCACACGGGCCTGGGAGTCAGGAGGCTGTGGGTTCTAATCCCGGCTCCCCCACCTGTCTGCTGTGTGACCTTGGGAAAACCACTGAACTTCTCTGGGCTTCAGTGACCTCATCTGGAAAATGGGGATTAAGACTGTGAACCTCAAGTGGGACCACCTGATTACCTCGTATCTACCCCAGAGCTTAGAACAATGCCTGGCATACAGTAAGTGCTTAACAAATACCATTATTATTATTGCTATTATATACACTGTTACAGATGCATCTACAGTGCTACATATGTACGTACATATCTACGTGTACGCACATGAATACATGGACAAACCCATTGCCCAAGAAAAGCTGGTGGGAAGCCGCGTGGCTCAGTGGAAAGAGCCTGGGCTTGGGAGTCAGAGGTCATGGGTTCTAATCCCACTATCAGTTGTGTGACTTTGGGCAAGCCACTTCACTTCTCTGGGCCTCGGTTACCTCATCTGTAAAATAGGGTTGAAGACTTTGAGCCCCACATGGGACAACCTGATAACCTTGTATCCCCCCTACAGCTTAGAACAGTGCTTGGCACATAGTAAGCACTTAACAAATACCATCATCATCATCATCATGTAAACATTCACCTAGACAAACATACATACATAGACCCACATATGTACTTATGGTACTTGTTAAGCATTTCCTATGTGGCAAGCACTGTTCTAAGCACTGGGTAGGTAGATAGAAGTTAATCAGTTGGGCACAATCCCACATGGGACTCTCACACATTCACCCACACAAACTTGGAAAGATGCATACACATTTATGCACACGCTGGACAGACCTCCTCCCCCCAACACACACACCTAGGCCGAGACACGCTCATATAAGCACGCATGAATGTATACCACTTACACAGAGACACGCATCTAAAGGATCCCATGTAGAGGCTCCCATTCATTCATTCAATCGCATTTATTGAGCATTTACTGTGTGCAAAGCCCTGTAACAAACGCTTGGGAGAGGGCCAGAGAATGATAAACACCCCCTCACACAACCTCACCCCCACAGATGCAAACACACAGACCACCCCGAAAGTACAAACACGCAAGGACAGGGGAGCAAACACACAAACACACACTACACACTTATCCTCCTCTGTTCCTCTGCATCTTCCCCTCCCGGTTCTAACCCTGCTGGTCTGCCCATCCCTTGGAAGACCCATCCCGCCCCAAGGGCCTAAATTGGGAGGTTGGGATGGGGGTCCCTCCCATGTCCCCCCCACCCCGTCCTTCCCTGGGGGGGCATCAGTCCACCAAAGAGGGGAGAACCGACACACCCAACCTCTGAACGCGGCCCAAAAGTTCCAGCCCAGAGCTGCCCCTGTTTCCCGGGGTTGGGGGGCTGCCCCTCCTCTGCAGTGGGTGGGGTGGGGGTCCTGGCTCGGCTCCCCGCCTTTTGGGAGCCGGGAGAGGGAGCCCCGCGCCCTGGGGCCTTGGGTGGGGGCTGGGGGAGGAGGGAGTGGGGGGGGACGAGGGACAGAAAAATGTTGCCAGACGACTGCGTCTGCATCTGTGGCTGTGGAGGGGGCCGGGGCCGGGCCCGGGCCTGTGCCCACCCGCCCAGCCTAGCCCGCCTGCCTCGCTCCCTAATTACTACTCGGCGCCCTCTCCGCCCCCTGCCACATCAAAGCCAGCCATGCCCCGTCTCCCTTAACCCCTGCCTCCCCACCCACCCAACCCCGGCCCCCTCCCCACCCCCCTTGACCTCAGCCCGTCCTCTCTTCGCTCCTGGCCTTCGGCTTTCCTCTCCCGCTAATCCCCCCAACCCTGGCCATCTACAGAAGCGGCCTAGTGGAAAGAGCCCAGGCCTGGGAGCTGGGTTCTAATCCCTGCTCCTCCACTTGTCCGCCGGGTGACCTTGAGCAAGTCACTTGTCTTCTACGGGCCTCAGTGACCTCATCCGGAAAATGGGGATTAAGAGTGGGAGCCTCAGGGGGTCAGGGGCTGTGTGCAACCTAATTATCTTGGATCTGCCCCAGCACTCAGTATGGGGCCTGGAACATTGGAAGTGCTTAATAAATGCCATTTTTTTTAAAAAAAAAGGAGGCTTGTAATTTTCATTCAATCATTCATTTATTGAGCGCTTACTGTGTGCAGAGAACTGTACTAAGCTCTTGGGAGAGTAGGATAGAACAATAAACGGACACATTCCCTGCCCACAGTGAGTTTACAACCTAGATTGGGATTAGTTTGGGACTCTCTTCCAGTCTAATTTGGGACTCTGGGTTTCCTGGGGTCTCCCACTACGAGATCTGGAAGACCAGGACTTGAGACCCCTCCCCATCTGAACTGGGAAAAGGATCCCTCCAGTATGGATGCCGGGGGGGAGGCTCTGACTGTTCTCCCCCCTCTAGACTGTAAATTCATTGTGGGCAGGGAATGGTGTCCGCTCATTGTTAAACTGGACTCTCCCAAGCGCTTCATACAGTGTTCTGCACACAGTAAGCCCTCAATAAACATGATTAAATGAATGAATGATAATAATGGTATTTATTAAGCACTTACTATGTGCCAGTCACTATACTAAGCGCTGGGATGGATACAAGCAAATCAGGTTGGACACAGTCCCTGTCCCACCTGGGGCTCACAGTCTCAATCCCCATTTTACAGATGAGGCCGCTGAGGCCCAGAGAAGTGAAGTGACTTGCTCAAGGCCACACAGCAGACAAGTGGCGGATCCGGGATTAGAACCATGACCTTCTGACTCCCAGGCCCAGGCTCTAGCCACAACGCCATGCTGTTTCACATGATCTCGCCTCTCTCACCGCCGACCACTCGCCCACGTCCTGCCTCTGGCCTGGAATGCCCTCCCTCCTCTAATCCCACAGACAATGACTCTCCCCAGCTTCAAAGCCTTATTGAAGGTGCACCTCCTCCCAGAGGCCTTCCCAGACTAAGCCCCACTTTTCCTCATCTCCCACCCCTTTCTGCATCACCCTGACTGGCTCCCTTTGCTCTTCCCCCTTCCCAGCCTCGCACCACTTACGTCCATACCTGCAATTGTATTTATTTGTATTGATGTCTGCCTCCCCCACTCAGGACAGTAAACTCTGGGTAGGAAATGTTACCGTTTACTGTTGTATTGTACTTTCCCAAGTGCTTACTACAGTGCGCTGCACACAGTAAATGCTCAATAAATACGATTGAATGAATGAATGAGTGAATGAAGGGTTGGGTCACGGACCCTTCACAGAATTTCCTCCCACCGTCGCCCACCCGGGCCCGGCTGGGTTCCAGGGTCAGGAGAGGACCATGAGGGTGGGATACAGAGGAGGAGAAAGAAGAGGGGGTGATGGCGCAGTGAAGATTCAGGGTAGGGCGGAGCTAGTCGGGGGAGGAGAGGGAAAGCGGGAAGGGACAGACGACCCACCCAGAAGCCAAAGTCACCTTCCTGCCTACCTCCGTCTGCCTTTTTGCCCTCTAGGTTTCTCCTTCAGAAGCAGCGTGGCTGGTGGATATTGCCCAGGCCTGGGAGTCAGCTAGACCTGGGTTCTAATCCCAACTCCACCACATATCTGCTGTGCAATCTTGGGCAACTCGAGAGTCAGAGGACATGGGTTTTAATCCCAGCTCTGCCACTTGTCTGCTGTGTGACCTTGGGCAAGTTGCTTAACTTCCCTGTGCCTCAGTTACCTCATCTGTAAAATGGGGATTAAAAGTGTGAGCTCCATGTGGGACAACCTAATTATCCTGTATCTGCCCCAGCGCTTTGAACAGTGCTTAGCACATAGTAAACGCTTAACAAATATCATTATTATTATCATTATTCTCTGGGCCTCAGTTCCCTCATTCATTCATTCATTCAATCATATTTATGGAGCGCTTACTGTGTGCAGGGCACTGGACTAAGCACTTGGAAAGTATAATTGTAACACAGGAATTGAGACTGTGAGCCCCATGTGGGACAGGGATGGTCTCCAACCCTATTTGCTTGTATCCACCCCAGCGCTTAGTACAGTGCCTGGCACATAGTAAGTGCAGAACAAATATCATAATTATGATTATTTGTGGATAGAACCTGGCCCTGGGAGTTAGAAGGACCTGGGTTCTAATCCCTCTCCGCCACATGTCTGCTGTGTGACCTTGGGCAAGTCACTTAACTTCTCTGGGCCTCAGTTACCTCACCTGTAAAGTGGGTATTGAGACTGTGAGTCCCATGGGGGACAGGGACTGTGACCAACTTGATTAACTTATATCACATAATAAATTTGACTGGCTTGTATCTACCCCAGTGTTTAGTACAGTATCTGCCACATAGTAAGTGCTTAACAAATACCATCATCATTATTATTATTATACAAGCAAATAGAGTTGGACACAGTCCCTGTCCCATGTGGGGCTCACAGTCTCAATCCCCATTTTGCAGATGAGAGAACTGAGGCCCAGAGAAATGAAGTGACTTGCCCGAGGTCACCCAGCAGACAATTAACAGAGCCCAGGATTAGAACCCAGGTCCTTCTGACTCCCACACCCGGGTTCTAGCCACTAAGCCACACTGCTTCTATGGAGGCTCTGTGTCCCATCCCCCTTCTGAGGACCCCTGGCCTTCCCTCCCTCCCTGCCCTTCTCTGGACTGTTGTGTCCTGGTCTGACCCACCCCTTTCCAAGCCACCCCCCTCACCCAGCAAGAGTCCCGGATTCTGGAAAATCCCCCCCGGCACAGGCCCCAGGGAGCTCGGCCTCCCCCTCTCCCTCGGCCCCCTCTCCCACCCTCCCACTCAGTCTTCTGGGTCGCTTCCACGTCCAGCAGGGGAGGCAAGGTCGACCCACCCCCACCCCCCTACACACACGCTCTGGCCAGGCTATGGTGGGCACAGGGCAAGCCCGGCCTGGGTCTCCAGCCGCCCTTCCCCGCCCCTTCCCCGACCCCTGCCCTTTCCTGCTCACAGCGCCATTGTCTTCCCCGGGAGCTGCTGCCAAGGCCGGGGGGTGGCGGGGGGAGAACTGTGGGGGGTAGGGGGGCACGGCCCTCGAGCTGGGCGGAGGGGCCGGTGCCAGGACCCCCGGGCCGGGGTAGGAACGTGGGCGGGAGGTCGGCCCGCCAGGGAGAGCAGGGGAGAGGGGAGGAATGGGCGGTCAGCTGGGGGTCAGGAAGCCTCTTTCCAGCAAGGCCTCACTCCCGGGCAAGGATGAGGGCCCCCCATCCTCCACCCCCTCCACCATATCCCCCCCTCTCCTCCCCCTTGGGAGCAGGGTCGGGGGGGAGCCAGGGAGTGGGGAGGACCAGAGGAAAGGAAAAAGGCTGGGGTTGGGTTTTTCCTAGAGGAACTGGGTGAGGGCTGCTTTGTATCAGAAAATAAAACCGACAAAGAGGGAGTGATGAAGGGACAAAGAGAAGAAGGGCGGAAGGAGTCGGGGGGGCGGGTGGTAGTGGGCTTGGGGAGAACCTAGGGGAGACAGAGACAGAGACAGAAAGGCAGAGGGGCGGTTGAAGTTGAGGGTTTGGTTGGTGTCCAGGGACCCTCGCCTTCTTCAACCTCCCTGAGGGCAGAATGAGAGGGAGGCTTGGGCAAGTCATGGAACTCCTCTAGGCCTCAGTTTCTTCAACTGTAAAATGGGGATTCAGTTCCTGGTCTCCCTCCCTCTTAGCCCGTGAGCCCTATGTGGGACAGGGACTGGGTCCCACCTGATTATTTTGTATCTCCTACTGCTCTTAGCACAGGGTTTAGCACATAGTAAACACTTAATGAATACCATCATTCTTCTTCTTCCTCCTCCTCCTTTCTTCCTCCTCCATCTCCTCTTCCTCCTTCTCCTCCTTCTTCCTCCTCCTCCTTCCCCTTCTTCTTCCTCCTCCTCTACCTCCTTCCCCCCTCCTCCTCCTCTTCCTCCTTCCCCCTCCTCCTCCTCTTCCTCCTTCTCATCTTGCTTCTTCTTCCTCCCCTCCTCCTTCTTCTTCCTCCCCTCCTCCTTCATCTCCTCTTCCTCTTTCTCCTCCACCCTCCTTCCTCCATGTTCTCCTCCTCCGCTTCCTCTTCCTTCTCCTCCTCCTCCTTTTCCTTCTTTTTTTCTTCTTCCTCATCTTCCTCTTCTCCTTCTATTTCTTTTTCAACGGTATTTGTTAAGCACTTACTATGTATCAAACACCGTTCTAAGCCCTTGAGTAGATGCAAGTTAATTAGCTTGGACACAGTCCCTGTCCCGCACTGGGCTCACAGCCTAAGCAAGGGAGAAAACAGGAGAACTGAGGCACAGAGAAATGAAGTGACTTGCCCAAGGTCACAGAGCAAGCATCTGACACAGCTGGGAGTAGAACCCAGGTTCTTTGACTCCCAGGCACAAGGCCATACAGTGTGGCTCAGTGGAAAGAGCCCCGGCTTTGGAGTCAGAGGTCATGGGTTCGAATCCCGGCTCTACCACTTGTCAGCTGTGTGACTGTGGGCAAGTCACTTCACTTCTGTGTGCCTCAGTTACCTCATCTGTAAAATGGGATTAAGACCGTGAGCCCCACGTGGGACAACCTGATTCCCCTGTGTCTACCCCAGCGCTTAGAACAGTGCTCTGCACATAGGAAGCGCTTAACAAATACCAACATTGTGATTATTATTCTAATAACAATCATAACAATAAACTCAAGCTGCAGCAAGAAGGCTGGTGGTGAGATAGGCAGAAGGAATTCCTGAAAGTGACTGTTAAGCCTGGGGAAGTCAGAGATCTCTCTGGAGAGACTCCTTCCTCTCATGGGTCTGGGCTGGTGGGAGAGGCTGGAAGCAGGGAGAACCCCTTCCCGCTCCTCAACAAACCATTTTGGGAGCTTGTTAAAGGATCTTGGAGAGAGAAGAAATTCTAGGGCGAGATGGAGAAAGTCAGTACAGTGCTCTGCCCGAATTGTAGGTACTTAATGAATATTATTACTACTATCTCTTACACATCATACAGCTGCTTAGGCACAATAAATCATTCAGTGAATTCATTAAGCACCTGCTCTGTGCAGAATACTGTATTAAGCACTTAGTAGAGCCTGATAGGGTTAGTGGACATGTCTCTGCCCTCAAAGAATTTACAGAGCACTGTACTGAGTGTTTGTGAGAGTATAATAGCAGAAACACTCCCTGGCCTCATGGAGCTTGCAGTCTGCTGTGTGGAAAGCACTGTACGGAACACTTGAAAGAGTCTCACAGAGTTAGTGGACACGATTTCTGTCCTCAAGGAACTTACAGTGTACAGAGCACTGTACTGAGTATTTGTGAGAGTACAATAATAATAATAATGTTGGTATTTGTTAAGCACTTACTATGTGCAGAGCACTGTTCTAAGTGCTGGGGGAGATACAGGGTAATCAGGTTGTCCCACGTGAGACTCACAGCTAATCCCCATTTTACAGATGAGGTAACTGAGGCACAGAGAAGTTAAGTGACTTGCCCACAGTCACCAACATCAACATTAAGTGGCAGATCCGGGATTCGAACCCATGACCTCTGACTCCCAAGCCCAGGCTCTTTCCACTGAGCCACGATAGTAGACATGAACCCTGCCCTCATGAATTTACAGCCTACTATGTGCAGAGCACCGTACTGAGCGCTTAGGAGGGTCTCATAGTAATAATAATAATAG